>NC_142669.1:19167858-19476866 GCF_026168435.1 Sesamum indicum | reverse complement strand
TACTTGGATACGTGGAAGATATGATGCATTTTCTCAAATTACTTTTATAATTTAAACTTTAAAATATGATAAAATTAGATTATATATATTTATTGCATGGGACAAAATCGAACAACTTCTTATATGTATTAAAATACTTTATAATATTATGTCAAATATAAATCTAATTATTCTAAAGCAAAATGATTTTAATATAAAATAAAATATACGTAATACAAATTTTGAAAAGAATTGATCTCATAACTTTACTATCATAGATAAGTAATTTAATGCGTCATTCAATTGAAAATGAATGTCATCTCTCTTGCATTAGATATATTACTCAGTGTTCTTTATTTTTAAACTTCTTGAATTGAAAGGAAATTTTCTTTTCTTTTCATTTTACTAGGAAAAAAATCAAGAAAAATATATATATATATATAGACAACTTCCAAAATGACATGTTTTAAAAAAATCTACAAGGGTATAGAGGTTAATATTAAAAGCATTAAATGTGATGCATATGGCCCAATGAGGTTCATCCCTAATAAAGATTTCAAGGCCACCCAACACTTTAATTTCGTGCGGTCCAAGGATAAAGACAAACCAAATCAAGAAAAAATGGAAGAAACAAAATGGTTGATGTCCTATCATTATGTAAAGGAGTAATACTCCTACTTCTTTGTTTTGTTGAGTTTATGCTGTAATACTAACTGCAATTTATTTTCAATGAAAAAGGGATGGGGACCCCGAAAAGCCTCCCCCACCTTCGGGTGTTTATCTAAAAAAAAACCCTAAACCCTAAACCCCGAACCATAAACCCCAAACCCCAAACCCCAAACCCACCCAAGAAATGTTTGCTTTCCAATAGAAGCTCCACCGGATCAAAGCGGCTCTAAAATTATGGAACACCAAAGTCTTTGGAAATATTTTCCATAATATCACGGATGCTGAACAAAAAGTCAAGATTGTGGAACAAGCATACGATAGGGACCCTTCGGATGAGAATCTCATTGCAATGAACAAAGCAACAGTTGAGCTAATATTTGCTTTATCTGTTGAAGAAAGCTACTGGAAACAGAAGGCGGCTTGTAAGTGGCTTGAGGAGGGGGAAAAAACACAAAGTATTTTCATTCACTGACTAAGAAAAAGAGGAAACAATCAAGGATCTACAAAATCCAACATAATGGAGCCACACTCACTAAAGCGAAAGACATCAAAGTCTCGGTTGTTGACTACTTCATGCAAGCCTTCACAATGGATGACAGGGTGAGTGTTGACGACCTTCATTGGGTCCCTAACATTCTCTCGGAGGAGGACCAACATTTTCTCAATGCTACCCCCACAATTGAAGAAGTGAAAGCAACAGTTTTTGATATGTGTCCACATAGTTCGGCAGGCCCTGAAGGATTCTCGGCACACTTTTTTCAATGTTGTTGGAAAACTATTGGTCAAGATCTCTACGACGCCGTTTTGGATTTCCTCTCGGGATCTATTCCTCCAAAAAATTTCACAACGACTACCATCGTTCTCATTCCAAAGATTGAGGCTCCATCCACTTGGAAAAATTTCAGGCCCATTAGCCTCTGTAATGTCACGGGGAAAATCCTATCCAAAATCATCAACAATAAAATGGCCAAACTGCTCCCCAAAATCATCTCCCCTTCCCAGAGCGGTTTTGTCCAGGGACGCATGATTTCCGATAATATCCTTTTTGCACAAGAGCTTTCCCACTGTCTTGGAAGAAATGGCAGTCTGAGCAACACCATATTCAAGCTTGACATGGAAAAAGCCTATGACCGTGTCAACTGGACATTCCTCTATCAAATGCTTAGTAGAGTGGGTTTCCCAACGCATTGGATTAACATGATCAAGAAACTCATCGAAAACTGTTGGTTCAGTATTTTGATCAACGGTGAAGGGGTGGGATTTTTCAAGTTGACGCGAGGCCTCAGACAAGGGGATCCTTTATCCCCAACGCTCTTTGTTATTGCTGTAGAATGCTTATCCAGAGGACTTGATTGGCTTTTCCAACGACAGCCCCGTATGAATTTCTTTGCAAGGAGCAGCAAGAACATCTCCCACCTGGCATTTGCAGACGATATCATTATCTTCTCGAAAGGGACCCGCAAGGATCTCAAGACCCTCATGGAATTTCTTAGGCACTATGAGTTCATTTCTGGCCAGTGCATCAACAAGGAGAAAAGCTCCTTCACGGTCGATAAAGAGACCTCCAACATGAGAATTCAATGCATGCAACAGGTCACTGGCTTCAGGATGAAATACCTTTCGATCACATACCTGGGAGCACCTCTCTTCAAAGGTAACAAGAAGGGAGTCCTCTTCGACGAACTCATTCAAAAAATTTGGAATAAGATCACAGGATGGGAAAAAGCACTCCTATTCCATGGAGGACGGCTCCAGCTTATCAAAAGCATCCTCAGTTCCATGCCGACACCTGCTACAAGTCCTGAAGCCTCCCAAGTATGTTATGGAACGCATCGAAAGAATTTTTAACAAGTTCCTCTGGGCAATACTGGTGATTAGAGAAAACTAGACTGGTCATCATGGGAAACTGTCTGCTATCCGACGGAGGAAAGGGGTTTTGGGGTTAGAAGAATCCAAGTGTGGTTCATGCATTTCAATTCAAGCTGTGGTGGAGATTTAGGAACAAGAGCTCACTTTGGTCCCATTTCCTTCTGGAAAAGTATTGTATAGGAAGTCATCAAGTATCAGCGAAGCTCTCTTACATCGCCTCACCAAACTGGAAAAGAATGTGCCGGAACAGAAAAGAAGCGGACAAGCAGATCTTGTGGAGTCTCGAAAATGGAAATATCTCATTCTGGTTCGATAACTGGATTGGTGAAAAACCTCTCTTTGAGATAATGCCTGACTCTGAGTGGTGTGTTGGAGAGGCACTTCATGACTGGAGCGCTCGAAAGAGCAGGAGGTCGGTTTGGTGTCTCGTGATACTGAGAGAGAGTATTAGGCACTGTATACACCTCAATCCTTCATGTATGTATTGACGAGGACATCAAAAGATTGACTGGGGGAGAGTGTCACTGGCCGCACTTTGGGCTAGACGGTCGGCAGTGACTTGTGGAGGAGGTGCGGGCGGCTAGGGGATGCCGGCCAGCACGCAATTGCGCAAATAGTCTTCGAGCAGAGACTCTTACCAATTGGGATAGCAATACTGTTCGTATGGAAACTTCCTTGAGATATGGGGATGCTATCCGCCAAGTATAAAGTCATTCCGAGGACATTTGGCCACAGAGATATAAGAGCGATGATCAAGCCCCACCTTACGCGCGAGTAGGAGAGAATTATGTGAAGCAGAGTGCTTTATCCTTGGAGATTTGCAATACTGTTTCAATGGCGAGATCCTTGGAGTGTTGGGAGCACCTCCAAGATGTTTCAGACGTAGACAGTTCCGTTTGAGTAGGAAACGACGACGATATTTAGAGTCTGCCAATGCAGTGGCGAGACTGTAGTTTCAGAGTATTGTGGAGACAATTCCTCAGCCATGGATGATCAGATGGGGCTGAAACTCTATAGTTATAATGTGGAAGTCGTAGGCTACGTTACGGTTCAAGCAGGACGTGATTTGGACATCGATCAAAGGAGATGCGAAAAAAGTGCACTCCTCGGCGCTTTCAGTGTTCCAACTCTTGGAACAAGAGAAAATCTTTTTAAGCCTATTATAAAGGGGGCATTCAGTGGTGAGCTCCAGCCAGCCCTCCCCGTGCACAATGACAGTAGCTTGAGAAAACGTCTGCACTAAATGAGCATCTCTCGGGGGCACGATGGGGGCCTTCAAGAGTCGGCTTTAGGCATCTCGAGAGGAGTGCTTAGAGTCCCCGAAGGGCTTGGAAACCTGACGGGCAGCGTAGGGCCACGATTGCCTACGTTGGGCGCCAATACGGGCGAGAGGCTCCATGTGACACGCAAGGTTGCGCCGCGGGCTGCGAGATATCTCGTGCGAATGGGTGATCAAGGCAAGCATTCCAAGACCTCGTGATCTAACTCATGGTATGCGCTATCGTGTTCTAGCCGTCCATTGGGGTCCGTTGGCTAGAGATGAGCGGTCGTGGGATGATGTTGCACTGTGGGCATATTACGAAGCCAAGCCGAAAGGCAAGAGAGCATGTCGGGCATGTCGTGTGAGCTCAAGGCAAGATATCGGCATATCGAATGGGCCTCGAACATATGATGCAGTCCTACTCGGGCGAGGCGTGGAAGGCGGCCATGACAAAGGCATGCGCTTAGGATGCATCGAGTGAGTGTTGGGCATAAGATGGGCGTTGTGGGCGCATGCGTAGTGCCGTGATGCCGAGATGGAGCTCCTGGCCATTGAGAAATGCGTCGGCAGGTTCCGAGATTGTGTGCGAGACGCTAAGGCATGAGTGCGGAGAGCCTCGGCGAGTATGGGCATTCTGGATAGGCGAGCGCAAGGGCACGTGGTGCCGCGTAGGCAGGCGATCAGATGTTACTCTAGCGAGTTTCAGTGTCGAGGACACGCGACGGACTGTCGGCATACTCTGAAATGTGCGAAGGCTGGTCGAAGGTTAGCGTAACCTAAGACGCCGCATGGGCAAAAAATATGAGAGAATTACATTCCGCTGCGAGACAAAAGAGCACGCCCGTGACACTGAACTTGGGGCTTGTGTTTATGTATCTTCCTCTGACAATTTTTGTTTCTTTGTAGGCCGCTTCGGTTTATGAAGAACTTTCCTCCAGGTCCCAGGGAACCCCTCCTTCTAACAATGCCCAGAGGCGCGAGTGGAAGGATAGGCTAGAACGCTTAGGGAATGAAAATACCAAGCTGAGGGATGTTAAAAAGGAGGTGACAGGATGCTACCAACAACTGGAGAGGGAGGTGAGGCAGTTGAAGAAGGAGGCAATACCAAGCTGAGGGATATTTGTTACTTCAAAACTTGTTTCTATACTTTTAGAACCCCCTACTCTCTAATTTTAATGATCACTATTTCATCATTTCCTTAAAAGCAACTCATTGTATAAGTAATTTTTTTCAACCCGTAAAATAAATTCTATTTTATCAATATAATATATAGATATCACAAGAGATAATAGATATCGACAAAACTTTATATTTATCCTCACCAGATGTCCTCATATACATAACCTCAAAGGAAAATAGCGTAACAAACAACAGTACAAAATTTTAAATACAACCCTGACAAAATACTAGAATATTTAACAACTAAACAACCTAAAATCCCGACTGTAAATCTGTCCACGACATAATATTTGATATTATCGTTAATTATCTAAGTGCCCTACTTACTCTAATTGGATTAAATCAGTCAACGATTTTGTCGTCCATCATTATTCAGTCAATGTCTTATCATATATAGCATAGGATACCCATTGTATGTGATATCCCCACACTCTCAATCCCGGTGTGTAGCAATATCAGCACAGGATATTACAACAAGCATTACATTCCCGCACCACCTCAGTGTGTAGCTAACAACACAGGATATCCCCCAGTACCCGAAATATCACGGTACCCTACGCGCCTTGGTACCTAACTTAAATCATTTATTTTTCTTATCGCATCATCAACCACATCATCATCTACCATATTCTCGTAACTCATTGACTATGGCATCATCTTTTATTTTAATTCACAACAACGCTATCACTAACTACATCAATTATACGATCTCATAACCATATCTCACACGATACATTCCAATCACATATACATTCCTACCTAATTTCTTAATTAATATAATTTGCTCGTAAATAGTATAACGAACTCCAATTTAATCCGTTCAAGTTTTATTATAATACATTTTCAATTTATAATTTATTTATAATTAAATTTAAATTCCTAAATAATTTACCAATTAGTGTCTCAATATGTGAAAAATCCTACGGACGTCACAATACTTCTTTAAAATTTTAAAGAATGCATGAAGAGATTAAATTTTTTAATCCATTGTCTGGTTGATTGTTTTAGACCATAAAAAGATTTTTTAAGTAAAAAAACATAATCAAATCTTATCAATGAAACCACTGGGTTGACATATATAAATTTGTTCATTGAGATCATCATACAGAAATGCAGTTATAACATCCATTTGCATTAGTTCCCAATCAAAATGTGCAACCAGAGCAAGACTAATTCTTATAGTAGTGTATTTTACAACTGGAGAAAAAAAATTCGGTGTAACAAATTCCTTTCTTTTGAATAAAACCTTTTGCAACTAATCTTGCTTTAAAACGGGTTTCATGATTTTCTTGTTTGATCTTGAAAATCGATTTACAGTCAATAATAGAAGCATTATTGGGTTTAGGAACTAGGACCCAAGTTTTATTCTTATATAAAGACTGAATTTCTTCATTCATGGCTTTTATCTATTGTTTAGAATTAGCAGATTTTACAGTTTTTTCATATAAGAGGATGGTTCATAGCTTTCAATTTTCAAAGCTAAGTGAAAGTCTCTATACCTAGAGGGAATCCTAGATTCACGTCTTTCTCTATCTCTAGCTAGTAGATAATGATCTATGCTAGAACCATTATCTTCATAGTTGCTATTATCACAGAAATCATTTTCAATATTTTGTTGATTTTCTTCATTAACCTCTTTCCCTTGTTGGTTATCTCGTACAGTTTTCTCTACCTTATTAAAGGTGGTTTCTAAATATTCAAACGGCAGGAACATGGTGCTCCTCAGCTGCAAGGATGACCCAATTGTCTTCGGTTCCTAGGTCGCCTGGGGTGTTTTCGCGGCGGCCAATCGTTGTAGTAGTCAAGAAACCAATTCCATCCTCTTCTCAATGGAACTCGCCTCCTAAAGTGACCTCACCGGCATCCTACGCCGCACCATCGTCTCCAAAAGTACCGTGCATGAGGGTAGGAGAGTCCATCTCTTTTGAATTCATAAATAATCCAAATTCCATGTAGAATGGAAGAGGTCTGAATTTTGTTATTTGTGTCCCAAATATTAGATATAGAATAGATGCTTTGGGTGGCAAATAGTGTATTGGTCAACTCACGGCAAAACTGGAGTGGGTGAAGCACATCGCAGAGAGTGAAATTTGTTATTATATTTAATATTTTTAATAATTATCATTACATTCTTTCTAATTTCTTAATTAATATAATTTGCTCATAAATATTATAACGAATTTCAGTTTAATCCGTTCAGATTTTATTATATTCTATTTTGAATCTATAATTTATATATAATTAAATTTAAATTTCTAAATAATTATCAATTAGTCTCTCAATTATTTAAAAAAATATAAGAGATTACAAATAAATATTAAAATATAACATAAAATTTATGTGTCATATTAAATAATTATTTTTAAAAAATATTAAAATTTACTAAATTGTTGATTAAACTTGTTTTTGTATAAAGATGAGACGTATAAATAAAAGTACCATAGGTTATTATTACCTAAAATAAAATATATGAATTGATTAATAATTATAATATATGATCAATTTTAAGCATAAAATTGATAAAGTATTGAATATGTAATTAATTATATAAAAAATTTAAAAATTAAATATAGACATCCCTAGTTTCTACTAAAAACATTATGATTTTTGAATTAGGGACGAGTTTTTTTTACAATGAATTAGAAACGAGTTGATAATTCAAAATTAACAAACTTTACTTAGCAAATAGAGTTTGTAAAGCCTGACACAAAAAACTAACGGATTTTTTTAATAATAAATTAATAATTTGTCTAATGACAAAATAATCAACGGTAAAAAAAGAAAAATATAACCGTTAATGATTTATTATTAAGTTGAAAAAAATATTAATAGTTGGAAAGTGACCGTTGGAGTTCACCCCTCTGTAAACCTCCTCCTTTCCTCGCTCATTGAGAGGGTAGAGAGAAGATGGGAGAGCGATATGGCTGAGACAAGAGCGAATCTCGGTGATGCGGCGCCCGAGATGGAGGTCGACGACGACATGCCGAACCTTCTCTCCTTCAACATCCACGGCGGCTTCGAATTTGTCCTCGCTACTGTGGTTAGTTTATTCATTGTCGGCTCTTTTTTGGTTTATATATTGTGCTTATGTGGTTTGATTTTTGTTGTCTTGGCGTTTTGGTTCCTAAAAGTCGCACACGAAATTATTGATTGTTTGGGTCAACTCATTGTGTTACTTGATGCTGTCAGGCACAAGATGATTTTTGTATGAATTTCCACAACCATTAGATGTCAGACACTTTCATTGTATGCTCCGGTGACTAATTTCCTTATCTTAGTTAATATTTTTCCCTTATTCTTATGTCAGACATCAGTTTTGGACATGATTTCGTTCATTTTCAAGCCTTGATTAACTTCAACTATTCAGCACGTTCTTCCTTTTAGAAAATGTTCATTGTCATTGTGTTGAATTTCTCCTATTTCTTGTTTGTATGTTGGTGTGATTCTCTATTACTTCCTTCTTTGGTTAAAGAAATGTTTACACTGAACAAATTGTTGTGAATTAAATATGACATTGTTGGTCATTGTGGATTTGTGACGAAAATGGAGGCGAAATTTTACTATTTTTTATTTTCAGGCTCTAGTTCTTCAAGAACTTCTAGGAAAAATGAAGATGATGACACTTTTATTGTATGCTCGGGTGACTAATTTCCTTAATTTCCTTATCTTAGTTAATATTTTTCTCTTATTCTTGATGCCAAGCATATTCACTTGAATTCATAATATGTGCTCTTTATTGAAATTGATGGTAGGTCGCAGGCTATAGATTGACTTGAATTCTGATCCTCCTGGATTGGGATAGGAAAGAATGTTAAGTTCTAACAAAATATAACTGTTGTATGCATAATAGTTCCAAAGTTACCTATCAATTAAGTTCTTTAATAGTTCCATATTTACCATTGTGGTTATAATGGTAAAGTGATTTTTTCTCTATGAGTGGTTTGTGGTATTTTTCTCAAAATACCTGAACTAGTTAATCTTGGTTCGTATAGGACTTTCGTCCTGATTAATTTTGGCTTTGTTGTCTATATGTGACCTATTACTAGCAAATATACTAATGTTTGTTGGTTAGACCATGTGGATGGTCTAAGACAATCTAGAGTGAGACTACTGCTTACATGGTCTAAGACAATCTAGAGTGAGACTACTGCTTGAAGCTAATGGGAACTCATGTTGTGATATCTTGACATTGATCAATGACAGTGACACCAAGTGCATTTTAGGAGTCGTGGGTAACCTTTTGTTTTCTTACTATTATCTTTATAACCAATTAGATTAGCCTATCTCCTCTCTCTCTCTCTCTATTTATATATATATATATATATATATAAATTCACTGTAATGTAAGTGCATTCCAGCTGGCTCTCCTTTACTTCAAGTTCAGCTTGAGTTTAGTATCTTCTTAAATCAATATTAGCTTGTGATCGATGAACAGTATTTCTTTTCTTAGGTGCATCTGGAGAGCTCTCTTGGTTATTAAGTATTTCTGCTATGTTGCTTATGTGTGCATCTAAAAAACTTTCATTGTTATGAAGTATTTTTGCTTTGTTTCTTATGCCTCTACATCTTGGTAGTTTGTTGTTTATGGAGTATTATTGCTATGTTGCTTATGCCCTTTTACTGGACTCTATGAGCTATGGTTTAAGTCACAGGTTCCACTGTGGAACCCGAATGATTATATATATTCTTTTGTCATATTCAAGTTGCTTTCACAATCCTGTCTTAATGCATTTTATAGCATGCGGAGGCAATATTTGATTTTCTTTGCAAATAACACATATAGAATACAATTATAAATTGGAATCAACTTATTTGAAAAATTATTTTTCAGTACCATGTGTCACAAGCATTTATTTTGATTGTATCTATACTAGCTTCTTGTAAGATTAAGGGCCTCAGCTTGAATTTGGTTTGTCAATTTTGTGCAAACTAAAGTAATCTCATATTCTTAAGTGTTGTGTGGAAATCAAAAGGTTAAGTAGGAAATTTAAACACTCAACTGAAACACACATTGGCAGCTACAATAATGCATTTTGACAATGTTTAGAGCCCAATGGTAACCGTTGTATCTATGGTTTCCTCTCGATTTGTCTTTCTATCAGAAAAGTGATCCTTGTTCCTTTCCATCCTACTTTGTCGACTTTTCTCCCACATTTGAAAATCAAGAAAATATTGAACCATTGTTTTTACAATTTGTAAACTTCAAAACCTAAATCCCTGCTGTGATTCTGTGAGGTGTCCTCGTTCTCACTGTTGTAATTTGGAAGAAACAGGAATATGTATGTTTTAAAGCTCCTAAGAATACGAAGGATGCATGTGTAGAGTTGAATGCCAATGGGAAGAACTAAACTTCATTCTTTTTGTAGATTTGCTCGTGGTTTATTCATTTTGTGGGGATCTTTTCATGGGTTTGCTTTACAATTTTTTGATGCCATTTATTTATCATTTTGTATGGATGTACACAAAATCATTTTGTCATGTTCCTTGATATCTTCACTTTTACAGGTGTATCTCAGAAAAATTTGTTAGAAGTTCTTTACCATACAATCATAAACTATTTATTTGTGATCTTCGATAATGGAACATTTTGCCAAAATATAGGATGGTTGTCTACATGCCACTTTCAATTTTTTTTTTAAAGGGATTTGAGAACTCTTTCTTCAATATTATGTCTCGAATTTGAGAAATGTTTTCTAAAGCAACATGCAGTTTTGACAACTAAATAATCTTAAGTTTACAAATTTGTTTTTCTTGTTAAATGCCTTCATTTTCTAAAATATGTACATACCACAAGTATTTTACTGTCTCTCTCTTTTTCTTTTTTGGGCTTTCCTTTTGTCTAAAACATGCTTGAATGAATTGATATTCTTTTGATAAACTTTTTTCTTCCCAAATCAGTTTCTAGTGCACAAACTTTTGTATTCAGAATTTTGCATAAAAAACCAACCTAATAATTGGTAGTTTTTGAGATGCATTCATTTAATTGCTTTTGGATAAATGCTTCAGAATTCCTCCAAAAATCCCAATTCAATTTGTTTTTTTTTTAAATAACAAAGCAGTTTTTATAATTTCAAAAAAGCAATTCATCTGACCTTTTCCCTATAAATTGATGAATTTATCACATTTTGATGATTGAATGTAAGTTTTTTCAGTTATGAGAATACTTGAAGAATGATGTATTAATTATGATGATTTTTTCAATACAAATGCACAACATTCAAGAAATAAATGAATCAAATTGGCATGTAGACAACCATCAATATTTTAGTATGTGATGTTTCATTAATGAAGTTCACAAATAAATAAGTTGTGTTTTGATGATAATTATTTTCCAACAAACTTTATTGTGATACACCTGTACAAGTCAAATGTCAATAACATGACATGATACGATTTTTTGTAAAATTTGTACAAAATTTTAAATACATGATGTTAAAAAGTTCTGCAAAAGCAAACCCTTAAAACAAATCCAACATATTGAATAAATTAGGAACAAATTTGCCAAGAGGTTGGAGTATTGTTCTCGAAAGAGGTATTCTTCTCAATTTGCATCCATTGTATTCTCAAAGGCTTAAAAAATTCATGTACCTGTTCTTTTCAAATTAGAATAGTGAGAACTTGGACATTTTATAGAAATCAAAGCAGACTTTTGGGTTTTGAAGTGTACAAATGAAAATACAATGGCTTTTCAACTTTTTGGATTTTCAAATAAGGGAGAAATTGACAAAGGGGAAACATATAGGAACATTGATCACTTTCTCTGTTAGAAGAAGAGGGAGAGAGAGCAACAATGTAGATAAGTTGCCATTTGGTTGAATGTTGTTGAAGTACATTGTATGTTTAGTAGAGTATTTAAATTTTCTACATTAACCTTAGATGTCCACACAACTCTTGGGGGTATGAGGTTATTTAGGCAAGCACGCGTGACAAATCAGTGATGGACTTTGAGTCCCTCGACCTTAATGAACGAGTATAAATAGATTGCACATGTTTCTCATTCTTTGCCTTTTGTTTTCTTTTCAAGCTTACATGATGACATTTCATACGAAACGATTGAAGATGATCCCGACACAAGAAAAGATATGTCGAGGAACAACGCTGATGAAGATGATCTAAGCACAAGAAAAGACCTTTTCTGTTGAAGATGATCGTGACACGAGTCCAAGGACATTTGGAGCTCTCTGTTGTAGAGACTAGTCTTGCCTATTGTAAATTACTAATGTAATGACTATTTTTTTAGTCAAGGAAATAAAAGTTTTGATCAAAAGATTTTGATATTTGTTACTTCAAAACTTGTTTATGGGGAAGATAGTATTGAAAATGGATTTGAAATTAAATGCAACACAAGCACCAAAACTATAATTTAATCATCACTTTTCCCTTTGGAAATACACAAGTGAGCATCAAGAAAAGAAAAAAACAATGGAGGACATAATGGAAAGCACAATTTATGGCGCTTTTATTTGTGGCTGACTGTTGCGTTATAATTGAGCTTGTTGATGGAGCTCCAAATTAATCAATTTCAGGTCTATCGGAGTATGATTCCATCGTTTTGACACAATGTTGCCAAACCAAGCTGCCTTCAATTCCTCCACTTCTTGCAATATTATGAATGCTACTCTAAATGGCATTGATGAATGAGCCTCTTGATGCTATGATTGCGTTAGGTATCAATCTCCAAAAATCGAATCAAGCACAAAGAACTAAAATAGGTCCATCAATTATTACAGATTTTGATAGGATTTGAAAACCCTTTATACAACAATTTTATAGAATAAAAATAAAGATCTATACAAGTACAAAACTAAAAATACAGTAAATATTAAATAATAGAGAAAGAGTAGGAGATCGCAATAGTTTACAGGAATAAGGCACAAATTTTCATCAATTTGCGGTTCTAATGAGACCTGTTTCATCAATTTTCATCAACTGAGCGCACAGTTACGTCGATTTGATGTTGTCCGCCGTCGTCCGACGTGAACCACACTCTGCCGTCATGGCGACCCACGATCGCGGACCACATGCTTTTGAATTCTCTCCTCATTACGAATCGATTGGGACTGGTTTCATCAAATTCCATCACCGGTGTGAACAGATCTCACAATTCTCGTCCTTGCGCTGTCGCCGAGCTTCAAACCGCCGTCCAGCCGCCGTCCGCCGCTGGTTCGCTGGCGGAGCTTCACTAGTCGACTCGCCTCGTCATGGCGCATCCGCTCTGTTTCAGCCATCGGAGCCACGCCTGAATTGCCTCATCCGGCAGCCGACGATGGTCAACAGGCGCTGTTGACTGAGTTGACTCGGTCAACTCAACCGGTCAAACAGAAACAGCAACCAGCTACTTCAACCACGACGCAATCCCTTCTGAAGAAAACATTCGCTGAAGTTGTTGTGCCATCACGGGCCTTGAAAATCACAAATACATCATGCCACAAATATTTCCTGGTAGACTCGCCACCGCCTGCTATCGGCGCAATTTTGACTGGCGACAATGGTCCTACCTTGGTATTCACAGATGCTAAGACCGAAGCTTTAGCAGCTCCCTTCAGATTTGCACTCGTCGGAAAATTTTCGCATGGAGCTCCTTCATATAGTAGTCTGTACAAACTGATCGCTGGAACTGTCATAAAAAATAATTTCACGGTTAGTATGCTGAACAACAGACATGCCTTAATTTCACTATCTTGTGAGGCAGATTACTCTCACCTGTGGCTCCGTCGTATTTGGTATATTCAGGGGTATCCAATGCGTGTATTCAGGTGGACTCCGACATTTACGCCGTCATAGGAGTCGTCAATTGTTCCGATATGGGTTAGTTTCCTGGAGTTGCTATCGCATCTATTCCGCAAGGAAGTTCTATTCACGGTGGCGAACATGATTGGAACCCCTCTGCTGATTGACGACGCCACGCTCAATCAGTCCAAGCTCTCCAAGGCATGGACATATTTGTGGCCAGTCAAAATTGCGGAACAGTCATGGGCCTCAATACGTTGCACAATAGTCCTTCTCAAGCCACGCCTTGAAGAGTTTAAAATTCAAATTTGTGGGGAGACTATTGTGCAACGTATTGAATATGAGAAAATCCCACACTACTGCTCTTTGTGCAAACATGTCGGGTATCGAGATTCAGAATGCTATTCGAAAGGCGATGCTCCCAAACCACCACCCCGGAAGTCGAGCAACCATGCTATCGTTGAGAAAATGAAAGGAAAGAAGGTTGCTGAAGAGGTCGAGCGGGGAAAATAGTAGTAAAGGAAACTGGTGAGAGCTCAAAGATGATGGACCAGCCAGAACAGCTTCAGCCTGCAAAGGACACTAGGTACCACACTGAACACCAAACTGAAACTATGACTAGTGTGGATGAAAATTTTGTTCCTGCCTGCGAGGTTGGAAAAATGGGTGAGGAAACTGTGGAACATATTGTAGAGACTGATTTGCCTGCCGATAATCTTGTTGTTGGTGCTGTGTATTTTCCTATTGGGGGTGGAAATCCAAACAAGGAAGAAATGGACTTCATCAGGCCTCTAAACTCTTCAAAAATTTGAAATATTTTGGAGTGGTAGCTCGACAACTGAAGGTTTGGGATGACACTGATGCATCAGAGGGGGAAGACAATGATGTCAATCCGGTTAGCCCACAACCGATGAAGATTCAGGATCTAGTTTGATACAGAGGAAGGAGAGCAGTTCCTTGTTCCCTCTCCAACCATGCCAGAAAAAAACAAACGTCGCAACATGCAATTTTGACGCAGTGCCAAGCAACCGCTTAGTTTATTTAAGTTTGATGTGGTATCACAATGTAAAGGAGTAGTACTCCTGCCTTTATGCTTTCTTGCGTTTGTTTCTGTAATGTTATCTGTTGTTACTTTTTAATTAAGATGGGATGGGGACCCCGATAACCCTCCCCCACCTTCTAGTGTTTTGACTAAAAAAAAGGGGGGGGGGGGTTATTAAGAACATTGAGAAGCGCCTGCGAACTTTCTTATGGAAAGAAAAAGGGAGCAATGGTTACGTCAAAGTGGCGTGGAAGGAGGTTTGTAAACCACTGGTTGAGGGAGGATAAGGGTTGAGGGATATTAGCACAATGAACCGTGCTCTCATATGCAAAAAATTATGTGATGTCATCCGGTGTGATAGGACTTCCATTTGGGTTGATTGGCTATACCAGGGGCGACTACGTGATGCTTCAATATGGACTATCCTTGATCATAGAGGCTCGTGGGGTTGGAAGAAAATGGTCCGTCTGCGAACGTGGCTGCGACCAATGGTGGAATACCATATTGGAGATGGAGGTGACTTTTATCTCTGGAAGGACCCATGGCATCATCTCGGTCCTCTTATGGGGAGATTCCCGAGGGGGGCGATCACCCTTGGTCTTCATGAATCCATCAAACTTAGCTCTGTCATCTAGGGAGGCCAGTGGCATTGGCCTCTCATTACCGACATAGAGTACTTGGAGATTACTCGCATGCTTCCACCGGTTCATGGGGATAATGATCGAATTATTTGGAGATTTTTCGGTGGAATCCCTACGATCCAGGCTCTATACCGATTATTTGATCCACCAGGCTCGAAAGTAGGTTGGGCTTTACTACTTTCGGGCTCTTTAAAGATACCTCGCCACATGTTTATCTTATGGCTTGCTATATTGGAGAAACTACCTACGACGGACAAACAATGGTTATCTCACTTAGGTAGATGTGTATTATGTGATGAGGATGGGGTGGAGACACACACACACACACACACACCTATTCTTCCAATGTCGATACAGTCGACAATGCCTTCATGCTATTAGACGAGTTGTACGCTTTGCGTAGCCTAATAGAGATTGGATGACAGATGTTGAGTGTGCTGCAAGGAAGTGGAGGGGTAAACATATCGTCAATGTGGCCTATCGCGCATTATTGGATGCATGTATCTACCATATATGGAGAGAGAGAAATCTTAGGCGATTCGAGCATACTGAGCGGAAGCCGAATATTGTAGCTAGCTTAATTGTGGAGAATGTTAGACATCGTATACTTGACATTTCCTTAGCTAGCTCTGTTAGTACACATGCACTTTATAGATTGTTGCGTATCCCTTGGCCTGTCGAAGGAATACTACTTGATCCATGATTGTTGTACTATATCTTTTTCTATTTATGAAAATTACATTTATCGGGAAAAAGAAAACCCTAAACCTTAAACCACACACTTGCACTTCCAATACACATCACCAACAAACCAGTAGTTTTTCAGCCTCACCACCACCACCAACAGACTGTCCACCTCCACCTCCGTCGCGGCGCCCGGTTGCCAGTCGGAAAATCCCGCCGGCGAGTCCCAGGTCACGGCCACCACCATTAGGCTCACCTCGTCGAGAGCTATCCAACCATGTTGCGCGTGGCCTGAACAGAGCACGGACGCGCCCTCACCAGCCGATCGAAAATTGTTGTTTCGCCCTAAAAGTTGCCGGAATCTTCTCTCTAAGATTCCGGCGCCGTCCCATCGAATTGTCGGCCGTGCTATATATCAATAGATTCGCCTTGATGAGTAGAGTATTTCCCCCGAAACAATTTGAAGTTTCATGCACTAGAGATGTTGGGCTTTCTCCTCCACCGCCGATTACTTCCGACGTCGATTCGCCGCCGTCACGGCGACCCACGGTCGCGGACCACTAGCGTTTGAATCCTCTCCTCAGTGTGAGCCGATTGGGACCGGTTTCATCAAATTTCATCACCTGTGTGAGGAGATCTCACATTTCTCCACATCGCGCGGTCGCCGCCCTTCGCACCGCCTTTCCGCCGTCGTTTCGCTAGTGGAGCTTCACCAGTCGACTCGCCTCGTCATGGCGCATCCACCCATCCGCTCTGTTTCAGCCATCGGAGCCACGCCTGAATCGCCTCCTCCGGCAACGGTCAACAAGCGTTGTTGACTGAGTTGACTCGGTCAACTCAGCCGGTCAAACAGAAACAGCACCCAGCTACTTCAACCACGACGCAGTCCCTTCTAAAGAAAACGTTTGCTGAAGTTGTTGAGCCATCACGGGCCTCGAAAATTGCAAATCCGGTATGCCACAAATATTTCCTGGCAGACTCAACACCGCC
Source organism: Sesamum indicum (assembly GCF_026168435.1). Lineage (NCBI taxonomy): Eukaryota > Viridiplantae > Streptophyta > Magnoliopsida > Lamiales > Pedaliaceae > Sesamum > Sesamum indicum. The sequence continues at coordinate 19,459,822 of NC_142669.1, read as the reverse complement.
CGCTATCGGCGCAATTTTGACTGGCGACAACGGTCCTACCTTGGTGTTCACAGACGCTGAGATCGAAGCTTTAGCAGCTCCCTTCAGATTTGCACTCGTCGGCAAATTTTCGCATGGAGCTCCTCCATATAGTTGTCTGCACAAACTGATCGCTGGAACTGGCATCAAAAATAATTTCACAGTTAGTATGCTGAAGAACAAACATGTCTTAATTTCCCTATCTTGTGAAGCAAATTATTCTCGCTTGAGGCTTCGGCGTATTTGGTATATTCAGGGGTACCCAATGCGTGTCTTCAAGTGAACTCCAAGGGCAATCGCAAGCCAGCATCAAAGTGATGAAGGGAAAAAGAACAAAAGCGTCTAGGATTCAATCAAGTCAGAACTTAGCAGATTTGTTTACGAAGGCATTACCAACAAAGGTGTTCAAACAACTCGTACATAATATTGGCATGCGACACCTGAAAGATATCTGCTTAAATTGAGGGGGAGATTATACAATTGTACTCTTTTCTTTAGTATTGGTTTTCTCCCATTGGGTTTTTCCAAGCAAGGTTTTTAACGAGTTAGGGTGTATATGATAAAAGAGATATGCATTCAAGGGGGAGTATTATATATAATATGTATATATGAATGCATACACCTCTTAATATCCATTTTTAAAATCCATTATGTTATACCCTTTTGTATCCCTCATGATGATTTGTTATTATAATAGTTATGATATATTTTGTAACCATATTTTTTGTGGTTTATGAATACCACCATGTATTTCATTTGTAGAAGAAGCTTTAGAGAGAATAAGAAAGTGATTTGACGGAAATACATATATTATTTTCTTTATATTCTATTAGGAGTGATAGGCCAATAAACTTATAATTTCTCTAAGTTTATAACATTAACTATTATTTTTTAATATATAATTTTTCGTGTAATTTAATTTATTATTTATTTAAAAGATAATTACAAAGTTAAGTAATTGTTTATAAAAAAAAACCTCGATATCACAAAAAAAATTAAACAAACACAATCGGGCCTGATACGGGCCTCAATCGGGTCGGTTCATAGACTGAGTCTAAATTTAAAATTGGACCCAATTGGTGGCCCATGATCGTACCAAGACCGGCCATGAACAATAATAGACCAGTCCTGAACCGAACTTTTTCGAGTTTGTCTGAACCGATCCAACCCACTGTACACCTTGAGTTTGAACTTTTTAACGTAAAACTATCCAACTATATCCGAGCACAAACACAGGGCCGTTGTATGTAAAGTTCTATTTATAATAATTTCACAATATGTATTTGAAATTACATTTTGTATAATTGAAACAACTAAAGGGTAAAATTCAAAATTTACTTTATTGTACAGATAAAATGACTATGTATTATAGAACTAATTCTACCATAGAAATTTTGCTGATTATTGAGCTAACTTGGACTAAGCTTTTAAAAAACCCCAAACATTGAATTACACCCAAAAATTACCCAATACTTCTGCAGACAATCCCAATAATAATTATTTGGTTGGTATGACCCCACACATTACAGGCTTATCCTATAACATACCATCGGTCGAGCATAAAGCAGCATTCAAACATACAAGTCCAAAATAAATAGTGGTGGCAAGAGCCAACATCTGATTGTAGCAGTAGCAAAAATTCTTCAGTTGAAATCATAAAGTTCCCATGCTCAGAATGTTCGACATTCTATATTATATTCTAAATGCACATGAAAGGCTAAAGATGAAATTCGTTACTGTCTCATGTTACTAAAGTTCCGTCAGTTCCTAGTTTTTGTTGTAATCTTGCTTTGATCCACCAGGAGTGTATTCTTCCATAAGCTTGTTGAACTCCTCGTCAAATTCCTTTTCAAGAGCCATCTTTTCATCCCAGTGCCTGCGCTTCAGATCCAACATCCGGTCTTCATGTGCCTTCATAAGCTTGTCCCTCTTATTAACAAATTCCTCCATTTCTTTGTCCTGCAACTGAATGAATCTGGCTGCCTCTTCCGCCCTAAAATCAAATTATAAAAATGTGAAAATTGGCATCACCTATAGAAAATAAAACCCAAAAATGCCTCCTGCAAAATTAAATCATAACAGAATTATTGGCTGCTTATTTCATTGTCATCCACTAAGCAGTGCATTAGTCAATAAACTAATGCAGAACCTTAAGTTGCTCCTCGAAGTGATCAAGAGAAATATGAATAAGCAGCAGATGATCACAAAATGAAACCTATGTTCCACCAGCAAGTAGGGATATCTACATACGTACAAACTCCATCAAACAAAAAGCAAAATTTTATGTGCAGTTGCATATAAGGAATGTTACCTGCGTAGACGCTCCTCCGCTGAAGACACATTTACCTCGGACTGAATTGTTACTTTTTCACGTTCATACTGCTGGACTTTCTCGAACTTCTCCTCCTTCGCATTTCTGGCATCATACAACTGTTGGATCCGGTCTCTGAAAAACTCTTCTTGGTAATCCATCTAAGTACAAGATCATGTATATATAATGTGATTAATATAGGTAAAAGGAAAAGTAGAGGCATAAAAGTTCTAATACCCCCAAAAAAATATATGAAGGAGAAATGCCACTAGAAGTAGGAAAATTTTAACTAAAAGCAGACTACTCATGCTGACATGTAAAAATAACTAGAAACCACACAGACTAAAGAAGTTAAGTCATTTCACACAACCAAAAATATGCTCACAAGATTAACCAGAGGGCATTAAACTGAAGCTAGAAGTTGCTTTTGATTCCAAACAGCACAGATTCAAACTCCAAAATAATTTGACTTCTATAATCGAACTGTGTAGGATTAGATGTAAATGTCCATACAGAACAGTTTCAAACTCATCTCAGTTTTGACTTTATCATCTCCCTGGTGAAACAGAATGTAAGTGCGATATATATGAATCTATACCAGAAGTGTATTTATATATTAAGGAATAGCCCTAGATTACACATAATTCCACTTGCAAAAGAAATGAACTGACATGTGGATCCAAGTGTTAAATCTGGGATTTCCTATGTTCAGCAGCATACCACCAACGAAGAGATCCATCAAAACATTTATCGTATGGATTATAGCTCCAATGTCATTTCATTTTCCAAAACATCAAAGAGAAATATCATCAAAGCTATGAAACCCATTAAAGTAGGCCATGTGTTCATGAACAATACAACCCAAAAACTAACGGATACTTTATCAAATTTCATGATAATTAGATTAACATTTCCCACCAAATATAACAAGTTTGACAAGAACTTTTTACTCTGACACATGCACGCAATTATGGACATACCTCTTCTTTGTTTTGTTCATGATGTTTTTTGGTCCTGAGCTTCACTATCCGGTTCTCTTCCATAGTTTTCCGCAGCTTCTCAGTCACAATTCCATAAGACTCTTCAAGAGCTTTCTTGCTCGTCTGTTCTTCTGCAACTTTGTTCTTGAACCATATGAGCTGTTGATTATCCTCGCTCATCTGCTTCATTTGGTTCACAACCATTTCTTGATATGACCGCATCTCATACTTCAGTTTTGATTTACCTAAGCAATTATGCAGCCTTTAGAATCTACCATATCGTAAGCAGAAACTAATGACAATTCATACTAGCACCATCAGGATTAAGAAGAAACAAACAACCAAAATATACACACATAAAAAACCCATACGCACACACAGAGCACCTTGAGAATGCTGGTTAAAGTTGTCCATATCTTGTTTCTCTGCCATGTATCCATAGAGTTGGCGCTTTCCTCCTGGGTAGAATAGCACCCTATTTCTTTCCCAAGCAAGCCTATCTCTACAAGTGTCTTCAAAGTGCTTGCTCAGACGTTCAGCCTCTGCATATCCCACTGCGGAAGCCTCAAATATCAAGACACTCATGCCTCGGTGCCCCTGTGGTCCATATGAATGTCGGGCCTTGACTGCAGAATATGCATTAAAATAGTCGAGAAGCTCTTGATTTCCCATCCCAATCCACTGTAAAATGATATTAGAATCAAGGAAATATTAGCATACACTCAAAACGTACATACTAAGAAAATTCAAACTTCAACAAAAATGTCATACTTTGTCATTTTCATCTTTCTCATGCTTGGTATTCATAATTACAACCATAGGTGGCCACACTATTTCTTTATCAGCTCTTTTTTCCAGACCTTTCCATTTGCCAAATATTTCACCAGCAGGCACTGCTGACGTTCCCCTCCTTCGAAGTTCCTCATCTAAAAGTTCAGCAAGCTCTCTGTGGAGCTTCACCCTTTTCGATCTTTTAGTCCTTGCATGTGCGATAAGGGGCTGCAAGCCCCGGTACCAATCAATTGCTCCCGGACCTCCTTTGCATGCTGGGCAATGCCACTGTCTTTCAGGCTCATTTATCTGCTCAACTGTCAAACCATCTAGACACTGAAAAAGTTCCTTAAACCATCTGTTCTTCTTCCGCGTCTCATGGCTTTTCTGGCTTTCATCTGAATCAAAATCATCATTCATAAGCTCATCATCAGTGTCATCAACGTCTGACTCCTCGTCAACATCATCACCCTTAGAAGCATCATCAGCAGGGTGAACTCTCTGGGCATTTTGGCTATGGCCAATGCTATCTCCTGACGACTGAGTTGAAGAGACCCTGGTAGACCATCCCCATCCATTCTTTAGAGGAGGGGGAATTACTGGAGGTGCAGCTGCATAGTCAGGGTCAAGGCTTCGATCAGATGATGGGGGTTTAGTATACCCTCTGCCAGCATGTTTTCTAGAATCAGAAGATAGTGTGGGCCAGGTCTGACCAGATCCCCTCCCCAATCCACCATGATTTCGCATTCCTAGTCTCTGCACAGTATCAGAATGACCCCATGCCTTAGAGCTGGAATGCTGAGGACCCCATTGTTTTGAAGAGTTGCTACCTGTCCTATTTCTGGACTTCTTTCCATATACTTCCCATCCATCATCTTGTGCAGAATTCACATTCATATCTGAGACACCATGTGATAATTGATCAATACCAGGGTTAGAGACATCTGATGTGCTTTTCCCCTTGAATGATGGATCAGAAGTACCACCATTTGAAGGATACACAATGCCTTTTCTTGAGCTCATCCTGGAGAGAAAAATACCCACTATGAGACAGCACACCAGACAAGTAACACCAGTTTTGGACAAATATGTCATACTTAAGTGAAAAATGAGAATCTAGAAATTAAGGGTAACAAATAAACAAAAAAGCTAACCCCCCCCCCCCCCTGGAGAGAAAAATACCCACTATGAGACAGCACACCAGACAAGTAACACCAGTTTTGGACAAATATGTCATACTTAAGTGAAAAATGAGAATCTAGAAATTAAGGGTAACAAATAAACAAAGAAGCTAACCCCCCCCCCCCCCCCCGAAAAAAAAGAAAACCCACACACACACAACTGTGGTCTTTGAAGTAAGTCATACAGGGACAGGAAGAAGCATGGGAATTTACGTTCAAAAGTAACAAACACACAAAATGGGGGAAAAAGGAAACAATGTCTTGAAACATTTTCGTAGTGTTTCATTTTTGGCCCATCTTCAAAACATGTACAAATGTTTGTCTTGATTTGTTTTGGAAGTTTTGTTATTGTTTTGAGATGTTTTGAAACAGTGCCTCATTTGTTTTTTATCATAATAAGTGTACACTAATTATACGCCTTATAACTAAAAAAATTATATACATGCTCATACATATATATAAATATATATAAAACAGACATGATTTGACAATGAACAATAATTTTTATCTCCCACTAAACAACATCAAACATACCATGCTTATTTTATATATCTCCAAAAACAAATCCAAACATATACACTATCTCTAACTTATACTTATTTATCTTTGTTTTTCTCTCCTCCACAAATCATACCAAAACAAAATAAAATTGAAACCACACATAGTGTTTATCCCCCCCCCCCCCGCCCCCAAAAAAAAAAAGAAGGCGCACACACACACAACTGTGGTCTTAGAAGAAAGTCACACAGGGACAGCAAGATGCATGGGAATTTAAGTTCAAAAGTAACACAAACACAAAATGGGGAGAAAAGGAGACAACTCCCTGAAACATTTTATCTGAACTCCTATACAAACCCAACAGTTTCACATGTAAAATGGACATCCTTGAAAATTAATTAACAAGAAACAGGAATTCAAAGAATGAGGAAAAAAAATTAAAACTGAAATTTCGAATTCACATCAAACAGAAAGCAGACACATAAAGATGCTTGTATATCAATTTCAAAACAAATATAGATTAGTACTCTTATACAAAACATAGCTTTAGAAACAAACATTTTGTTTTTCCAAATAAAATAACTGATTGAAGCACATCGAAGAATAAAAGGTGGGCAAGCGGTGTAGATGTGAATGGAAAACAAGAGTCCACCTGTCGCCGGCGATCGAGCAACAGGCACCCGGCGGAGTAGTGGAGTAACAAAGGCTTCGAGTGAGAAGGGTGTTGAGAGGTAAGCCTGCAGGACAGTCTTCACACCAACGGTACGAGTCAGAGTATGTATTGTACCGCCGGACCCGAAATTGCCTTTCAATTTGGTTAAGAATCTTAGGTCATTTAATTCAGTGTTAAAAATATTTTGTAATCATGAACTATGCATTATATTTTATTTACACCCCTAAAATATAAAAAATAATAACGATATTTTTAACAAAATAATTTGGCATTGCTAGAATAAAAATTCCGTTTTCACTTACCCCTATATATTTTATTTTACTTTCTAAATTATATTTTATTAAAATATCCCCCCAAATTATTTTTAGTGATTTAAAATTTAGTCACATTTTATCTTAAAAATAATATTTATAATTTATAATTTTTTATAAATATAGAACATAAAGAATATTTACAAGCTTAATATATACAAATATATTTCACAAAGTAAATAAATTATGTTAAAAAGTACATTTAAATATGCGTCAATACATTATGCATATATATTATAGAAAAAGTATGATATACATCTTATAAATTTTTATTTAACTATATGTCCACATAATAAAAATATACCATATCATTTCTTAAAAACATATAGAATATTATATTAATTATATTATAGATTTGCATATTTTACACTATATATATGCACGATGAAATATTTTAAATATATTTTTTGATGCGTGTGATTTTAGTACGAGTCCGGAGTTCTATTTTTTTTTTTTAATTAAACACCTGAGGATGGGGGAAGTTTTGGGATCCACATCCCTTCTTTATTGAAATTTAAATAACAGTCATAGCTACATCGTTACAGCAACAAATTCATAAAAGGAGGAGTACTACTCCTTTATATCGTAACAGTTTCTTCCAACACCATCATGTTTTGTGTTTCTGCTTCCATCTTCTTTTGATTCGCCTCATCCGAATTCTTGGACCACAAGAGTTGCTCCTCTGTTTCATCACCCGCTTTTTCTCCTTTGAATTCTTGATCAAGTAATTCGGTTGCTCGTCCATAGGGAATTGATTCCAGTATGATCAGAGTAGCCAGCTCCTAAAACAGCTGCTTTGCAGATTCTGTATCAACAGAGTTGTGGTTGGTCAAGAAAATTAGATTGCGAATCTTCAAAGGCCTGGCATTGCTGTCCATATTCTCCCCCTCATCTGAATTACGTTCGAGTAATATGATAGTGTTTTCCACATGTATCTAATTCCCATCATCCACTTTGTACACCAAGCTCCCATCGCCTGTTCTATCATTAACGCAGGTATTGTCGGCAACATCAACAGAAACAATATTTTCATGCACAACCACATGATCCTTTAATTTGCTCGCCTCATTTGCAAAAATAAAAGTGGAATCAACGCTAGTCACATAGTCAATTGTATATTCAATGTGGTACCTATCATCTTTTGTTATCTGAGACGGTTCTGTCTGGTCCATCGTTTTTGGGCATTCACCTATTTCACAAATTGGTGCTTTGTCCCGTTCCATTGCTTCAACAACCTGCTTTCCTTTTCTTTTCTTAACGTCAGCAACAATAGGTTTACTTGGCATTCGGGGAGGTGGTTTGGGTGCATTTCCTTTTGAGTAGCACTCTGAGTCTCTATGCCCAACATATTTGCACAAAGAACAGTATTGTGGGATTTGCTCATATTCAATTTTCTGCACGATTGTCTCACCAAAAATCTAAAGTTTAAACTCTTCAAAGCTGGTTTGAGAAGGTCGAATTTGATACATACCCCGTGCCTTTGAAAGCTTGAACTGATTGAATGTTGCTTCATCAATCTGGAGGGGGGTTCTAATCATGCTATCACTGTAAATAGGACATCTTTGCGGAACAAATGTGTTGACAGTTCTGGAAAACAGACCTAAAGCGGAATGATTGAAAACTCCTGTAATGGCGTGAATATAGGAGTCCACTTGAAGACACGCATTGGACATCCCTGAATATACCAAATTCGGTGGAACCACATGTGAGAGTAATTTGTTTAATTAGAAAGTGGAATTAAGACATATTTGTTGTTACGCATACTAACCGTGAAATCGCCCTTGAGGCCAGTTCTAGGATGAGTTTGTGCAAGTTGTTGTATGAAGGTGTTCCATGCGACAATTTTTCAATGAGTGCAAATCGAAAAGGAGCTGCAAGAGCTTCAGTCTCTGCATCTGTGATGTGACGCCCCAAAGATTATAATATCTAATTGGGGGATTAATTGGTAATTCTTATAAAACTTAGTTAATTAGTAAATAATTATGTTCCCTAATTGGAATATAATAAAACTCAAACGGATTAAATTGGAGTTCGTTATAATATTTGGGGACAAATTATATTAATTAAGAAATTTAAGAAGGACGTCATGGGTATTTTGAGAAAAATTTAAATTAAATTAAAAAAAATATAGAAAAAGACGAAAGAAAAGGAATAGAAAAGAAAAAGAAAGAAAAATGAATTGGGGGAGGGGTGGGCCATCACCCACCGCCCCACCCCCGTGATAAGCACATAATATATATATATATATACATATAATATTGTCAAACTATTTCACTGCATATTCTGCAATTTTTCTGTTCTTCTTCAGTTGGCGCGGGAGGTAAGAATTTTAATTTTAATTCTTATTAATTTATATAATTATATTATTTAATTAGTCCGTTTATTAAATATTATTTATACTAAGCGATGTACCATTTAATCAGAATATTTTACGAGTTTGGCTATTTAAAATAATGTCTAATTAAATATAGAATCGGATATAAAAATGATGTCGTTGGTTAATTAGATTATTAAATTTATTAGATTTGAATGTTGCCATAGCCAATTTATATAATTCCATCGGAATTGTTAACCAAATACGCAATTCTACGTATTGTTATTTAATTAAATTATATAATAGCGAGAAATTGATAAGAAATTCGTAGAAATATTCTAGAAATTATATTTAATAAATGGTATGTTAATAAAGAGGAAAAACGAAGATTTGTACTTCGATAGAAGTGAAATATTAAAGAATTAGTAGAAATTGTATAAATAATATTTAATATTGTATTTAAAAGAAATTATGATATTCTCGATATATTAATTGTATGTGGTATAACTCATTATAGGATACGGGGGTGAGGTGAAAGGACTGACAATTAGCGATTGAGTAGAAAGAAATGTTGTGAGGTTAAGGTAAGTAAATAATTAGTATTATCTATATATGCTTTCTGTATTTGTGGTTTTACTGTTATATGAATTTGTGGTTCGTGCTGACATTGATTTATCTGAAAATATATGAGTGGTGAATGATTTGATTTGATTGATGGTATTGTGTACGTGGAATGAGAAAATACGTTGAAATGTTATGTTGTTGTTTGATGTGTTGTGGATGTCTGAAAATGAGAATATATGGATATACTGTTTTACGTTACTAATGCTTACAAGAATGGTGATATGTGAAAATGAGGGAGTTGTGGAAGTTGAATATATATTGTGGCGTGAATACCCCTTGACGTGTTCAAAAGCCTATAAAGCGAAATGAAATGAAAAGAGCTTTGATGCGATATGAGAAAAAAAAAATAAAATGAAAAGAGCTTTGATGCGATATGAAAAAGATGTGATCTGAAAAGAGCTATGATGCGAAATAAAAGAGCTATGATGCGAATTGAAAAGAGCTATGATGCGAAATGAGATTGATGAGCCGGCTGTCAAGGGGATTCACTTAAATTTATATAACGGTGAGATTGAGTTGACGGGAAAAACACGATATCACCTTCTGGTAAGCAAACTAGGAAAAAAGAAGTTTAATTGATTATTTTATTGTGAGATAGCTATGTGGGGTACTACAATTGATTATGTTGGAGTTAAATTGACTGTAATCCATGCATGTTGCCTACTTGCCCTGTTTGGGCTGTGTTTGATATACATATATAGATATGGCTGATTATTTACTTACTGAGCGGCAGGCTCATCCCTCTGTTGACATTTTCTTTCAGGAGTAGACTTTGAGGTGTCTGACTGTTGAAGAATAGGTCTACGCACTATACTCAGGCAGGTCGGGCCAGTATGCTGTTTTCTCCTTTTTGTCAGCTAGAGTACAAATCTTATTTTGTTTGTATAAAGAGAACATAGGCGTAGCGATCAACTGTGATGGATCACCTGTAGTGTTTGATTTGAATATATGTGATGTTGTCGGTTAACTATGTCGTTATGACGTTGTGATTACGTATGCATATTGATTAGATGATTATGTGCATTTATATATATAACATAGGGATTACTATAAGTATGACGTTTAGGGTAGATATAGCCCTTGTAGCGAAGGGGGTGCTACATGTGAACACCAGTGTTGGACTTTTGTCATCAGTCAAAATCGCACCGATTGAATGCAGTGGCGAGTCCACAAGGAGAAATTTGTGGGATGCCATTTGTGGAGGTTTTGAGGTTTTTGAGGGTGCAACAACTTCAACAAAATGATGTTTTCAGAATATTCTGCTTCGGATTCTAAGTTTGTTGATGCTGTTTCTACTGTTGAGTCAACTCGGTTGAGTTGCTGCCTGCATTGGCCGTGTCAGCTTCCCTAGAGGTGAAATCCGTTGAGGCTCCGGTGACAAATTCTGATCGGAGAGGGAGGTCCGCTATGAGGAGACGAGTTGATTGGTGGCTCTCCGCCTGAAAACGGCTGTCAGACGCCGGAGTTATGGCAGCGCGACTGGAGGGCGGAGGTACGTTGTTTTTTTATCTTTGCGTTGGGTTGATGAAAAACGTTGGGAGGGGACTCATTCGACTTGCAATGAGGAGAGGAAGCGAATGGTGGTGGTCCGCGATGGTGGGTTGACGAGATGGCAGCGAATCGACAGTGAAAAGGGCCATCGTCCCTAGTTGATGAAATGTCAATTATTTGAGGGGAAATGCTCGCATCATTAAGTGGAGTCGAATGGCAGGTGTGGTAGCCGGCAACTCGTCGTGATGGTGTCGAATTTTAAGAGAGAAGGGGACCGGACGTGGCGGCGTGTCTCGTGGAGTCCAGAGTCCTTGGATCTTTGAAATGGTTCTAGGCCACTTGAGTAAAAATTCTTGAGAAAAAAGGACCTGCAAAACAAAGAGTTAGTACTCCAATGCTTAAGTTAGTACCGGATTTAAGGATAGATAAAAATAAAAATGAATGAAAATAAGAAATTATGATAAAATTGAGAATTTAGTATGTTAGAACACGATTTTAGAGCAATAGGATAGCAACAAGAGGAAGAATTCTCGAATGTGACAGTGGGAGGTTTATTGGGGGGTACCTCCTCTATTTATAGAGGAGGAGTTCCCCTGCAATAGGAGTTTTGCTGTGGGGAACCCGTACGCTTTTAGCGAGAAAAGCGGGATCCTGTAGATAAGAATCCTCCTTATTCATAATAAGTATCCAGGTGAAGGGGGCTCTTTCTTTGTGCAAGCTACTACTTGGTAAGGAGTCTTTCAGGGTGAAGAGTTTATCGTGTTGAGGGCACCTTCCTTCCTATCAGTTAGATTTGGAGGTGTCCGAATTGGGCTCCTCTTTCGGGCTAAATATGACAAAGTTGGCTTCCTTCATTGACTGGGCTTTAGTGCAGGGAGGGGGCCTTTTGAGCTGAGCTAGATGGACCTTTTTGATGGGCTAGGTTGGATCATACGAGGTCCCCTTTTGGGCTAGGCTTAGTGATTTAGATGGGTTGCCTTCCTCATTGGCTGGTGCGCCTTCACCTGGGCTTGGTACTTCGTCTTGGGCCAATCTCCTTTAGGCCATGTCCATTAGTTTTGATAATTTATCTTTAAAAAATTAAAATATATAACATCACAAGCAAAATTTATGTAAATTTTTTACCAATTATGTAAAATATAAGAATTGTAAATTTGTAAAGTATATACAGATTCTATACTCAATATAAAAATTATATATAAATTTTGGGTAATGTTTATTTTAAATAAAAAATTATAAGAATTTAGATTATATATAGGATAATGACTGGAATAGAGATATTTTAGGATAAATAATAAGAGCATTTTTATCATAAAAAAATTAGTGTATAGCATGAAGGGCTATTTTGTTACCTTTTATAATTTAGTAATGTAAATATACTTTATGCATAATTTAGAGGTGCAAAGTGTATTTAACCTTTTAATTCACTTATATATAGAAAGTGCTTGCAAGAGCTTTGTAAATAACTTGTATTTTTTTTTGTTTATTATTTTATCTTCATTTTAATAAATATTATAATAATCTTAATTAAATTTAATTTTTTAATTTATTTTTAAAAAAATCATCTAAAATTAATGTTAAAATTTTCAAATAATTTGAATAATTTAATACTAATAAAATTTTTAATTAATATATTTAATACTTTTATATTTTTGTAATTTATTTTTTATATTATTTGATATTATTCTAATATCATTCAAAAGATATAAATTAAATTATTACGACTAATTAACAAAAAATATCTTTTTAAGCAATAATACAACTTTATTTATTTGCTATGAATGCTTAATTATATTATTTAGTTGGTGATGCCCCCTAAATTATTGGGTTAAGCCCACAAACTAAGCATACTAGCCCAGCCGACTAAGAGCCTAATTGGTTTATCAGCAGGACGGATAAAGGTCACTGACAGGACGGATAAAAATCCACCAACAAGACGGATAAAGCCGATCAGTAGGGAAGAAATGTCCACAAACTTACCTATTGCTTTACTGAACTGTCGGGGTCCAAGAAATAATTCCATTTCTACCGGACAGGTCATCATATAACTGAGAGGACACACCCTATAGCTTACCAATATATTTTGTACATATCATCCCAAAATATCTCCAAGTAGTTTTAGGTAAATCAGACATAAATAAGTTGGAAGATTGTGAATAACTAATTCCTAGAAAATAGGCAGATTGCCAGGCTTCCTTTTAGCTCGCGTATCTCAACCAATACTTATTCAAATCACTAACGGTTTGTTGCGTGTGGTAGCTAACTCAAATAGTTTTTCAATTTCGTATGACACTCAATAATTGATCTCTTATCCAATTCTATGCAAACCTATAAACAGGGGTCATGTGCAAGTTTTTGGGACAGGGTTTCAACATCACTCTTATCCTCAAATTCTCTCTTTTGCACTATTCTCTCTTGATTTTTCGAGCTATTTCAAGCTTACAATTTTCACTCTACATGAATGTTCAACTTATCACTATTTTTCACCATTATTCTCACTTTATTTCAAATTTTTTCTTTTATTTCTTTTTAAATCAATTATTGACTTAAGTATCAGAGTGACAATCCTTATTTTACAGAACTAGTTATCTAATATCTTAAGATTTATTTGAAAATTTTTCGACCTTTGCAAACCCTCCTAGTACCGCTTTATTGCTCCGAGCGCGAATTGGCCGATTTGATAGTGGGAGTGTCGCTCTAAGGCAACTTACGACTCAAATGTCAATAACACCATTTAAGTTAATTAATTTTGGTTTTCTAAAACATAATTCACTAATCACAAAAAGAAAAATAATAAATAAAAATCCCCAAAAGCTTGTAATTTTTTTGCTCCAAAAAAATTCCTAAAAGCTGCTAGGCTTTCTTGCTCCCATTCTCACCGACTCACCATGACTCCACAGTTTCCATTGAACTAAATCTCAAAAATAAACAAATAAAAACTCTCTTCACTCCAAGCTGAAAAGAACGGTATGACTCGAAAAAATAAAACAAGCAGCCGAAGTGGAAATTAAATTGAATTTACAATCCCATCAAGGGTGTACTCCTTTATTTTTCGGTTTTCGGTTCTTAAAACACAAATAATATATAAAACATGCATAAATGTTTTTGGGGGCTTAGGACAGAAATCGAAAACCATGAATCTAAACAAGAGATTATACATTTTCAATTATATTCTGAATCTGCTACACGCATTTTTCCTTCTCCGAATTTGCATTTATGCAGAGATCAACGTAGATCTCTTTTATGCTCGTCCACACCACACACCAGAGATAGAATTCACGAATCCGCTGCTAGGTGGATCAAGGTCTTGCAACAAAAACTATTCTAATGGAAGAAACATATCCGAATCTCACTATCAAATTAGTGAATCGGATTCTATTAATTTCTGGAAAAAATTCAGAGACCCCCTGTGATAATAAGAATGTTCAAAAACCCCCCTATGAAAATTAAAGTATCAAATACCCCCCTATGATATAAAATAAAGTTCAAAAAACCCCCTCCGTACAAAAATTGGGCCACACGCGCTTTGACTGCGATTTTTCTATAAAAATACCTTTTTTTTTTGACATTTTTGCCCTTCTCTCACATTTAACATATAATATTATATATATGTATTTAAGAATTAAATATTATTTTATATAATAATTATTTAATTAAAATATGATATATTTCTATTAATAATAAAATATTTTTTTATATAATAATTACTTAATTATTTATAGGACAAAATGCATAAAACCCCCCTGTGTTTTAAAAAGTATGCAAAAAACACTTCCCTATTTTCAGAATAGGCTAAAACCCCACTCATGTTTTGTTTTAGTCAGCAAAAAACCCCCATTCTGTTAGCAACTAACGAGAAGTGAAGAAGACGCGCGTCTGCTGCGTTTGGTAGTCTTTTTCTGCGATTTAGGTTGATATTTAATGATTTTTTGGACCAAAATACCCCTCTATGGATCTATATAGCACACAAAGGGGTATTTTGCTTGTTTTGTGTATTTTTTTTGTCATTTCTCACCTTAAAAAATAAATTAAATTTTGGCATATTAAATTTAAATTGCAATATTAAATTAAATTATATTTAAATTCAAATAATTTTGTAATTGTTAATTATTAAATCTAACTATTATTTTTAATTAATTAAAATATATATTTAATTACAATAATTATTATTATAATTATTATTAATTAGCCAAAATATTTAATTATTATAATTATCTAAAATATTCTTAATTTACTAAAATATATTTTAACTAATATAATTAAAATTAATTAAAAAATTAAAAAAAAGAAAGAAAATCTGGTATTTCGCCCACTTTCGCCGGAAACTTCGAAACAATTTTCCGACGCTGTCCGGACGAATTTCCGACGCCCAATGGTACCATTAGAATCCTCTCTTCAAGACAAATATTTTCATACCTTCAATTTGAGTTTTCGTCGATCATAGAGAGTGGGCTCAAGTAACGATCGCCGAACATATTTTTCGTCGATTCGTCTCCGTCCGATCGAATCTCGGTCTCAAACTAGCACCATCAGACTCGTCTCTTTAAGACGATTCTAACAAGATCAGCCTCACTCAATTTGGTAAAAAATTTATAGAGATATGATGATTTAATCGAAATCTCGTCGCCGGCGACGAAATGTGGTGGGGGGAAGCCGGGGTAAAGGGGGTGGGGGTGGGGGGGCAGCAGGGGGGGAAAGGGGGTGGGTGGGTGGGGTAGTTAGTTATTATTTTTTAATATATAATAATAATATATTTTTAAAATTTTAAATTATTTATATATAATATAAATTAAATAATATGTTGAATCTAGACCTTTTATTTTTTCAAAATCTAACGGTTGAGATTAATTGATTAGATCTAACGATCAATATTTGATCAAAAAAAATCCAACGGTCATTAGAATAAGAAATAATATATATTAAGTAAGGGTATAACGGTCATTTTCTAAAAAATTAACACCGTTAGTTGGATTTAACGGAGAGGGGGCGATTGAGCTGAGTTTACAAAACACATGGGAGCTTTTAGCCTATTCTGAAAACAGGAAGGTGCTTTTTGCAGACTTTTTAAAACACAGGGGGGTTTTTATGCATTTTGTCCATTATTTATATAATAAAATATTATTTTAATTAATTAATTTTATATATAAATTTTTTTAAAAAAAAAAGCAGCGGCGGCGTCGTCGCCGCCGCTGCTGAAGAGGAGGGCCAGCGCCCTCCTCACCATAGGCGACGGCCGTCGCCCAACGCAACAAGGGCGACAACCGTCGCCCATCCAGCGAGGGCGACCGCGTCGCCCAAATGTGCGTCGGGGGAGGGAAGGGGAGGGGGAGGTGTGCCGGGAGGATAGGGGAGGGGGGAGGGAAGGGGGGGTTTGGAGGTGGAAGGGGTGGGGGAGGGGGGAAGAAGATGGAGGTGGGGAAGAAGATGGAGGTGGGGGTGGGCCCGGTGGGGGTTGGGGGGGTGGGGGTGGGGGTGGGGGTGGGGGGAATGGGGTATAATTGTTATTTTTTAATTTTTTTTATAAATTATAATTATATGTATTATAAATATATATTAAAAATTATAAATTAAAATAATTATATATTAATAAGCCTAGTTGACCGGTTTGACTAGAAGGGTATTTTAGTCATTGTTTCTAAAAAAATAGATTCAAATTGACCAGGGGGCTGTGTGATTATTTATTGGTAACCTAGGGGTGATTTTTGATATTAAAAATTTCATAAAGGGGTTTTTGATATTTTGTTATATCACAGGGGGGCAAAATGGATTTAACCCATTAATTTCTATAGGAACTAGTTCAAGAAGAACTTGATCGAGAGTGCAGAGAGAAGAAGATGGACGGTTTTGAGAAGAGAGAGTAATCATAGAAAATCTAATTTTCCATAACACTAATTATCTCTAAGATAATAACTGTTATTATGAAAAATAATACACTCCTAGTGTATTATAACTTGTGTGGCTCAAGAAGCAAGTAGACGGTATTTAGTCCTTTGACTCAAAGTGCACACAGTCACATACATGTGATGGTTGTATATTGAGCTTGTCAAGGGATAACCGTGTCTTTGGTGTAGTCAATATAAGTTTTGTCCAATACATTCAAAACATGCAATGAAAACGGTATGTTCCAAGATAAAATCCATCGTTTGACATTGAATAACAGTGAAAATTCTTATGCGCTTTATGATGTGTTTAAACTCCTTAAGTCTGTGGCCACGACAAGTGAATGAATAGGGAAGTTCCCTATGTTGAGCAATGGAGTAGACACATTTAGAGTAATGAATATAGCTTTCTAATTGAGGGTGAATATGAAGAGTCGCATACAAATCACCACAAATTTCTAATTAATTCTATTTTTTGTTTTTTTTTTTTAAGAAATTGAAGACACTTTTCTAAATCAGATAAATTGCAGGAATTGAAGCACAGGCGAAGAAAGAGGAAGAGTAGGAAAGAGAAGAGGAGGAGGAGGAGGAGTCACCATAATTCAGATGATGATTATTCTGATGATTTTGCTAATCTGCGGCATAAAAGGAGGAGTAGGAAGGCATATTCAGACTCTAATTCCGACGTTAGTGCTTCACATGATTCACGAGTGGGTAGGGGCAAGAAGTGGTATGAGAAGAAGAGCAGGAAAGATCACCATGAAGAGGACTAGCTTCTACAGTGGGTGATATGTCTTGTGCTTTTAAGGTTCCTCTAAACTGCTGCTAAGCGTGTCATATTCAATCTTTAATCTGGTGGTTGATGAGCTTCTTAATGAAAACCACATTAGCTTCGTGGACAATGCATTAGTTTAGTGCATTTGCTGTTTTTCAGTTTGATGTAATGTATCATTTTAATTGCTTTGTTCTTCTGGTTATAAGATTCTGATATTTTCTAAAGTATGCTATGTGTGACTCCAAAATGTGATCAGTCCTGTTAGTTGAAATATTGCAGTAATGATTTGGAATTTTATTGACTTTAAAGTTGTTTTACTTGTCGGTTGTTATTTGATGCTTGGGGAAAGCCTGCTTGTGGGCATCAAGAAGAGCTTAACTATTGTTGCTCTTTGGAACCCAGTGCTATTATTGGATCAAAGAAGGTTGCAGCATTTCCCAGTGTGTTTTATTTATGTAATTGTATTAGGGAAATGATTTTGTGATTAATATTATCCAGTTCCTGGATCAACCTCTCTGAAAATCATGATCTGGTGTAGCAGGTTTCTATCGAGATCATGATGTCAACGAATATATTCTTATATGTTCTAATCAGCCACTGCATTTCTTTCTAAATTTTACCGACCACAAACCTGAGAAATTTTGCTGAATGATGCCCCCTCCTTGTTCCAGCTTTTTCATTTCTTTGTCTGTGCGTCTGTTTTTTTTTTTGTGGTGTTTGTGTGTGTGTGTGGGGTGTGTATATTTTCCTAATGCGATCTTCGTAGCTTATGAACATAACATTCATTAATGGTCTTTCACAGACCGAGCGATCTTTCCAGATTCTACGACCTTTCACAAATCTCATAATCTTTCACAAATCGAATGATCTTTTTCAGATCCTATGATCTTTCATAGATCCAACAATCTTTCACAGATTGAATGATCTTTTCCAAATCCTGTGATCTTTCTCAAATCTCACGATCTTTTCCAGATCGAATGATTTTTCACAGATTCCACCATCTCAATACATGTAATTTTGGAGATAATTTGGACATGCATTCTTTATTCATAACCTTTCTCAGGCTCAAAATAAGCGACCTTTTACAGGTTAAAAAACGAGCTTCCTAACATGCGACCACTCTCAAATCTATTTACATGGCCCTTTCCAGGCATAATTTTAACATTCTAAGCATAAAATTTTCTGAGCTTACGGATGTTCCAAGGTCGTAGCAAATCTTGCCCATGCATGTCTTGAAGTTTGTATGTTCCTTCTCTTTTAACTTCTGTTACCTTGTAGGGTCCCTCCCATACGGGATCAAGTTTTCCAACATGATTTGATACCTCCGCTTTCTTCAGCACGAGGTCGCCAACCTGCAACTATTGAAGGTTCACTTTCTAATTGTAACTCTTTAACATCATGCCCTTATAGTGAAGCAATTTGCCAGAAGTGACGTCTCTCTTCTCCTCTACTGAGGTGATATCGAAATCCCTCTTCTCATCGTTGGTCGCCGGATTGTATGCTGCAGCTCGCCATGATTCCTCTCATATCTCTGTAGGAATGATAGCTTCAGAACCATATACTAAACAAAAAGGGGTCTCACCTGTAGATGATCGAGGGATCATTCGGTACGCCCACAATACACCAGGTAACTCATCTACCCACGATCCTTTCGTTTCCAACCTCATCTGTCATTCGCTTGAGAATTGCCTATCGCAGTGAAGTTCTGCCGGATTTTTAGCTCTTTGCACCATGCGACCATTTGCTTACCTTGAAATTGCGTGGCGCTATCCGACACTTTGGAATTTCAAACCTACAAATAATGTTATTCCAAACAAAATTTATCACTTCCTTTTCGGATATCATTGCTACCGCCTCAGCTTCTATCCATTTCGAGAAATATTCCACCGCAACTATAATGATTTTTTTCTGAGCTCGTGCCCGGGTGAAAGCTACTAGGATATCTATCCCCCATTGATCGAAAGGGCAGCTTACCTTGATCGGTTCCATTGGAGTGACAGGCGTATGTATTTGGGATGCATACTTTTGGCAACTCTCGCATATGCGCGCAAACTCCTTCGTGTCCCTCATCATGGTCGGGCAGAAATACCCTTGTCTCACAATCTTTTGTGCTAGCGACCTGCCACCTGAGTGGTTTTTACAACTCCCTTCATGAATCTCTCTCGTTACGTATTTAGCCCTTTCATCATCTAGTCCATCCACACCTTTTGTAGAGTTGAGATTCAATCATAGTAAAACAAGCTGCTTTAAACTTCAATCTCTTGGCTCTCACAGGGTCATCAAGTAGGATCCCTTCTTTCAAGTAATGCATAATTTCATCCTTTCAAGAACAAGACTCTACAACCACGCTTACTTCGGCACCTTCTATGATCACTGGTCGGTCTTTGATCATTACCGTAATTTTTTGATCTTTTATCCCAGATAAGATTGCACCAAGTTTAGATAAAGAATCAGCCCTATCATTCTCACGTCTTGGGATCTGTTGAACTGAGCATTTGCTAAATTTTGCCATCAATGATTTAGCTTTCTGATGGTACATAATCATGGATCTTTCTTTTGTTTCATAGGTGCCTTCAATCTACATTGCTACTAGCTGATAATCAGTATACACCTCGAGATCTCTTGCTCCAGCTTCATAGGCCAACTCCAATCCTAATATCAGTGCTTCATACTCAGATTCGTTGTTAGTTGTTGAAAAAGACAACCTTGTCGCGACCTCGATCTCCACCCCTTCTGGTCCTTGTATCAATATGCTAGCTCCTCTGTTACCAGCATTGGAAGAGCCATCCACATGCAGCATCCAAGTCGTTAGTTCTTGATTCGGCTCACTAGCGAGCTCCATCACGAAATCCGCAAGTACTTGTGCTTTTTCAACGGTTCTAGCCTGATATTCAATATCGTGCTCACCCAACTCAACCGCCCATTTCACTAATCTCCCTGACGCTTCAGGACGAGACATTATACTCTTCAACGGGTGATTAGTCAACACCACTACCTTATGTGACTGGAAATACGATCCTAACTTGCGAGCAGTTACTACCAAAGCTAGGGCCAGTTTTTTTGTCTCCGCATACCTTTTCTCTGCTCCCTGTAACATTTTACTTATGTAATACACTGGATTTTGGACCCCTTGGTCCTCTCTTACTAACACCGAACTCACAACATTGTCTGAAACAACTAGGTAGAGAAATAATATTTCATTTTCTCTTGAATTTGCTAGCAAAGGTGGTGATCTCAAACAGTTCTTTAGATCCTGGAAGTCTCGTTTACACTCTTTCGTCCATGCAAATTCTTTGGCTTTTCTTAGAACTTTAAAGAATGGTAAATTGCAATCTGTTGATCAAGAAATAAAGCGATTTAGATAGGCGATCTTACTAGTAAGCTTCTACACTTCCTTGATGGTTGTAGGTGATTTTAACTTCATGATTGCGTCTATTTTTTCTGGGTTTGTTTCTATTCCTCGCTTGCTAACCATGTAACCCAAGAATTTGCCTCCACCAACGCCAAACGTACATTTGCTTGGGTTCAAATTCATCCCATAAGTTCTTATTATAGCGAACGCCTTTTTCAAGTGTGACAAATGGTCATATGACCTCTGACTCTTTACAAGCATATCATCAACATAGACCTCCATTGATTTCCCGATTTGCTCTTTGAACATCCTATTCACCAGCCTCTGATAAGAGGCACTTGCATTTTTCAGTCCAAAAGGCATTACATTTTAACAGAAAATATCACCATCAGTCACAAATGACGTCTTATCTCGATCCTCCTTAGCCATAAAAATTTGGTGGTATCTTTGGTAAGCATTCATCATGGACAAAAACTCATATCCAGCTGTGGAGTCTACCAATAAATCAATTATTGGTAACGAGTAAGGGTCTTTCGGGCAGGCTTTATTTAAATCAGTAAAATCTGTACACGTCCGCCACTTCCCTGATGCTTTTGGCATACCACCATATTTGACAATCATTTAGGGTATTGGATTTCAGAAATGTACCCAGCCTTAAGCAACATGTCATTCTCTTCCTCAATGATGCGGTTCTTTTCCAACCCAAACGATCTCTTCTTTTTCTGTAGAACAGGTCGCACTGTTGAATCAATATTTAACCGATACACGATCATCTCCGGGTTTATTCCTTTAAAATTAGATGGACTACATGCAAACATATCCGTATTATTCTTCAAGAACGCAATCATCATTGTTTCTAGGTTTTCGCCCATGCGTGGCCCTATTCTAGTTGTCTTTGTGGAATTACCTTGTACCAGTTCTACTTCTTTGTGTTGATCAACGGGCTCAATTCTCACTAATTTCTTCTTCTGCAACCCAAACTCACTTGAATCATCTAACTTTCTCTTCTTCTCATTTATGTCTTCAGGCTCGACTCTTTCCACCCTCTTCTTCAAAGATGGGTCTTAACACCTTTTCGCTTCCACCTGATCGCATGCGACCTCTCCTATTCCATTTCTAGTGGGAAACTTCATTTTCAAATGATATGTTGACACTATTGCTCTAAAAGAAATAAGTCCCGATCTCCCTAATATAACATTATATGCAAAAGGAATGTCGACAACAAGAAACTTTGCCATCAGCATTTTTTGCTTAGGTTTCTCCCTTATGGACACGGGCAATTCCATGGTTCCCAAAGATCCGACCTCACTTCCGCCGAATCCGACCAGTGGGATTCGTAACTGTTTTAACTTTACATGATCTAACCCCATCTTTATTAGCACATACTTAAGAATAATGTCTGCAAAACTACCATTATCCACCAACATCTTGTGGACCATGAAGTTTGCAATATCCATCTTTATCACCATTGGATCGTCGTCTGACCCGATCCTTTCACCCATGTCTTTGCTTCCTAATATAATTTCTTGCTCAGGCTCGACGTTCATCATGAATTGTCTTCTTATACTTGTTTTACTTTCCCTTTCGAACCTTTTTCTCGACCTTCTCGAGTCTCCTCCTCCTGGACCACCTGCAATAGTATGAATTACGCCTTTCACAGGACCAGTGTAGGTAAGAAATTTTGAAGTAATATTTTCGAGTATGATAAGTAAAAGTGAAAATCGTAAAAAAAGAATTATTAAAATTGACTTTCTGATTGAACTAAATAATCATTCAATTGGAGTCTAACAATTCTTAAATGTAAAATTTTCAATCCAACTCGTCTTCCCAAAATGAGAGTCTTTTGTAGGCATATAAATTCATAAAAAAGAAGTGGATGTTGAATAAGGTTGTTTAGAAGATCTTACAGGCCCAAGATCTTGTTGTTTATGTTTATAAATATTAGTAATGACAATTTTAAAAATTGAAAGATTATCGTGTTCAAAAAATAAAGCTCGAGTAGGAGGCAAAGTCGGACAGAGGGGCAGACATGCTTTGCTTATCCATAATAAACAATAATGCTGCTTCTTTCCAATGCAATCATCTTCCTTAATTCTCTAAAATACTCCACCGGTCCTACTTATTATCTGTCTCATCTAACCATTAATTATTACATTTGAAAATTGTAGAAATTACTCCAAACTTTACTTGCTTTCTTATATTTCCTTTTTCCTTTTTTTTAAAGATCATATTTTTTTTAATTTATTGTAAGATATACACAGACGTGAATGTGTGTGAATACACGTATATGTACTCATACAACTTTAGCATATGACTTTATGTAAAGTGGGAAATATAATAAACTCAAATGAGGCGGTTTTTTGATTGTATGAAAATCTTGTAAGTAGCTAACTATATGTATTTGCTTGTAAATTTGCGAGTTATGGTTAAGTTCCTTTCTTTTCCTTTAAAACTAATTGCAGAAGTGTGATATATACTCAAACTAGGACATGGAAAACCCTTGATTATAACAAATGTTAACTTAAAAGAGTAAGATTCAAATACTCTTTAAAAAGAAACACACACAATATTGTTGAGGCTCCAAATCTGTCTTTCTTGTCCAAACGCATTTTCTTTTCTCTGTCTAGAATCTTTTCTTCTCTTTTTTATTTATATGCACTTTAAAAAGTTAAGATGAACAATAAACACAATATAGAAACAATTTGTCTATGGTTTTTTGCGCCTAAATCTCTTTCTCCTTTTGTATTATTTAACACAAATTAATCGTATGTACATATGAATTTTGATATGACATAATTAAGGTGGCCGTTACCTTCTACGAGGCTCATTAAATAATTGTTTTTTGGAAACTGCACAACAAGCATATGTTACGGACTATATAGCTAAGATATATAAATTTCGGAATTATGGAAAAATTTTGGAGGTGATGAATTAGGTTCAACCTTACACAGAAATGAATTAATATATGCTGTCATATTTTTGTGTTTTCTCTTGAGGTATATATTCTTAATTGTGATATAAGGTATAGTGGGTATTGGAATGAAAGTAGTAGTTGGCTGCACAAGTTAAATCCAACAGGGAACGTGCACAACATAATTCTTGTGCCACATTGCATGAAAATGACAAGAGGAATTGAAAATGTTGTGGTTGTTACCTAAATGTAATCTAGGGATAATTATGGATGTGGTTTGAGAAATTATATTTAATATTTTTATGTTTATTTTTATTTAATAAATAAATATTTTTGTTTGTCAAAATTTATTAAATTTATGGATATTAATAAAAAACTATATTGATAACAGATATTTGTGTTATATTCAAAACAGGAGATTGTAATTAAATTTGCTAAATTTGTAATTTTATTGAGAGTTTTTATCATGTTATTAATACATAAGCTTATTGTAGTAGTTGAAGTTGTTCATATACATGTATAATATATACTACATACACACTTAAAACTGAAAGCTGATTTTTTTTTTTTTTTTTGGAAATTTTATAAAAATAGAGGTGATTTTTTTAAAAAACAAATGTTCACGTGGAATAATAATTCGACACCATCACCACTTAATTCTCACCTTTTCTTTTAATAATTATAGAATTTAAAAGAAACGAAAATGTGGAATTTTCAGTGGCTTGTCGTCCATTTGAAGTGAGATAGTAAAATTGAGAGGGAGATCTGTAATTATGAAGTTTTAATATTTAAATTGAAGAGTATAATGTTATTTGCTTATCTTAATATGGGTGTACTCAATTACGGAATGGGGGATGCAATGATGTACCAAACGCTACACTGTTGGAGTGAACAAGAACAAAAACAAAAACAAGAACAAGAGAAGCTCCTGCGGCTGCGGCTGCTCCTCCCATACCAAGCAAACAAGGACACAAATGTAATTGCAAGGAAGCGCATCCGCAGAAAGAGTCCCACCCTTCGACCAGTCATTCCACTTTAAACTTTGAAAGACGGCCCCCAATTTTGTCATTTCTTAAACCCCACTTTTGGCTCCCCATTCTGCCCCTGCTCCTCCACCACCTTCTCCTCCTCCTCCTCCTCCTCCTAGCCTACCCCACACCCTCACCCTCCCTCTCCCCCCGCAACTAAAACCCAGACCAGAAGAGAAAACAACACTACTTCCACACACACAGAGAGAGAGAGAGACGTAATACAAAAACAACTAAAAAGAAAATAGTAACGGCAAAGCAAATAATATCATTTCAATGGAAAACATTTCCCATTCACTTCCAAAGCGGAGCTTCTCCTCTAATTCCTTCAATGCCGCCTTCACTTCTCACAAGTCCGTCTACGACGACGTTTTTGGTGGCCCCCCCAAGTTTGGCCTCCCCACTCTCGCCCCCCGTCTCGAGGACTACTCGGAGATTTTCGGCGGCTTTCACGCCTCCCGATCTTCCTCCATTCCTCTCCTCCATCTCCCGCTCATTGCTGACGACTCCGACCAACGTTTCGACGTCCGAACCCCCGGTTTCGACTACTCTGAGGTTTTCGCTGATTTTGGAGGCTTCGATTTTACGACGTCGTTTGAGGATTTAATCGGGCTTTCCTGCGGTGGGTATGACTCCTCTGATGACCCGTGGTATCGTTTCTTCACTCTTCTCTCAGTGCTCGCATTATCTATAAGGTTGATCGCTTTTGGGGTTCTGGTTTGTTTCATCTTGTTAATTCTACTACAATATGAGGATAAGAATCTTCCACTAATTGAACTAAGGCTGCCAGTGATTTTGTATGACGGGCAGTGACTTCAGTATGTGAAGGCGGATATGAGAGGGAAGAACCATTGTATCAAATGCGAAGAAGGAATCTGATACTAGATTTTTCCCCTTTATATTTACTATTGCTTCAACTTACCAAAGCGTATATGAGTAGCTAATAGGTGCATGTACTTCCATTTAATAGAAACTGATATCACTATTTAAAATGGGTTGTAAAATTCCGCCCATCTTAATAACTAATGAGAAAAAATGCTCAGATATACTGGTTGCAAAATGTATGTTTATGAAGCATTTTTCTTTTTCAAATTTTTATTCAGGGAATTATCTTTGGTTAGTCATGGTTTATAGATACAGAACAATTTGAAGCTCTCTCGTCTCTCTTATTTGTTAGTGGTTATGGGGGGAGGGGGCCGCAGGGGTTGAGGGAGTAGAATTTTACCCAAGTTTAGTGTATGAATAAAGAAATTGGTCAACTCTCAAATTTCTCATTGTCTTTGGCTATCCTTTCATTGTAGGAGTCCAGCACAGAGTGGGTCTCTGTCAGATGAATTAGATCCTCTGGCTGGATCTGACAAGAGTCACAGGTTATCAGATGGAGATGTTCACCAGTCTGAAAGCATTAACCAGTTCAATATATCTTACAACAAGTCTAGTCAGAGAAATGTGGGAACAGTTTTAACTGAGAGCAGTCATGTAACTAATTTTAGTGCTGTTCCTGGATATACTTTCTCTCATTATGGAAGCCCTGCTTCCTGGAAAGGGGAAGATGAGCACTGCTCCATGCATGTGAATGATGATCTCAACAATTGTAAAGAATTTGGGGGAAGAGTTACAGAAGAAAAATACTACAAGGGCTTGTCTAACCTCTTACCTAATGGCTTTAACTCACATGGGTATGACTTGAATCCTCTAGAAAAAAATGTAAATTCAACTTCTGTGCGGGATAAACCATTTGTGACTATCTCTGATATCAGTCTTCGAACTAAGCCTTCACGGCTGCCGCCGCCTTCAAGACCTCCACCTTCCTTAGTTGTTAAAAATGGAGAATGTGGGAGATCAAATGCAAAACTCAAGGCTTCCAAAACTTATGCTTTCGACAGAGTGGCAGATGATAGTTCACTTTTCTTTGATGTGGAAGTGGATGCTGCCACATCTGCTGGGGATAGGGAAATTGGAAGTCAGAATGTTAAAGTGAAGCATGGAAGCACTAAAGAATCAATTGAGAGAAAGGACATGTGGGACAATAGTGTTATGCAAGTGGAGGAGGAAATAAACAAGAATATCAGGCTAAGTAGCAACAGTGAGGATGAGAAAATGGTTCAATTGCGTGGAAAAGAAACCGCCGTCTCAGCACATGTTCTTGAAGACAGGATAGGATCAAGAAAGGGCACCGAAGAAACTTCAGGATCCCAGGATGTGGAATATCATGACGATATGGCCGATAATTTTTCTGGGGTTGTTGCATGGAGGGAAGCAAAGGAATATTTTGAGGTCATTGAAGAAAATATATCCAGGCAGGCCTTTGATACAGTTGAGTGTTGTGATACTTTTCTGCAACATGTGAATCAAGATAATTATGGACATCAGATGACAACATACTATGGAGCATTTAACAAAAAGGGAAACGATAAGAAATTTAAAGAAAGAAAGGAAGCTCCTGAAAGGAATCAACCTGAGATGACGGGAGAGCATTGTGACTGGGGTAACATGCTGCAAAAGGAAAAACCAAAAGAAAGGTTGAGCGAAAAAATAGAGTTTGAGGAGAAAGTAATGCTGAACAAACTAGCCTGTATATGTGATTTAGATATGGTGATACCCGAAAATTTCCAGCCGCTTGGAGAAAGTGAAAAGCTAAACGGCAATGTGAGTGCATCAGAATATAAACTAAAATTAAAAGCATCCCATAAAGCAATGGATATTGAGAAAAGATTCATAGATCCTCTAATTATGAAAAAGACTAGTGGGAAACATAACCAAAATATTCTGGGGGAAGAATGCCAGAGAAGACTTGAAGATGTGGAGGGAGCAGAAACCACAGAAATAGTAAAGGAGAGAGCAAAAACTGAAGGAATTGGAAAACAAACTAGTGGCAGTTCTGGAATTAATGAGAACAAACTGAAACAGACTCATGAGTTGAAAGAGAAAGGGATGGTCCTTAAAGAGGCGAAGAAGCATGGACAGAGTGGCAAGAATTCGTATATAGATGCTGGGCATGAAAAAGGTGCGATTGAACAACTTTCTTGTGAAGTTGACAAAGACAGGAAGAGGCTTATTGAGGCTGGTAAGCAAAGAGTGAATGAGTTGACATCTAATGAGGCTCTTGAACAGGTTGGAAATGACAAAGAAAACAAAGTGATTCATGAAAGAGAGGCAATTAAAGAGAGAAATGGAGATGCTTCCGGAATAGAAGAAACCGCTCTGAGATTTAGAATGGCTGAGGCTGAAGCAGGCGAGAGGGAGGAATCTTTTGCAAAAAAGGACACTATGGACTTGAGAAGAGATGGTTTACTTGAAGAACTCAGTGAACATGCTGAAGAAATTGAGCCCATTGACAGGATTGGACATGAGGCAGAAGTGAAATGGGACATGGATGATCATGTTCTCATAAAAGGGGTTCAGTTGAAGGTGATCGATGGAGAATGTAAACTTGATGAAGCAATTGCCCCTGAGGTTTCCTGGAAGCATGATAATATTGAAATGCTGGAAGTAGCACAAGCAGAATTTTCACCTGAAGGAAATGGTAGGTTGAATTTGAAAACTGAAGATGATGGTCAAAAGGTGAAAGAAATTCAATTCATCTGCAAAAGGGTAGATATAAGGGATAGTTTCATCCCATGTCAAGTGACCAGAGAGTCTCTCATCAATGGAAGGAAGGTGGAAGATGACTCATCAGCAGCAGAACAAAGTGATGATACACTATGTTCAATAAAAAATGCTACATGCCTAAGGGACAAGAATTTTAAAGAGAACCTTGCCTCAAGAAACCAGAAAATAGGTGATAGAATAAGAAGGCAAACTGAGGTGGAAAATGAACTTATGAGAAAAATGGAAGAAGAAAGGGAGCGGGAAAGGGAAAGAGAAAAGGACAGGATGGCTGTTGATAAAGCAGCTCTTGAAGCTCGTGAAAAATCATATGCTGATGCTCGTGACAGAGCAGAGAGAGCTGCAGTGGAGAGAGCTACTGCTGAAGCAAGACAAAGAGCCATGGCAGGGGCTCGGGAAAGATTGGAGAGGGCATCAACGGAGGCTAGGCTCAGGGCTGATCGAGCTGCTGTAGATAGAGCAACTGCAGAGGCTTGGCAGCGAGCTGCTGAAAAATCTATGGCTGAGAAGACTGCGTCTAATTTGCATGATCGCGTAGAAAGATCTGTCCCTGACAGGTTTTCAGCTTCTTTCAGATCTGCTGATACAAGAAAAACTTCCGTGTCATCTGTAAGTAAGCTATGTCCCATTTGTTGCTAGATTCCGTGTTGATTGAATGTTGCGTGATTTTTTATTTGGTGGACTGACAGGACCTCCACTTCCAAAGCACTGGAATCTCAAACGTATTGAGAGATTCATATTCCTCAGTGCATGTTGGTATGCCATCTGAATTTGCTTTTCCTTGTTATTTATTTATTATTTGAAACCTTACTATACTTTTTAACATCTCTTGATTAAAACAAATGATTTCACTGCATAAAGTTGTTTTATTACTTCAAAAGCTGTTTACTCAGAGAAACTAATTATAGGGGCTGAAGGTGAATCACCTCAAAGGTGTAAAGCTCGGCTAGAGAGATACAGAAGAACAGCTGAGCGTGCAGTGCGTGCCTAACTTTCTATCCATTCCATTTCCTTTCTGCATGTGTTGAGTTCTTCTTTTAATTAAATTTGTCAGCAATGTCAAACTTTTGTTGGCATAATTTCAGGCAAATGCTCTGGCGGAAAAAAATAGGCGTGACCTTCTTGTACAGAGAGAAAGAGAAGAGAGGAATGTACGCACTCATATTCTTATTCTTATCCATTATCCGTGGTTGCATGTTATCTTATAGAAAGTATTTCTGCAGAGAGTGGCAGAAGCTCTGGATGCTGAAGTCAAGAGATGGTCAAGTGGAAAAGAGGGAAACCTTCGGGCTCTACTCTCAACTTTGCAATACGTATGTATCTTTGGATCAATTTTATTTATGATATTTTTCAAGTTCTAACTACACTTCATTATGAATAAAGAAATGGGCAGTTCATCGCATAATTAATATACCTCTTTCTTTCTTCTTGTGTTTCTGTTTCCTTGCAATTGACACCTGCATTGGCTTGGATAAGCATTTTCCTTGTGAATCACGGACATGATGTCTGAAGAAAGAATAAAATTTGGTGTAGTTGGTTTACTAAAGAAAGCTAATGAATGAAAGAGCTATTTCTCCTCGGGATTGTGCCTGTGTGGTTATTGAAAATAATAAACATAGGTAGCTTGACTGAATGTGCTCATGCTTTTCTAGATGTCGGATGCTAAAGAAAGCTAATGAATGTGGTCGTACTTATGTAGATGTTGAATTTATTCCATTGACAGATTCTTGGACCAGATAGTGGTTGGCAGCCCGTTCCATTAACTGAAGTTATAACTTCTGCGGCTGTGAAAAGGGCTTACAGGAAAGCCACTCTTTGTGTCCACCCCGACAAATTACAACAACGTGGTGCAACAATTCAGCAAAAGTACATATGTGAGAAGGTCTTTGATCTTCTAAAGGTTCGTAGCTAATAAATTTTAATGTTTCAGAATTATTATCAGCTTATATTTACTGCATTATTGGTTTTCAGGATACAATATGTTATGAGGTCTAATACGTCGCTGCACTGAGCTTTAGTGGTACTTTTAGGTTGTTGAGGTGCCATTTCAACAGACTGTGCCTCTCACCATGATGAGAACTCTTAACTAAGAATGCTAGTCTGCATAGAAATCCCTTTAGATTTTGAATGAATAAAAATGTTGTTTTCTGTACTTTTCCTCCTTTCAATTAGTACTATGAATGTTAACTAGAAGATTATAGCACTTAACTTCATAAGCTCAATTTTAAAGTTCTCCATCCTTTTTTTGGGAAATTTAACAGCATCGATAAAAATCTTTAGATGAAGCAGTTTAAAGCACTCTGCGCTCATCAAGCAATAGAGTGCTATCTTGTCCTGTTTCATGGAATCATTATGATTCCGGTTCTTTATGGCTTGAATGTCAAAATGTACCTCACATTCATACTGCTGCTGATTCGTTTCCTGCCCCTCACCTTTGACACTTGATTAGGGAAACCTGAACACAAAAATTAACATTATTTCTTTGCTAGTGATAAGCTTGGCATGTTGCCATGTTCTACGATTGCCACCTGATCATTGATGTCAAAAGAGAGATTCTAGCACCAAGTGTTCTTTTTTCTTTATACTTGTAAACAAGTCCAACAAGATTTATGTTGCCAAATACATGAGACCATGTAGGTTCTAAACTGGTCTAGTGATTTTAATGAATCATCCTTAACGATATCTTCCTTCTATCATAGGAAGCTTGGAACAAGTTCAATTCAGAGGAGCGTTGAATCAAGGCATTTTTTATGGTCGGTGTAATGTTTGTGCTGGAAACTTGGCTTCCAGCAAGTAGATTATCTGCTTATTATCCTGGCCTATTAATATCTGCAAAGCTCAGTGTTAAGTATGCGTCTACGAAAATGGCAGAAAATCAAAATATATTAGAAGATCCAAGGGTGTCTATTTATTGTTACAAAGTGGTGCCAAATTCAGTAGTTGGCATGATTAGGCTAAGTGGACGTGATATTGCTCACGAAAATTATCTTTTTGTTCTTGATTGCAACAATCTGTGGGATCAAAAGTTGAGTAGCCTCAAGAAATTACCTCCCATACAGAAGCACGCAGTGGAGACAAGAAGGCAGACAAAATATGCATATTGTTCATCTTCTAGAATCTGCCTTCAGTATGATTTGTTGCCTGGGAGCAGGCTACTTCATTTGTCCCTTGACATGCATGTTTCAACTTTAGAATTGGAAGCAGCTGTGTATCTTGACAATGATAATATTTTTGTTTTCCGAGTGGAATTTGGGACGCAGTCCCTTCTCTGAGCGATCCCAATGGCTCCTTTAATTGTGTGTTCAAATGTAAAAGCCATTCCTGTGGTTGTCTTGAAGAAACTTACCACTCTTATGCTTACACGACATTTAATCCCTTCATATGGGATCCCTGGAAATTGTTTTTCTGTAAGTTCACTCGTCCATATTGATCAGGTAGCTGCTATTGAATTAGTCCTCGACAGCAAATGGAGTCAATCTTGAAGAGGACTATTAAATTGGATAAATTTTAACCAACAAAGTTAAATGTTAGAGACAATAAACGTAATTTTTTAAAATATAGAGGATATATATGAAATTTTATCACGTAAAGATGGAATAGTATATGTTCAATGTAAAAATTCATGGCATACCGAAAGTGTATTTAACTATATATTTAACTTTTTGTCACTCTTGCAATTACTATCTGGTGGTTGTTCTTGGAGTCGGTGAGTTTTAGGGGCCAATTGGTATGTAGGAATGAATTTAGTTTGAATAGAATAAACTTGGGAATAAAATGAAAGGAGTGGAATGATTTGGTAAACCAAAAGAACGAAAAAAATAATTGAATCAAAACTTTTCAAATTAATAATTTATATATTTTTTGTAATAATGAAACTTAAAAATTAAAATAAAAAACCAACTAAGCAACATTTCACTGCACAATATATATTATTCTGAAAGGTTAAATTAATTATAAATTTATAATATAATTGTTGGATGTTTTCATATATTTAAATATTTTTAGTAAATACATATTATTTTACATACTTTAGCATAAACATAAAAAATATAGAATTAAACATATATAGTACATATTATTATATAGTACTTTATGCGCATAGTAATATTTTTTAAAATGCATATAAACATGTTAATAACTTTACATTATATTTAATAAAAGATTTAAAAATTTAATTATTTTATATTATATATATTTTTTGGTAACACATTTAAATATTTTTTTATTGATATGTATTTTTGTAACATCTATAAATTTTTAAGGATTAAAGATAAAGTTCGTCCCCTAACTTTGGTCATTTTTCATTAGTCCCTTAATTTTAATCGATCCCATTTTAGTCCCATAACTTTTCAAAAACACTTGATTTTGATCGTTTGACAGAATCTGAACGGATTTGGACTAAACTCTGGACTATTTTATCCCGCTATTACTTTTAAGTGCGAATTTTAGTCCATATTTTCACTATTCTTGCATTTTTATGCAGATTTTTACTCATGCTCTGATACCATTCTAGGCGAGCATGGGTGAAAATATGCATAAAAATGCAAGAATAGTGAAAATGGACTAAAATTCTCACTTGAAAGTAATAGAGAGGTAAAATGGTCCAGAATTTAGCCCAGATCCATTCAGATTCTGTTAGAGGACCAAAATCGTGTTTTTGAAAAGTTACGGGACTAAAATGGGATCGCTTAAAATTAAGGGACTAAAATGAGAAATGGCCAAAATTAGGGGACTAATTTTGCCTTTAATCCTTTAAAAAAATGCCATATCTCTTAATTTTTTGAAGTATGAGAAAAATATTGTTAGATAATTTGATAAAAAATCTACCTAAAAAGGGTGTATAGAATTTTCAAGAAGAATGAGCTTAAGCCTATAAAGGAGTTACCTCCTTTGTGATCGGAGAGTTTATATAAAAAAAAGTTTAATAGGTAGAAACAACCTAGCATGACTTATTTAGCACTACTTTATGAGAAAAACGTCTCTTTCTCCTCGCTATGGTAATAGTGCTTTACAATGTAATGTTAGGTTAGGATTTAACCCTTAATGAGATCAAGGCAGAAATTGTGTGGATATGGATATGGGTTACATATACCCTTGGACGTTTCACCTAAATCGGAGTTGCTATGAGGCTATGACTATGAGTTTGGATTAAGTTTAGAACTCGCATGAGGATCAAGATAATTAAGTGTGCATGACTATTAACAATGTTGACCTTTTTTGAACAAGGACCCATGTCAATACTGTGTGTTTGACATATTTGGCCACGAACCTAATTCAAGCGAAGTCCATTATAGCTCTTTCAAATGAAAACCGTCAATACTAAATATGACTCAGGCCGGAAAGGCTCCTACACCTATTACATAACATTTAGTTGCCCTATTATATTTACTTATACACCAATTTGAAGTTTTCAAACTTGTGGAGTGTTACAATATAAAGTTTCAAATCTTCAAAATTAATATTTAATTTTTAGATTTTTTATTAAAATTAAAATCATATTTTGTAACACTTCATTTAATTTTGTAACACCCCATTTAATTTTGTAACACTCCACTGATTACTAATATTTCTATTTTAGTTTTGGATGTTACATGTCCTATCCGAGCACTATAAATCGAATGTCCTAAGGATCTAGATACACAAAAAACTCACTCTTTCTTGCATCCTACATTCTTATTCTTCCTACTATAAACTTTAAGGCAACTTGATAAAGTTTATTTCTCTAGTCTCTTTTGTGAACATACTCACAATAAAAGACGTTAGTTGTGGCCTTCTTGGATTTAATCTTAGGGTGGTGGTGAGTTGACAATACTTGTACAAAGGGAAACCATTATAGTTTTAGGATAATATCAAGTAACATGACTCTTACAGTCTAATTATTTTTAAATTTACATACACATATTGCATGCATTATTAAGCTTAGTTTTTACCAAGTTATTTTAACATAAAACTAGAATTTTCACAATAAAATTTAATCATATGGTCAACTTAGAGAGAAACCCTAGGAAGAGCTTTGATGAATTACTATTATTAAGACAAATATAAGAAAATTAAGTTATTTGATCGATAAATATTTTTAGTAATAAATTTTTAAATTTAAATTTTAAAATAATCAAAATATTGTATTTTTAATACAAAATGAAGAAAAACGGCTAATCAGTAAAATTTTAAAAATTAATAATTTCTTTTCAATTTATCCCCTCCTATTCTCAATTATATCATTTGGCACCCTTATACTTTTTGAAATCTTTCAATTGCATTCTTAACACCAAATTTGATTTTTAAAAAGTTAGCAATTTAGTTCAGAGAGAAAACCTTATTTTTAGAATAGATACACTTTTTATCGCATAAAGTGAATTTTTGACAATCAAATAAGCATAAGCTTTTTATATTATTTCAGGAATAATATTATAAGGATAATAGTATTACTGTCTCAAGATTAAAATTATTCAATAGATCTGTAATACTAAAGATTTAATTTTATGTTTAATAATTTATTACAATAGTATCATATTATATGTTTCTCTAATAAAAGGTTCCATCTTTTTAGTCTTTATTTTTTGTTCGTGTGTGTAATATCTTTTGAATTGCTTAGAAATAAATTGTACAACTGTTAAATCTATCCAACTAGTGATTATATATTTTTGGAGCAATAGCATAAAGATGGTAGGAGTATAAAAAAATGAGTTCTGTAATTTGGTCATAAGTATTTTTATGTTATAAAACTTCATCGAACCGAATTGCTAGCTTTACAAAATTAATTTTAGAAGTAAATGTAATTGAAGCATTTACAAAAATGTTAAGTGGTAAAATTGCAGGTAGGAGAGAAGCCCAAACAAAGTCTTGACAAGATTTGCCAAACATTTGAGTTGGTTCGGACCAAACAGACCATTCAAAGTTTTAATTGTGAGCCAATGAGTCCAAGAACACATCACCTCATTTAAGAGATGATGTATGATATAGCGAGCCTTCATCACATCGATGATCCACCTCTTTTCGACATCTCTGTCTTCGTCTCCTCAAAAATACCCCCCGACACACATCATTAGATCATTCATTCATGATAAATACAAGAGAACGGTGAATGACTGCGACTCATGGATATTGGACATATCAATTATCAAATATATCAATATGACGAGAAGGTTGAATACCATCCGGATGGGGTGGTCTAGTCTGCAATTGTCTCGTGACTTTCTTACTCTGAGGAACTGATCTATAATAAGGCAAATGAACGTCAATATTCCATCTGAAACCAAACCATTCAGATCAGCTCTTGGAAATTCATCAGCAAAACAAAAGCCCAGCCCACACCAATACTGCTCACTTCTTATCCTTCTCAACTATAAAAAATATGAATTCAGAGAGGATGCAGAGCGCACGCACGCATGAACTGGCAAGTGGATTCTTTTATATAAAATGATAATGTGATCAAGGCTGAGAATTCAAACGCCATTAAAGATTCCACTGGCGCATGCCTCCCAAAAATTAACAAGCTAGTTCACATTCTAAAAGTTTCCTTCACGTCAGCATCCATTCGCCGTCAAAGTCTCCAGCGGGAAACTCAAAAAAGTCGTCGTTAGCTCCTGTTTTATTCTTCTGCCCCAAATGTTGCGTTTTTTTCATATAGGTCTGACTATGTATATATATTCATCATGCTCAACGAGACTTGTCTTTCACAGAGTTCCAGATGCGTATTTGAAATCCCAAAGGTGGAGGTATCTTGTTCGGGCCCTGAACCAAATAGAAACGACAAGACAAGCCCCGTTCATGCCAACTTTAAAAATTGCAGGGGAAAAAAAAATGACCCCTGTTTCATTGTTTCTACAAAATACGGCTGCGTGTAAGCTCGCATTAGCATTTGCAGTTTTCATATGTGTATTGGTTGGTTGGAATCTTAGCTTGATCACATTCACCTTCATCATCTTTACCGATGTTTCATCTTTGTAGGCATCGCTTTTCCAAATATAATACATCGACTATGCTCTCACCATCAACCATTTCAAGAATTTGGATTCATCGTTCAGACCAAAGTTACAGCTCCCTTTTTCCTTTATATCTCAGCCTCCCCAAGTACATTTTACTCGAGAATTTTCTCAAAATACAAGGTAGATTTCATCAAATTGAAAGGAAATATGCTCTGAAACATCTACATCCAGTTGTTCGAGGGAGAAATCAAGGGTAAGAATGGACAGCTCGTTGCGGTACAACAGAAGAAGAAGCGGGTATGAGCCATCAGATACAGAGACGGATTGGCACGACAGTCCGAGGCGTGAGGATAGCGGCTATGACGAAAACAGGAGCAAGAGTCCTCTAACTAGCGTCAGCAGGCTGCAATCTGATATGCTTAAAACGAGTCCTGCTCCATGGAGACATAGCAACTCTCCACATAGACCTCGTGCAGAGAACGGTAACGTTCCTCCACTACATAATTACGAGTTTCGCAGAAATGTAAGCCCTCTTTCCCGTAGAACCTATTCTGATATTCGTACAAGTGTTAGCCCATTTTTGATGTCTGAACGGAGGACTAGTTCTGACAATAATAATACTGGAAATGCCTGTCCATTTTCGCAATCTGAGCGCAGAACTAATTCTGCTAACAATAGAGAAAATATGAGTCCCTTTACAATATCTGAGCGCAGGAGACATGTTTCTCCATACAAAACTTCAGGAGAGGGCCATCGCTTGGTTTATGGGCAGGCAAATCACGATTTGAGTAGGGGGGCAGAGAGATCAACTTATAGGAGAGCAGCTTCCGCTCCTAGAGCCAGGTTGAGAGAAAGAGGCCACCATTTCAGCAATGATCAAGGTGACCGAAAGAAACAAGATAGAACCCAAGAGGAGAGGGATGCTTCTCATAAACATGGCCCTTCAGTGGGTGAAATCAATGAAATGGTTGCAAATACTACATTTTCTAGAGGGTTGAATGGCCATGTTCTCAACTTTGATAGCACTGATTCCATTCCTCGTGGGGACATTTTCTTTTCAAGGGACTATAATGCCACCTTTAAGAATGTTGTCTTTCCCAGCAATGGTACTACAGATCCAAGAGCATTTCTCCCTAAGCCGCCTGGTTTTGTTGATAAAAGTCCTGGTTTACATCAGGGCAACAAGTTGAATGCGAGCTTCAGTCACAACAGTCGGCCAATGTCACAAACAACTACGAACTCTAGTTCTGTGATCAGCAGGCGTAGTAGTAATGTAAGTGACTCTAGTAGTAGGACAAGCGCAGGTACAAGAAAATTCATAGAGAACAGAAGAAAGAACCAGTCAGATGCATGGTTTTCTTGCATCAAGAGAGGATCTTGCAGGAAATCTCATAAATCTCCAGAAAAAGATAGGCCTCTTGATGAAGCTTCATTTATCGGGAAGGCAATTGTAGTTGAGAGCTTAAGACCACTTTGGGCTGATAAACATCAACCTGCTTCATTGGCCGGATTCACTTGCCACAAGCAAGAAGCTCAGCTTCTTCAGCAACTTGTAAGTTCCAAATTAATTCAGTGAAAGACTGGTCTCCTGTTTTTAAGAAGATAAATTAATTTTTACCCTGGAAAATGGAAATAGATATATGCTTGTCTAATCAGCAGAAAACAAATTCTTTTTTCCATTGACTGATATGCTGAAATTTAAAAGTCTACTTTTGTTACTCTATTGTGTTTATCTCTTACTTTAGCTTTGATCTTAGGTGAGCAATGAGATCTTTCCACACGTCTTGCTGAAAGGACCGCCTGGTACTGGTAAGAAGGCACTGACAATGGCTCTTCTCCGTGAGATATATGGGGATCCTGTTTGGAATGTACGTTCTTTTTTACTGAACTCATTACTGTACAAGTACAGTAAAGGTAAATTTGGATGCGCACTGAATCTTTCCATTCTTTATGCAGATATCTCATGAGTTACGATACTTTCACATTCTGGTATGTTCAGATTTGATGGATTTATAATTCTCATGCTTTTATGTTTATGAACAATCTAATTATTCGATAAGTCAACACTCACTAAAGTATGTGCTCGCTGGAGCATGAGCAAACCTTGTTCAGTTATTTGCTTGACTTTTAAACTTCCCTCTGCTTGGAGTTTGAGTCAATGTTGGAACACAACTTCTGTTCTGGCTATCATGTTGGATGTAAAATGCGATTATCCCTAATCTCTTCATATTTCGAATGACTTATTTGATACATGAACAGGAATCCAGGCCCGTACAAGTAGTTGTTCCTGTAAGCTCAAGTCCTCACCATGTGGAACTGAATGTTTATTTAGAGCCTAAAGCAGCATATGCATTAACATCTTTAGTCAAACAAATAAGCAGTGAGCATGCAGTCACACCTGAAATGAGTGCAGCTCCTAGAACGGCAGATTATAAAGGTAAACCTCCATAATAATATATATTAATATTTTCATCCTGCTCCCTTTTAATATTTTTTGTTGTAAGCAAAATATGGTGACAAATTTTGGGAATCGCAGTATTGGTTCTCTATGACGTTGATAAAGCCGCAGAGAACATACAACACCTGACAAAGTGGATCATGGACTGTTACTCAGATTCTTGCAAACTTATCCTCTGCTGTGAAGATGATGTAGACATACTTGAATCTGTGAAGAGCCGCTGCAAAGTTATTAAGGTTGAAGCTCCAGTAACTCATGAAGTAAGTAGGGCAAATAATCTTTGTTTTCCATTATACATTTCTATTTTCTGAATTAACATATATATCATCCCTCTTTCCTCCACACTGCAGTATGCATAATCCACAAATCCAAGCCCCAGATTATTTCTCTTCTTAAAAGGAAAATTCTGAAGTTATATTCGTGCTGACTGGGAATTTTTTTGGTTTCATGTATGTTCATGAGTTTTCTGATTTTGTTCCTATTGCCGCCTGCCTAGATAATGGAGGTTCTTATCCAAATAGCCAAAAAGGAAGATTTTGAACTATCCATGAGCTTTGCTGCTAAGATTGCAATCAAATCAAAGCAAAATCTAAGAAGAGCAATCATGGCACTTGAAGCCTGCAAAGCACACAAGTAAGACAGTTAATAAGAAGTCAATAATGTTGGTATGGTTTTTCACTTACCTAAACAAATCATGCATGTTAGCTATCCTTTTGCGGAGGACCAACCTATTCCACTAGGATGGGAAGAAGCTCTTGTGGAACTAGCTGCAGATATTTTAGCAGATCCATTGCCAAAGAGGTAAAGCCTTTGCTCTCTCTGTATTTATCATTTGGATATCCTTTTCTGATGTTATGTTTTTTGTGATACAAAATCCGTTGACCTATGTTGTTAGCTGACAAGTCGGTAGTAAACTTTTTTATGTGGTCATGGTTAGATTATTTATCATTCGGGGGAAGATTCAAAAACTTCTGGCGGATTTTGTTCATCCTAGACTAATTCTCTTGGTAATGTACTGATACTTGAGTAAGCATTATATATCGTATTGCTTAATATATAAATTTTGTTGTCTAAAGTTATAAAGAGGCGATTCTGCAGAAGCTCGTCGAACAATTCCTTCGAGGAGTTGAGGCTAGTTTGAAAAGGGAACTTTACTATTGGTATGCTTACTATGTAAGTCTACTTGTGCACTGACATTTTTAACTTGAGACTCCAAAGGAAAATCAGGTGAGTGATTCAAACTTCATTTGCAGGACAAGAGACTCCCAACTGGAACAAGTGCCTTACTAAAGTTAGAAGGTAATAGATGAGCCCAAGAAACACTATGAATAGCTCAACCATTTATTCTTATGATAATACTCCTATTAGCACGAGAGTAAGATGCAAGTTTTACAGACTGCTCTTGAGCTAAATTTATAATACTCAGTGGTTCACTTATGTCATCGGATGGTGCAGAGTTTGTGGCCAAGTTTATGAGCATATATAGGAAGAGTTCCTCCAATCGGCAACTATCATAGGGCGTGTTCTATTATCATGATTTTGAAAATTGTGGGACTCAGTGCTACCACTCTGTTTCAATGAATCGAAAGATGTAGCAGAATTCTGAACTACTTCACTGTTTAATTGATTGAAAGGAATTTGGTTGTTTCTTCATCCGTGAATATGTGCGGATCTGGTATGCATTATAGAACCAGTGCCTTTTATTACCTAATTATATCTGTCACACCCCGGATCCGGATCAGGGTCAGAACACGATCATGACACCAAGTCCAAGGACTTGGTAACATGGAGGCTTTGTTATCAATAACACTAATAATTGAGCAAAGAAATCTCAAAATATTAGTTTAAACATTTGCAGCGGAAAAATATAAGTTTGAAGGTTTAACTCTAGAACCAAGTTCTAACAACTAAATAGAAGGGAAAATAATTCCTCAAAATTTTGTGCGTAGAACATGTTAATTGACGCTATGTGAGCGTTTATTCCTTGACTGATTACCATCCCAATACAGCTCATCCCCATACTATTCATTACCTCACCTACAAGGTATAGTAAGTGGTGCGAGCGATTAATCGCCCCCTTACCTCTTATCAAATTGAGCGTATCACATTATAAACGCACAATTATTATTTGTCATCATGCAATAGAAATTCAAAATTGAAAGAAATAAATGAGGAAAAAAATGTAAACCTTCAAAATATTTGATGAAAGAATGAGACTCCTACACTTTTCAATCAAAGGATAGACACACAACATAATCCTGTTACTAAAACAGTCTTGATAGATCCGTGCAAGTAAATCAACCCTTTTATTCATGCAAGCATGCCCTCATTCACTAGCAAAATAATAGATATAAAACTTATTAATCTATTATTACAAAGGCCTTAATCTTTAACTTAGATTGACAGAATCTTAATTTATAATTTCAGTCTTTAACCCTGATTGAGAGGATCTTAACATATGGCCTGAGTCTTTAACTCCAACAGGGAGGGTCTTAAATTTATACATAAGTTCTCAGTCTTTAACCCCGACAAAGAGAGTTTAGAACAATTCTAATTTTTTCAATTAATAGTGATTTCGTTAACGTGTTGAGCATGCTCCATCTATCACTTAATGAACTTGAGAATGCTTTTTCATTGCTTAAAACTAAAACAATGTTTGTAACACAGGTTTCAATTTCGAAAAGAGATTTAAAAATAAAATAATAATTTATTAATTAATGTAAATTTTGAAAGCTTGAATAAGTTAGTTTTTTTAACATGAAGAGCAATTTTGACTTTACAAAAAATTAATGCGACAGTATCATTAACCTCCATTTTGTGAGTGTGGATGAGCTTTTCTTTTCATATTAGTATAGATTACATGTATCCCTTTAGAAGTATAAAAATATACAACAAAATATTAAATAAAGTACAAAATTATAAATTTACTAGTACAATACCCATGCCAAGGCACGGAAAATATTTTTTTTTATTGTGCCTATAATAATAAATATTGAAGAAAACATACTTATAAATTGAAAAAATATATCACAAATTTACTATGTACGGGGCAACGAACCCCATGGCGTCCTCGATTGTGTATTGGGGGGGGGGGTGCCTCTGATGGCATACACAAGATGAAGTTGGTAGTAGATCACATTATTTTTTAAGAGTTATCATTATTTTATAAATAAGATTCTAATCGTTTTATTTTTTTACAGGAGGCAGAGCTTGGTCGACCGCCCAAATAGATGGAGTTATTTGAAAGGTGCTAAAAGAAAAGGGAGGACGGCGGCTGGAGCGGCCGAGGGCGGCTCAGGTGGCGGTAAGCAGCTTATTAATAATATTTTTTTTTAAAAAAAATAAATTCGTTGTTAAAAGTATTAATAATTTTGTTTGTTTTGTTGGAGACGTTCCAGAAGCTCATGGAGGATCGTCAGCCTCAGCTCACAGCCATGGACCATGATAGCCCAGCAGAATCGGAGGCTTCGTTGGCGATGATGGAGCAGAAGATGTGGCTTGTTGCAGTCGGGGGCAAGAACAAAGGCTGAACATTTGGCATTGGTTTTGAGGCCCACGTCTCAAGCTGAACCTTTACATCACCATCGCCACCCCAACCGCCATCGCCACAACCAAACCCAGCCACGGACGACCGCATTGGCCGGCTCGAAACGATGATGGCCGACATGATGGTCATGATGAGAGAGATGCGGGCCTCCTCCTCAACCACAGCACTGCCTCCGACAGACCCCCCGACCTCGAACCAGGATGATATTGTCATCGCTAACGAGAATGGGTTAGATTATGTGTTAATTTTGTTTTATATTTGTAATTGGATAATTTTTCATATTAATATAATATTTTTCGTTAATTATTCATATTTCATAATATTTATTACATTCCATTATTTCATATCTATTAAATTAATTAAATTAATAAATATAATTCATTAAAAATTTATTAAATTAATTTAGTTACACATTAAAATTTATTAAAAAATATAAATTTATTTATTTATTAGACTTTTTTAAATATATGAATAAATTTATAAAATATAAAATTATTAGTAAATTGTAAAATATAAATAAATCATAAAATTATAAATAAATTAAAAAATTAAAAAATTAGGAACAATTTTAGTAATGGTAAAGAAAATATTACAAATTTAAATAAATGATCATTTCAAATACCGTTACTAAAATAGTTCTAAACACGTGTTTCTAAACTGGACTGACTCTTCCAAATACCATTAATACAACTATTTCAAATAAGTGTTTTTAAATAGTGGTTGACCATTCTAAATACCATTGCTATTTTAGTTTCAGATACGTATTCCAAACTAAAAAAATTGTTTTTAATACCATTACTAAAAGAGAAATACACCAACAGACAGAGACCTAAACAAGAAAAATAACAAACTTTCTACCAACTATTATTGCCTAGTCAAATTACATAATATGGTTGAATTTATTAAATACAACACAATTTCGAAATCAGCTTAGAAATATCTTAAACCCAATCCAATACCATATTGCCACCACATCTCTGCAACTTCCTTGTTGATGGTCCAGTTCATTCTTTCCTCGTCATAGAAACAGTGACATTAATAAATTTGGTATCCTCTTTGGACATGCGATCAGACAGAATATTTCTGTAATTCTCAAATAATTTATCAATTACCAATTCACCAAATTGCTCCACCAACAAAGGTTCCGCCACGGATCTCATGCATTTGGCCACATTGTACCCATCGTCGCCTTTTTTGGAATATTCCGGGGCATAGAACCCACTTGTCCCACAAGCAGCCCATCTGATTTCTGAGGCCTCCAGGCTGTTGATACTGAAGGACCCTTCCTTTTCCACTTCTGTCTTCACTTCTGAAAGCGACGGTGTGTACTGAGGGATGTTGAATGAACTTAACTTCTCTTCTTCTATTAGTCCCTGCACGTATATGTATTACATTCTTTGTGATTAATCAATTTATATGGTCAAGCCATATATATAGGGGAAATAAGACTGTTAAAAAAATTCACATCTAATTTTTTAATTTGACTAAATTATAACTATCTCCCATAAAATTTGGTATAATTACAAATACCCATTAATTATTGTTTAAAAGATTACAACTACCAACTTCATATAAGAAATAATTATGTATTTGTGGGTAAAAATTGTAACTTTACCCT
Organism: Sesamum indicum; assembly: GCF_026168435.1. Classification (NCBI taxonomy): domain Eukaryota; kingdom Viridiplantae; phylum Streptophyta; class Magnoliopsida; order Lamiales; family Pedaliaceae; genus Sesamum; species Sesamum indicum. Next base: position 19,415,545 of record NC_142669.1, on the reverse strand, counting down.
TTCTTTTATGTTTTTTGCTAGTTGTTGGAACACATGACCAGGTGGTGTGTTGCGAAAATGAGGCAGAGAAATTGTAAAATAGGAAAATGGATGCTACTTCTGGCAACTAGACAGGTGGAGTGAGAGAGATTCCTAATTAAGTCATGAATATAATATTTATTAGGCACGTAGGGCGGGCGAAGAGGTTATGTATAGAAATTACGAACCTGGGATACCATTTCCTTGAGTGAGAGGGTCAACAGCTCCCAAATATAGCAGCACTCCTTGCTAGAAGCACTGTCACTTTTCCTCCCCAAAAGAGTTAACACCATTTTTCCACCACCCACTACTTCCTCCGAACGACATCTCAGAAAAGTAGAGAAATCTCTTTGAAATTGCTCATAATATGCATTAATCACACTCGCTGGACTTGTGCTTGCTATGTATATATTTTCTTTGTTCATTTCCAACCTTTCAGGGACCTGCATGCGCATGTAGTATTTGATAAAAAATCAATAGACTTACGCACATGAATGATGAAACAATTAATTAATTAGAGGCCGAAGTAATATTATATATATATATATAGTTAGTAAGTTTATTACCTTGGACAGCCACATTAGGCTGTAAGAAGAATGAACAAAATGTAGAGATTTTGCCGCAAAAAGCCTGCCGTAAAAGGAGCCAGGAACCCCGGATAAAAAACAATATGGTGCAGATCCTCCAACTCCAGCTGCTCCCATTTCCTGTAACAGTTGCGCATGGAAACTGTGGGCTAAGGACTTGAAAATGGAGTTGAAATCGTTTCCTGGGAGGTCATTCAAGTGTATCTGAAATTCAGGCAACTGATCATGGCCGTGTTTGCGGCATAATTGGCTCACAATTTTCACAAACTCCATCGCCACAAACAAAGTGTTCGGGCCAGAGGAACAGCCCAACTCTGCCATACAGAAGGTCTTGGCCATGCTGCTGCTGCACATGATCAGTTGGGTTATTGCTGCTTCTGTTATTGGCTTTGTCATGGATAGCACCTTTTTCTGCCAAAATTGATCATGAATTCATTCACATGCCCCTTAATTAAATATTATTAGGTACTATCTCATGTCTAATTAATTAGTTTCATAAATATATAAGAAAACTATATATATAAATAAATGGAAGGGTTAAAATCCAGAGAACCCCTTGTGATAATAGAAATGTTCAAAAAACTCCTTTTGAAAATTAAAGTATCAAATATCCTCCCATAATATAAAATAAAGTTTCAAAAACCCCCTCCGTACAAAAATTGGGTCACACGCGCTTTGACTGCGATTTTTTTATAAAAGTACATTTTTTTGATATTTTTTCCCTTCTCTCACATTTAATATATAATATTATATATATGTATTTAATAATTTTTATATAATAATTATTTAATTAAAATATTATATATTTCTATTAATAATAAAATATTTTTTTATATAATAATTACTTAATTATTTATATAATAAAATATTATTTTAATTAAATTAAAATTAATTTTATATATAATTAAAAAAATACGATGCCGCCGCTGAAGAAGAGGGTGGGCGATGCGGTCGCCATCCAACGAGGGTGACCGCATTGCCTCCCATTTCTGGCGATGCCGGTCGCCCAAATCTGGGTGACGTCGGGTGGCGGGGGGAGTGGGGAGGGAGGGGAGGGGAGGGGGGGGGGGGGGTTGGAGGTGAAAGGGGTGGGGGTGGGGTATAATTGTTATTTTTGAATTTTTTTATAAATTATAATTATATGTATTATAAATATATGTTAATAATTATAAATTATATATATTATAAATTAAAATAATTATATATTAATAAGCCTAGTTGACCGGTTAATTAGAAGGGGTATTTTAGTTATTGTTTCTAAAAATATAGATTCAAATTGACCAGGGGCAGTGTGACTATTTATTCGTAACATAGGGGTAATTTTTTTATATTAAAAATTTTATAAGGAAATTTTTGATATTTTGTTATATCACATGAGGTCAAAATGAATTTAACACTAAATAAATCATTAATTATAGGGAAGGAGATATATACCTGAACTAAAGAGTTCTCAGCATAACTGGATTCTCCTACCCCTCCATTCATGTGAAGCACTCGCACTACTTCCATGAATATTGATATTGGATCCTATCCTACTCTCTCTGTATTACAAATTTGTGTGTGTGGAAAGAATTGAAGGGCAGAATAGCATTATTTATAGAGGTACGTGATGGAAAATTCTAATTCGTATGTAGGTAGCTCTGCCTCTGCATGCCAGGATTCATTAACGATGCATCGCTTTCATTTTTTGGTGTGAATGTGTGAATACTGGAAAGTGGAAAACACATATATAGTCTGGGAAAGCATTTCACTTGCCGACACTTATATGTGTTACGCATGCTCACAAAATTATTACATGAAATTCATGTTTTACACGGATCCAACAAATATCCAACCCCCAACCCCACCTAAGGGTTGAGCTGAGACTGAAGCCACATGCATGCTTAATAATTTGACCCGTGGAGTTAAATGTTTTCAGAAAGGGATAGGGAGCGAATTGATCAAATTATTGGGTTATTGGGTCCCTCATCCAATTGAAGTGAAAAAATTTATAGACCCACACTACATCATATATATATATATATAACATATTAATACATACTATATATTAATTAATGAAGATTAGAAATAAAATAATTTTAAATAAAAAAAGTTCATAATTTTTTAAATTAAATTTCATTCAATTAAACAATAAAAATAATTTTTAAAAAATTAACAAGAGATATAAAAAAAATAAATCTTATTAGTTCACATATATATAAACTAATATATATATATATAGTTCATATACATATAACTAATATTTTATAGGATAAAATACAATTATCACTCTTCAAATATTCACCCCACATCAATTACCCCCTAAAGTATTAAAATCTTAAAAAGAATCTTGACTTTTACTTTTTAAGTTTGAAAAGTACATTTTACTCTTACCAAAATAACTTCACCAAAAGAATATAATTTTTTTCTTAAAATGCCAAAGTCACTATTTGTTTAATTCTAGTTTCGTTTGTTCATCGAGCTATTTTTATTTTGTAATCTTAATGTATTTGTAGCTTATTATATTTTACTTTTACGTATTTGTCAAATTAGGATAAAAATAAATTTATACATGCATATGATATTACATTTTTAATATTTATATTATTTCATTCATTTTCAATACTTTCTCATAACAATTTTTATTAGAAAGTAGATTAAAGTATCTAACATTATATAATTTATATACGTAATTAAAACTTATGCAAAATCAATAAAATCAATTATGAGTTATATCGCTAGCTAGAAGAAATATCAGTTTCATTATGGTTACCATCTCTCAAACAAAAATTATGGTTAATTATCATGTTAAAAGTAAAAAATTCTGATGTACGGATATTAGTTAATTACGGTCTGCATAATAGCAATTAATCGTTATTTTTGTAAACGATGCCAAAATACTTGTTATAACAAAAAGTTGTGGTGAGTATTTGGCCATAGGTAAAATCAAGCGAATATTAATTAATAGTAATTTAAACTTTAGTTTTCACACATTGTTTTTGTATGACGTGATAGATAATATTGATTTACTATGATATTTAAGTCGTGAAATTTATATTATGGGCTAATAAATTTATTTTTTAATTTAGTTTGACAAATAAATAAAACTAAAATAAAATGAGCCACAAGTACTCAGAATTACAACATAAAATAAGCTCGATAAACAAGTGAAACTAGAATTAAACAAATTGTGATTTTGGCATTTTAAAAATCTCTTTATTTTTTTCCCACAAAACAATTTTTGTAAGGAGATAATTGATGTGGGTGGATACTTCAGAAATGATAATATATTTAACCATATTATATATATATATATATATATTCATATATATAAAAACTAGTTATATATATCTCCCCACTCTCCACCCCGCTTTCCTTCTTTTCCCCACCACCACCAACATTCTTTCCATCTTCTTCACTCGCTGTCTGATGCCGCGATTCTACCACCGGCCACTAGCTTGACCGGTTGTCCGACGCAGCGATGCCATCTTCTTTCTTCTTCTTCTCTCTCTCTCTCTCTTTTTAAATATAAACTGATTTTGACTTTCGGGTTAGCCAATTTTCACCGATTTAATCGGGTTTTGATCGAGTCATTCTAATACACATACCTGGACCGACCTCAGATCCGATTCACGATCGAACTGGTCCAAACCGGCCAGTCTCAATCGGATTTAAAAACAATGGTGGGATCATCTTTTAGGCGAGTGGTTCCAGGTGGATCATGTAAATTGATTGAATCTGAGCTACCACCCAGTACAGATCCGATGGACATAATTTGATTTATATCCTGGAGAACGAGAGATTTGCTATGATTAAGAACGAGATATTTGTACGTATCTTATAGAGAAGTTTTAATTCATATTGTATTTGGTGAAATCCAAAATTAATTACATGATAAGGACAATATATTTATTGTGTGGTTAGTGTATAATTTAAAAAAGTTGATTAATTATATAGCAAGTGTTATAATTTATTTAATTGGATCAAATCTAATTTGGGTAAAAACAATTCATATGGTCAATTTACATCTTATACTATACAAACCCACATTAGCTAGTTGCATTCTTGAAAACTTCTAACACTAGTCAAATTTGATCAAATTTGAATTAATTATATAACAAATACAACATATTTGTTGTATTATTGGTATACAATTTTAATCCAAATAGGTTGAACAATATTTAACTATATTTTTTTATCATAAAAATAATGACATCTCAATCCCATTTGGTCATCATCACATCACAACCAATCATATTCCGTGTAATTAATTCACCTTTTTGTCTTATAATGTGAAACAAGTTTGGGCTAGCGTCAAAAAGTGCGGTTTTGAATTGCTATCACAATTTAGAAGATACCTGGCATTGAAGTAAAAGAAAATTAGGAATTGGGGCCCTCATGCATATTGGGATGGGAAAGGATCTATATGCATGTATAAAAATATGAATCTCATTTTTGTTGTGACAACACACTCATATTTTTATTTAAGTAAACTTTCAAATAATAATTTAGAATTAGCTATAAAAGAATACATTCTATTTAAAAAAATAAATACCTTATTGTTGTAATTTTTAAATTGCATAAAAAAATCCATAATTGGATTGAAAAGAAGAAGAGAAAGTTACTTGTACCACATAAAAAAATGATAGGATAAGTAACGAAGTGATAAGTATATAAGGTGTCGTGAGAGTGAGTGCGAAACATTCATATCTCTTAGTCCCACATAGGAAGTTTATTGAAAAAATGCATTCTTTATATTAAGTTCAAATCCAAAATTAAATTTGAAGTGTTATAAAAATTAAAGTGAACATAGGAATACCTCACATGCACGTTGTCCATCCAACTCTAAGAGACGGATGTAGTCTCAACCTTAAGATACATTTTTGCAGCAACACATTTGTATTTAATTGGACATGAACCAAAAGTGATTGTCAAATGTTTTAAATGTGGATTTAAAATGGTTGATTGACTGGTATTATGTTTTAAATGTGGATGACTGGTATTATGTTTTAAATGTGGATTTAAAATGGTTGATTGACTGGTATTGTAACCGTCGGCTATTATTAGCCATTTCCAGTGGTTACGATTGGAAAGTTAATGGCTGCCAGCGGTTTTAACTGGAGGCTTTATGACTGGTTAATTGGATGAAATTAATGCTGCATTTTGAAGGCCTATATAAGCCTCTGATTTCACTTGATTTTACAACACAACAAACACAAAAACACACCTCTCCACTTCTCGAGCTCTCTTTTTGTTCTCTCGTCTCTCGAAAGTGTTGTCTCTCAAATCATACACTATGTTTGGTTTCATGTTTGGGCATCTTTCAAATTAAAATAAAATACACTCAAAGTTTGTTTTTATATTTTTTACACCTTATTTATGTATTTTTTTATTTTTCAACTTTCTATATGTATATAATATATATACACACTTATATATAATATATAAAAGAAATATTACTTTTTTGTTAATATCATCAAATTCGTGAATTTTGACTAATGGATGGTCTTATTTGTTAGATAGAAACAAACATCAAAGATGCTACATATAATTTTTTTAAATTATAAGGGATTATGTGTAATTATACTCAATCTCAAGAGATACGGGTGTAATTATCCCTTTACTTATTGCCTGCTTGGTTCATTTTAAGTTTTCTGTTTGCAAAAAATTGAAGCATATAGAGTACATGGACAAACACCCAAATGATAGAAGTGATAAAAAAAAAGAAAATGATAAATACTTTGTACTATAAAACCTGTCGAGTAATTGTGGTTGTTCCCATTTGTAGAAAAGAGACTTTGTCAATCCCTATTATAGTGTGATCATTTTTATTGAGATATATAAGCATGTTGCATTGCTTGCAATGCTGCAACAAGAACGAATGGGGAAATGAGCACTTTTATGACAATAGTATTCAATATTTATGGTATATTAAGAGGGTTGTGTCATAGTTTGAGAGGAGACAAAAAAAAGAAAAAAAAACATAGAAAAAAAGGTGTGAATTTTTATAGCAGATTTTTGGACCTCTAATGGAGGATTTGTGGATGTATATATAGGCTAGAGGGAAGGGGAAGGTGTTTTGGCGCCACTTTTCCCTCTATAATACAACCACCAACATCAAGATCAGTCTTTTTGGCTTTAGAAACAATCAGCTAACGGCACGTGACCATTCACTCGCTTGTGTTGTTAAAGAGTAATGGTGTGGGACCAAATGTGTCAAAAAATTAAGGATTTTAAGATCTAAATTATTTATCCCATAAAGCTCCAGACCAAAAATGAGAAAAGGTCTATCATGTGGGACCAAAAGTTGAATTAACCCTTATATATGAATACCAAATTTAATTAGAATATTATTTGATCCTCTGCGCTGTTAACTTGTGATTTTTTTTAACTTAATTATCATTAAAAATAATAATTTATAAAAATCACAAAAATGCATTAATGGACATTTTAAAGTAAAGTAAATAATATTTGATCATAGAGACATTGCACCACAACTATAAATTCTATAAAGTATTTTAAAATATATATACTAACTATAATCAATCAGGGTCTGTTGAAGAACAACAACAGAATTGCAGCAGCTGAGAAGCAGGCTTGAGCTTGCTCTGAAAATTGAGAAACGGACAAAGAAGAAGACAGTGTTATAGGGACTTTTGCTGAGTAGTCCAAAGTTGTATTTTCACTTATAGAGTCGCATATTTATAAGTTCGTTTTTATGTATATGTTGAAGGGTAGTTAATTAGTTGCGAAATTGTGGTTAGGTAGGTTAATTAGTTTTTCTTCTTCTTCTCTTTCAAGCGTCTTTTCTTAATGTATATATACAGCAAAGGCTGCATAACTCTTTGTAAATTTTTTTTTCTTCGCAAGAACACAATGGAAATCCAATCTTCCTTATGTGCACTTTTGATTCTCAACATGGCATCAGAGCAGCAGAAACCTTGATACTGCCACTTCCTCTTTTTTTTTTTTTCTTTTTTTTTCTCTCCTTTGATGAATATAAAAAAATCCCAAACCAGATACATTTTTTTCCCAGACATTGACAAAACAGCGCAACTATGGAACAAGCTTATACAGGCGATTACAAAATTCAGTCATTGCCTGAAAATTTAAGGATTCAAGGAAATGATCACCCTTGGATGAGCTTGGTAACAGTACCACTCACTACAAACAACTATTTTTCTTGGGTAAGATTAATCAAATTCGTCTAGGGGCTAAACAGAAATTAGGATTCATTGGTGGATCCTATGAAGAACCTTCAGATGACGTGAATGCAATAGAACCATGCCAAAAAAACGACTATATGGTGATGTCCTGGATTCTGAATTCCTTATCAAAGGACATAGTTGAGTCATTTCTCTATGCTGCTTCTGCCAGGGACCTGTGGCTCGAATTAGAATCAAGATTTGGGGAAAACAGTGGCCCCTTGTTGTACCAGATTCAGAGAGAAATAGCTTCAATCTCGCAAGAAAATATGTCCGTTGCAGTATACTTTACAAAGCTAAAGAGATTATGGGACGAGTTGACGAGCTTTAATCCTTTACCTTCGTGCAATTGTGGAGCGAGCAAGATGTCTGAGCGAATCGCATCAAACGAGTTGATGCAATTCATGATGGGACTAAGTGACATATATGATCATGTTAGGAATCAGGTGCTCTTGATGGATCCACTTCCCACCGTGGGGAAGGCATACTCCATGGTACAACGAGTGGAGAAGCAGAGGGAGATACATTCTGGCGTAACTGTCATTGACAAGGAGGGTGTTATGACAGTGCAAACTGGAGAGGCAAGAGAGGGATCTTTGACAGATGACCCCCCAAGAAAGGAAACTTTGTGGATAAAAGAATGCTGCATTGTGAGCATTGCAAGAAAACTGGACACACAAAGGACACATGCTTTGAAATTAATGGGTCCCCAGAATGGTATAAGCTTCTTATAAAGTAGAAAAGAAAGGGAAACAAACCACCAAATCCAAAAGCCTTAAATGTTAACTTGGGGACTGGAGACAACTGCCTACCAGAAACGTTGTCTGAGCTTCTGAGGACTGAGATAAAAAAGGCACTACAAAGACAAGATACAAACTAACACTGCTCCAATTTTGCAGATTCAGAGGAGTTTACAGGTATATATATAATATTATTAAATAGTATATATTATATATATAATATTATTATTATTTTATTTATTTGATTAAACTTTTCTCAAAATATCATTTACGTCCTTCCAAATTTTCTTAATTAATATAAATTATCCCAAAATATTATAACGAACTCCAATTTAATTCGTTCAAGTTTTATTATATTCCAATTATAGCCCATAATTTATATACTAATTAACTAAGTTTCATAAAAATTTACCAATTAATCCCCCAATTATATATTATAATTTTTGGGGCATCACACTAAATCCTTGATGCTCTAAGCAAATATGCCACAAAGGTTCTGGAGTAAGGCACTATTACCTGCCACCTACATAATAAATAGAATCCCAACACAAACTTTAATAAAAGACACCCTGTGAACTATTATACAAAAGGGCCCCTAATTACGATCATGAATTAATTCTTTTTAGTACTTTTCTTAAGTCATTTATGTATTAATTTTTTAATTAAATTGTATAGAAAATTAAAAAATAGAACATATTAATACAGTACTTTCTGTAATGTGAAAGTATATAAAAATTACTTTTATTTAACCAATATTATGGAGGTAAATTAACAAAAAATGCAATTAAGCGGCTGAAGCTAGAGGGATGTTGGGAATTAATCCCAGAAGTGATGCCAAAATAATCAAGTCCTAATCAAACTATTACAAAAAACTTAATGGATTACAAAAACCCTAAATACAGGCCAATATTCCAATAATAGAAATTACAAGAATATTATTAATTTACATAAACATTAACAGGAATAAACAGTAAATAGTATCAGAAAAAAAATAGGTCAGGGAGTTAGATGGGGGAAGCCCACAACCATTTAGGTCGGTAACCACAAACGGTTGTTATACCCAATTCAAAAGTCATAAAGGCTCCAACACACAAACCACCAAAGGCCACAAAGGCTTCAATCACCCACAAAATAGCCTCGATTACGAAGACCCGAAACCACAAAGGTTTTCACTTAAATATTCATGAAGAATACTGTTAGGAAGAAGGGGGAGAATATTTTTATTTTCTGTCAGATTGACTTTTAGAGTCATGGAGGAAGATGTATTTATAGTAAGACGTCATTAAAACCGATCAGTAATTGAGACGGTGGAAGAAGAAGACAAGGAGGAAAAAGAACAACATCGAGAATTTCAGAGAAGAAGAGAACAAGGAGGCGAAAAGAAAAGGGGGTTCGAATTTAGGGTTTCAACAGACTGGGAATAAAAGAGCCAAAGGAGCAGGTCAGGTAAATGGGTTGGACGGAGTGGGCTGAGTGGAGAGAGGGCCAAGGAAGGTTGGGCAGCCTTCCAAGAGTGTGTGGGCTTGGGCCTACCATTTTGATCCTAGGCCTAAATAATTTTCAATAAGGGATAAATATTATAGCCAATATTACATAAAATAACTAAATTTTAAAATCTACTATAATGAATTTTATTGAGATATAGTTTACATAACTATTAAACCACAAGATAAAAAATATAATTATTTGATACTGACAATTTATTCAATCCAAATGATTTCTAAAGTAATGAACCATTAGTATATTAATAAATTTCAAAACATGTAGAAATAAATAAATATCAATAAAAGAATAAAAAAAATTATATCGTAATATTTAATATTTCTAAAATAAAGTAAACACTATAAAATTGAGGACAAATATTGATAAGAATTAAAATTAAGGTTTTGAAAATAACTGTATAATATATAAGTAGTAGACTAAATTTCAATTGTATATTAATAAAAAAGTAATATGTTTTTTCTTTAGAGTAAATTTATAGAAAAATAAATTGAGCTTAACAAAAATAAATAATTATTAATAATAAAACTAATTATCAACAAATAAATGCACTACTTTTTAATTAAATTAAAATTGCATGCCTGTGAAAATTCAATTATTCGAAAGATCGCTCAACCCATCTTTATTATAAAATCTTTTTTAAGTTCTTTTAATCTTAACATTCAATTGACAAAATTATTTTTATAATTTTATAAGTATTTTACTTTTATCCTTCATATAATTGATATTTTCCCTCCAAAAAAAAAAAAAAGAAAATTATCTATTTATATGATTTTAAATTCTAATAGTTAACTTAATGACGACTTTTTCATACATTATTACAATATAAAGAGTTGATTATATAAGACTCTCTAACATCTTATAAGCTTTGGCCTCTTATTTATTCAAATACTTTAAAAGATTATTTTTAAAATAGAAATCAATATTTTTAAGCTTTTAAATAATTAGATTAAAATCATTTCACATGAATAATATTAAAATAAATACATCAAGATATGATAGTAAAATAAGAATATCATACACATATATAATATAATAAAATTTAAAACATAGCAAATTGCCAAAAAAAAAAGAAAAGCAGCAAATGAAACATGATCAATTTTTATCAAACAGGAATTTCCTATAACAAATTAAAAAATAAGGGATTTTGACTAATTAATTTTATTTTAATATTAAATTTTCTTTATATATAATATTCTACTTTCACCCTAATTTATTCCAATACAAGGTCATCAAATATAATAATCCGTATATGCAATATGAAAAATTTCAATTTTAAGGATTAAATATTTTATTAATAGTATCAAGTAAGATGAGAAGTAAATTTACCAATAATAAACTAAATGATTTTAAAAAAAATTAGTATCAATTTTTTGAAAAATGTAATTGCAATACTAATGTTTCAATATAGAAATATAAATAAAATTATGAACTTAATATTTTTGTAACTAAAATATAATTTTTCAACAAAATAGCACTCACCTACAAAAGCAAAACTTGATTAATCTGAATACGAAACCTAAGGTTGAAATTCCAAAGTCCCATCTGATTTTAATATAAACGAAACTAGTTGTCCTGATGAAACGCGACAAATATTTAGTAGGAAATTTGGGAAAGATCAATCAACGGCGAACAACCCGAGAAATGAATTGAAGATCCCTTCCAGTTCCAGTTGCAGCGATGTATCTATGAATTGGGCAGGCCTTAGATTCAATTATGATGATAATTAAGTAATAGGTATGGTACAAAAGACTGTGTTGAAAGTAGACATATCATGCGAAAAATGCAAGAAGAAGATCCTCAAGGCCGTATCAGGAATCCCAGGTACGTATCTCATCATGTAAAATCATTTACAACTTTAGCTGTTTTGCTGAAAAATCTGCCCCTTTCCCTTTAATTTTGTATGATTTATTAATATGACTCTCTCCTGCACGTCTTAACCAACTTAATTAGGGGTGGATAAAGTAGAAATTGATGGGGCAAAGGGAACTCTGAGCGTGACGGGTGATGCTGATCCATATGAAATAATAGTGAAAACAAGGAAAGCTGGAAAATTTGGTCAAGTTGTGAGTATTGGGCCACCTCCTCCTCCCCCTCAAAAACAGGACGTCCAGGAGAAGAAAAAGCCTGAAGCAAAAAAACCCCAAGAAAAGAAAGACCAGGCACATGACACTCATACGCCTTTCACCGCCAACCCAATTTATGACAGAATTCCTGTTATTCCTATGACCCGCTGGGAAGAGCCAAACCCACACTGCTCCATCTTGTGATAGAAACGAATTTTCAGTTTTCAAATTAAAAATAGGCAGAGATGGCCATGCCACTAGCTAGTAGCTACCCATACATTCCAACTTGTGTTGATGCTAAATCTATATTCAAATAACAGATAAATTGGTTTCTATGTTTCCTGCTTCGAAAAAGAAACATTGTGTAACAAATTCAGTCTACATATGTATACTTGAGCTGCATAACTTCATCGCTTGCTTTCGGCATAAAAAAACTGATGTTAGAGTATAGCTTGAGTATCCTGATGAATGCGGTCATCACAACATGACAATGATTCATCGGTTTCTTTAGAAGATCAATGGCTGCAACTCCAGCATTATTCAACTAACTCATCATCACATGTATACCCAAGTTTAAGACTTGATGATCATGATCAGTTGAATCTAGAAAAGAGATCGATCCGCAATCCCCATGTTTGGAAAAGCACTGCTGCTGCAATTATCCGACCATACACAATTAGTACTTGAAATTGAAAATGCCGCTGGACAACTAATTAAATTCTCTTTGCTCAGACCTGCTGTCTGCAAATTCAGTTCATTACCTCAGCCAAATATTTTCATTTAGATCAAAAAATTCTTGATTTTGCATGCTGTAATTGATTGACTTATCTGTAAAATTTATCTTATCCCATGTCAGAAATTAGCCTTCTTCATCAGATCAACTTCTGTTGAGTTTGGACTTTGGAAGGATTACATTCATGATTCATGTAATGATCTAAACAGCCTGCATCAGAAGGTGGCCAGTGGCAAAAGTTAAAACTTCGACAGTTTGTGGCTGCTGGGATTCGAGCCCAGGTCTCCACGGCCACAACGTGGAATTCTTACCACTAAACTACAGCCACTTTGTTATCCAACTTGATTGGACCAACATTAAAAACAAGTTTGATACTTTTGTGTCTCTTGGCAACTCCACTCAAATAATATTAAAATCAATTTTCTTAATTTTGGATTGTTATTTAAAGAATATGTACTTAATAGGTTGAAAGGAAAACATTATGCAATTAATCTTTTTTTGTGTGTGTCTTTGGTCCTGTTCTTTTTTTTTTTTTCTTTTTCTCTTTTCTTATGATAATATTCTCGCGTATTTTCCCTTTTTTTTCTTTGTCTTGCTTCCTTTTGAGATACAATGGCTGGGGTTAGCAAGATAAGGTGGCAAAGGAGCCAAAGATATACGGAGAGTCGGAGGTCCTGCATTTGTAGAATGGTGATCACCTAAGTATGAGTTTGGTGTATGTCCCGCTAGATGGGAATTACTATATTTCTTGGAGCAGGTCCGTGAGGCTGGCCCTAGGAACCAAATTGAAATTAAGCTTTATTGATGGAAGATGCCCAAAACCGGCTAACGGCACTGTAGAGCAGAGGGTGGATTATATGGTTCTTTCTTGGTTGTTGAATTTAATTTTTAAAGAGATTCATAGGTGATCCGGGTCGAAATCTACGCGACCTCCTTGGTTCGATCTCCCAAGCGGTTCGAGGTCGCTCCTCTCCCAGACTAGTGATTGGGCCCTGAGAAAAGAAGCAGATCGTTAGGCTTGCTGGGGTGGCCCCCAGCTAAGGCCCTCCGATGCTGAAGTCAGTGTTTGGTTGAGGTCGAAATATGGGGTCGCTATAAGAAAAGAGCGAGCCGAAGGTGAAATGTGGTCAAGACGACGTACCTTTAATACACTGACTGGGAGGTATATATAGAGAGCCAGGGGGTCTACCGACCCGCTACGCGCGTGCCACGTGTTCTAGGTCGTCGGGTCGGGTCGCGACCCGACCCGGTAAAAGTGGCGCGGGTCATACTGGCAAACTTGCGATTTTGGGCCCCATCAAGGGCAAAGTTGTCTTTTTACGAGAAGATAGGGTTTTACCCCCATCATTACTCCCCTACTTTTCTTAGTGTGAGTAGCACGCTAAGGGAAGTCGAATGGTCCATCGATCTCGTCCCTTAGATCATCATCGTCATCTCGATATCCGACCGTTGCCTTTCGACACGGATCTCCATAAATTTACCCCTATAAATACAGGGAGGTTCGACTGCGGTTCTGCTTCATTCTCAATCTCAATCGTTCCTCGCGCGATCTGCCTCCTCTAGCTGCGACCTGCCTTCTAGCCAGGTACTTCCGAGCGACCTCCTTTTAATATTATGTCTTCCAAGCCTAGTAGTTCTAGTAGCTCATCTGGTAGTTCGAGTAGCTCTGGTAGTTCGTCTAGTTCTGGTAGTTTATCTGCGAGTTCTTCGGGTAGTCCCGGCAGCTCCTCTGCGACCTCACAAATACCCATGGCTCGTAGAAAACAGATAGGATCCCCTAGCGTAGGTAGAAGTGACCCGGAGATAGCGATCTCGCTAATGACCCCCGAACATAGCGAGGGTGAACCAACTGATAAACCTTGGCTAACCATTGAGAGCACTTTATACTTCACAGCTGATGCGATTAGAGAGAGGTACTATATTCCTCTAGATTACGAAATTATTCTTCCTTCTCCCTCGGATCGCATGAATCGACCTCCACCCGGTAGTTGTCCGATTTCGATTGTACATTTAGCTGCGGGCTTGCGTTTTCCCCTTCCTCGTACCGTTGCTAGAATTTTATCTAGGTTAGAGATAGGTCCCATGCAACTAGCTCCCAATTCCATCTGCCATATTTTATCCTTTATTATCATAATGGAATACTTCGAGCTTGAACCCGACTTCGATAGCTTCTGGTCGCTCTACAAGTTTACGACCTCGAAGAGGTCAGGCGACCAGAGTTTCTTCTATCTCACTGCCAAACCAAACTGCTCCTTTGTTACCAAGCTAAAGTCCAATGTGGGCTCTTGGAAAGACAAATTTTTCTTCCTTCGACCTCCTCCTAACCAAGCCTGGCCATTCCCTTGTGACTGGCGAACTACTAAACCCGAACCCAAAGTTCACGGCGTAGGGTTAGATGACGACCTCATTGTTACTATCACCCAGTATCAATATCAAGCCCAATTGCTTTTGACGGAGCATACCCTGAAGCTCGCAGGTCTCAGTCCGGCACCTATTCAAACCCGGGGCTCTTTAGGTGATCATTATTATCAATCTCTTACCTTTCTCTGTTCGTAATTTCTGGTACTTAGTGGTGACTGGTTTGTCTCTGCAGATTCCGCCGTGATGGATGCCCGCATTGCAAGAATGGTTCGTGCCAAAAGGGCTAAGCGAGCAGTTCCTCCTTCGGGCCCAGACTCCCAGCGTACTCCATCTGCTCCTTCAGAAGATGCGTCGAGGTCGCACAGGGTTCGATCTCTGAGTCCGTGCCCGACTCCTATTGAGGTCGCCAGTGGGGATAACGATCCCACTCCTGAGCATTTGCCGAAGGACTCCGAAGAGCCAAGTGATCCTGAACCACTCGTACGGAAGAAGTCCAAGGGGAAGCAGGTCGCTTCAGAGCCGTCTAAGAGGAAGCGGAGTTCCCCGCGACCTAATCCCTCCTCCCAAAAGAAATCCAAGGCAGATTCTTCAGCGGAGAACGAAAATCTGAAGGTAGTTGACGAGCTGACTGCCTGGTGGAGAGAGACCCAGATGGACCTCCAATCGCCTTCATACAGTCCGGCTGCCATGGAGGGTGAGAGGCTGATACCGAATTGGGCAATTTCAGGCCAAAGTTCTGTGTTGAAGACCCATGTTGGCCAAGACTCCTGGGAGTTGTATAAGTCCACTATCCTGCCCCGCGATCAAGCTCTCCTGGCTCCCATGTCGCACATTCGGGTCGAGCAGAACTTTGCTCACTCCCTCGCGCAGGTAGTGTTCTACCAACTTCATCAGCTTCTTTCGTTTTTGCCTTAGCTAATTCTCTGCTGCTATATGTAGGTCTCAGCTTTCGGGCATCATTTGTCTTTGAAGTGCAATTACTGGCGACATGAGAAGATGGTCGCTGACAAGCTGCTCGAGGAAAAGAGCTCGAAGTTAGCGACCTGTGAGAAAGAGAAGGTCGAGCTCGAGGCTCAGAAGTCCGAACTAGAGGCTCAATTAAGAGAGCTCAGGCAGAAGGTCGCGTCTTCAGTGGAATCGGCTAAGGCTGAAGGCTTTTCTGCGGGTCGGGTAGCTGGTCGAGAGGAATATCTATTCTCAGAAGAGCATCAACACCAGCTCGAAGTTGCCCGGAGTCAAGGTCGCGACCAGTACCTGAGTTCTGATGACTATAAGAAGACCTTGGCGGACACTCGGCTACAGGGAGCTCGAGATTTCATGAAGTCTACCGCATTCACAACCGCTGTGGAGGCTAAGTCTGCTGACTACCTCATAGAAGGTTTTAATCGCTGCATTTCTCAAATAAAGAAGCTGAAGGGGTTCGCTGATGGGTTCGACACGAACTGGACCGACCCGTCCTTGGATGGTAATCTCGCGGCGTTCCCTGAAGAACCCCCTTTGCAACATAATGATGAATTTGCGGTCTTGGTGGAGGACCTTGAGGGTAGTGGTGAAGATGCAGTAGATAAGTAGGCTCTTGTACTTCAATTTGTAATCGTTTACGCCGATCCTTGTACTTACCTCAGAGTTGAGGTAGAATCTGTAAATTTTCCTCTTCAATGAACTTCCTTCTTTATGAGAGATTCCCCTTTCATCTTCGAATTCCCATAATTCCATTAAGATAATCATCAATCTGACCTCAAATATAGGGAGAGCTGGAGTGAAAATCACAACACTTCTCCTGATCGCATTGATCGGCTTTGGCTGACAAGGAGGATGCATTCTTTTAGATCGCCTAATCAATGGTCATCAGACGATTTTGCACCTTATGTTGTCCTGCCAGGTTGTACCCTTTCCAGGCCTCGTAGTTGGCCCTTTATAGACGGTCTTTCAGACAATGTGATCGCGCCTTTTGCAGGTCGCGTAGTTGGTGGTCTTTCACAGACAAAATGAGATCGCGCCTTGTGCAGGTCGCGTAGTTGATGGTCTTTCACAGACGCAATGAGATCGCGCCTTTTGCAGGTCGCGTAGTTGATGGTCTTTCACAGACGCAATGAGATCGCGCCTTTTGCAGGTTGCGTAGTTGGTGGTCTTTCACAGACGCAATGAGATCGCGCCTTTTGCAGGTCGCGTAGTTGGTGGTCTTTCACAGACAAAATGAGATCGCGCCTTGTGCAGGTCGCGTAGTTGATGGTCTTTCACAGACGCAATGAGATCGCGCCTTTTGCAGGTCGCGTAGTTGATGGTCTTTCACAGACGCAATGAGATCGCGCCTTTTGCAGGTCGCGTAGTTGGTGGTCTTTCACAGACACAATGAGATCGCGCCTTTTGCAGGTCGCGTAGTTGGTGGTCTTTCACAGACACAATGAGATCGCGCCTTTTGCAGGTCGCGTAGTTGGTGGTCTTTCACAGACGCAATGAGATCGCGCCTTTTGCAGGTCGCGTAGTTGATGGTCTTTCACAGACGCAATGAGATCGCGCCTTTTGCAGGTCGCGTAGTTGATGGTTGCGTGACATTGCGTCGTAGAGTAGGATACTACTGGAGCTATTTAATTCATGGGAACATTCATACGTGCTAATTCAACCAAATATTGTAATTGCGTACATGATTTGTGATGTAAATACGAACATTTCAAAAAGATAATAATCATCCGTCATGCAAATAAAGATACAAACATACCCACTGTAGTGGATTGCTACCTTCATCTATTTCGACTTCGTTCTCGATCTCCTTCCCATTCTCTATCCTTGATTGTATTCATCTCCTCCTCGTTGATGTATTTGTGGGCCAAAAGCATCAATTGTTCTACATCTCCGGGGGGATCTCTAGCTAATGCTGATGCGAACGGTCCCTTCTTTAAACCGTGTATTAATATACTCGTCATCATATCAATCCGCAGCTCCTGCACTTCCAATGTCTCATTATTGAATCTCCCCATAAAATCTTTAAGAGATTCCTCTCTTCCCTGCCGGATTGCAAATAAGTGGACCGCTGATCTCTTCGACTTTTGTTTGCTAGCGAAGTGGTATGCGAACCCGTGCATCAATTGATCGTATGATCCAATGGTCCCGTTAGGCAAGCCGGTGAACCATTCTTGTGCCTTCCCTGTCAAAGTAGTCACAAACAGCCTTGCGTTAATAGAATCTGTTTGCCCATATAAATTCATTACCATTTCGAATGTTGTGATGTGCTCGCGCGGGTCCTTCGTCCCATCGTATCTAGGTAGATCGGGTAGTCGAAAATTTGGACCAACAACTTCGGATAGCATTTCGTTGGTGAAGGGCGAGTTCGTATTTTGCCTAGCCAGGTCGCCTTGCTTCTTCAGGTCTTCTAACTGTTGCTTCAGTTTCTCTATCTGCCTTCTTACGCCTCCCACTTCAACTCTGGAGGTCGCTGGTTGTCCTACCTTACTGTTGCTAGATGTGGTAGCTGATCTCTCTCTCACCCGACTGGTTCTTGGCATCATCTCCTTACTCTTCCTCATGCGAACCATTCCTTCTACTTGACCAGCCAAGATCATTTTTCTCCGTTCTTCCGTCCGTCCTTTCCCTGAGGGTTCCCTGACAGATGGGCAGTGCTCCTCCATGGCCTTCTTACTCGCTATCCCGATCATCCGCCGCTTCTCTTCATCGGTTAGATGCCACCTTCCCTCTTGTTCACGCATTGATGATTCAGACATGGCGAATTCTTCCTCAAACCAAATCTAAAGGAGCTTTCCTCAGATTCCCACAGACGGCGCCAACTGATCCGGGTCGAAATCTACGCGACCTCCTTGGTTCGATCTCCCAAGCGGTTCGAGGTCGCTCCTCTCCCAGACTAGTGATTGGGCCCTGAGAAAAGAAGCAGATCGTTAGGCTTGCTGGGGTGGCCCCCAGCTAAGGCCCTCCGATGCTGAAGTCAGTGTTTGGTTGAGGTCGAAATATGGGGTCGCTATAAGAAAAGAGCGAGCCGAAGGTGAAATGTGGTCAAGACGACGTACCTTTAATACACTGACTGGGAGGTATATATAGAGAGCCAGGGGGTCTACCGACCCGCTACGCGCGTGCCACGTGTTCTAGGTCGTCGGGTCGGGTCGCGACCCGACCCGGTAAAAGTGGCGCGGGTCATACTGGCAAACTTGCGATTTTGGGCCCCATCAAGGGCAAAGTTGTCTTTTTACGAGAAGATAGGGTTTTACCCCCATCAATAGGTTTTCGTCTACACGACATCAGTTAGAGATTTGTGGACAAAATTGGAAGCAAGATTTGAAGTGAGTAATGGCCCTCTCTTACCAAATTGACAGAGAAATCAATTCTATGACACAAGGGGACCAATCAATAACTGCATATTTTACTAAATTCAAGAAATTATGGGATGAACTTGCCTGTCTCGTACTCCTTGAAGAAATATTTTACTAACTGGCGCCGTCTGTGGGAAATATTTACCTCGACACTGAGTATGCAAACCAGGTCTCGAGCTTTGGCGGAACAAGACTCGCCTCGTGAACAGTCACCACCCCAGGAGGTAACCCCCCTGACTCATGAGCAAGTACCCTTCAATGGGGAGATTCCTCCTGAACATCGACATATCTTTCTCCCCTTTTGATTTCTCCAAAAATATTGTACTTTGAATTTTGAGTAATGGAGTTAGTTTTCTTGTCGTAATCCCAACAAACAAAACAAACTTAGACATAGAGATCCTTGAAGTTTCACGAGGACCCTAGAGACAAAACTCATCATTGTCATATAGACAAAAGTCGTTATTATCCCGGGACCCCCTAAATAGAACTTTCATTGAGATCCTCGTCAATAATGTCGCCCCGAAAACTTTACATCCCTCTGAAGTTGGTGAAAGACCGACTCCGGGACATGAAGTATCCTTTGAGGCAACGTCCCTTTATCGAACTGTTGAGACAAGGTCCCCTCTTAAAAATATTGGAATCGGAAAATTTTGCGCCCCCCCCCCCCCCCCTTCCGAAGTTGGTAAAAGCCTAACTATGGGGCTCCATCACCAGAGGTAAGAATTGTTTACGGGGAATCTCATCTCTTGAAGATGACGTCGAATTTCTCAAAATGAATGAAAGAATTCGGCGCGAAAAATGAATAAATTCTGATTAACCTCTACTAATAGAGAATGAGAGCAAATATTATTAAAAATTATTTGATGGTGTAGTGGTAGGAGTTTCCATTTACCATTCTTTTGACCTGGGTTCAAAACCCAGGGGATGCAAAAATAAGCACCTCCTCAAAAAACACTTGAAGACTCAAGCTGAATTAACTTGAGCCTGAGTGCGCGCCCGAGTAAACTCCCCTGGTGCACCAGCTCGAGCCCGCGAGCGCCCCCCAGCACCAGTCCGAGGCAGCCCCAGCTGCAGCAGCTCGAGGCTGGTGAGTGCGGCACAGCACCAGCCCGAGGCAATGCCTCGGGCTGGCGAGTGCGGCACCAGCACCAACTGCCAGCACAGCTCGAGGGCCTCGAGCTGGCGAGTGCACCTCCTAGTGCACCAGCTCGAGGTGCGTGGGGCGTTCCTCTGGTGTTCCAGCTCGAGCTGATTGGTGCACCAACTGCAGCAGCGTGCGCTTAGCACCAGCTGCCAGCATGGCTCGAGGCATTGCCTCGGGCTGGCTCGTGCGCTCCTCTGGTGCACCAGCTCGCGCTTGCGCTCCCCCAACGCACCGCCTGGTGCACCCCGCGACCGAGGGGCACCCCCAGCTCGAGTTGGGCACCAGACACTGTTGGCCAAGCGTATTCATACATCCCCAATGAATTGATAATAATAAACAACTACCCACCCATCCACTCTCATGTGTTAACTCGATTTAGAAAAGTGTTTACTTTCGGACAAAATATTACACTGGGTGGGCATATTCCATCAGAGAGTGGGGGGCTGTATGATGTGCATTAATAAAAAATATTAATTTGTAAGGATAAATGAGTAATTTGATATGTATGGGCACACCTTAAACATATATACCTCACCACATCATATAATTTCCAACACCCCTATAAATACCAAAATACTAATTTTTTAATCTAAGTCACTATTCATTGACAAGACATCCACTCTTGAAAATTACACATTTTGCGGCAATTGCATTTCACCTGGTGCGCAATTGTGCCGAGGTAAAATTCTCGATTTTATCCTTTAGCAAAAAAATCTCGACCACATCAAATGGTTTTTTTCTCATTTCAAATTATTTCTTTGCATGGTATCAGAGTCATCAATTGATGGTCTGTAATCCTGCATTCCCTTTCTACAACAAACAAGAACTGAAAGCTGAAAATGCAGAACAACATGGCGCAAGACTCAGAAATCTTGAAATTCAACAATTAGACGATCCAGGTATGAGTCTGGTTTCAATTCCTTTGAATGGCTCTAATTTCTTGACATGGAGTAGATGTGTCAAGATATCTTTAGGAGCAAAAATGAAGCTTCCCTTCATCAATGGAAAAATCAAAAAACCTGAAGAAAAAGTGACAAGATATATGAACAGTGGGTAAGAGCATATTACATGGTCACTTCTTGGATATTAAACTCGAATTTTAAAGAAATAGTTGAAAGCTTCCTATATACAACTACGGCTAGAGAATTGTGGGCTGAATTGGAAAAAAGATTTGGACAAGGTAATGATCCAATGATTTATCAGTTGAAAAGAGAAATATCATCTATTGTCGAAGGGACAATGTCAGTTTGCCTATTTTTCAAAGGTCAAAAGGTTGTGGGATGAACTCAGCTGTCTTAGTCCCCTGCCACAATGTAGCTGTGGAGCTTCTAAGGCCATGGTAGCTCTTATTGCCGAGAATCATTTGATGCAGGTTTTAATGGGATTGAGTGATTCGTTTGATAGCATCAGAAGTCAAATACTCATGCTTTAACCTATGCCCTCAGTCAGTAAAGCATACTCTAAGGTCCTAAGAATAGAAAAACAAAGAGAGGTGGATCTAGGACCTTCAAATCCAACACAAAATATGGCTATGCAAGTGAAGGGGCCAAATTTTAAAAGGTTTGGAAATGCGGGAACATTTCAAAGGAGAAAAACAGCAGTTGAGAGGAAAGCACAAGTTTGTGATCACTGTGGAAAAAATGGACACACCAAAGAGGTGTGTTTTGAGATTCATGGATACCTTGAGTGGTACAATCGCCCAGGTTACCGATGGCGCACCCTTGGGTGGCCGCGGTGGCGACAAGACTCTCCTCGTCGCCCAATTTTATTTTTTTATTTTTTAAAATTAAAAATATATTTAAGAAAAAGAAAATTTAAATTTAAATTTAAATTTAATATACTAATAATTTAAATTTAAATTATATATAGTAAATAATTCATTAAGATAAATTTAAATTAATTATTAATTTAATATTTTTATATATTATTTTTTGTATTGTGATTCTAATTTAATTTTTTACTTAAATTATAAATTTATAAAAATTATAATTTTTTTGTATTTTAATATTTAAAATAAAATTATTTACTTTTTAGGAGGGATAAAAATGTAAAAAGAATCAATTAAAAATAAAGTTAAAATAAGTATATTTGATTATGGTAATTTTAAATTCAATATAGGAGTATTTTTCTCAATTTATAGCAAAAATATGTCAAAATTCGCAAAAAAATCATACTCACTCACACCACTTGTGAGTCCATTCACCTTCAGTTAACTTCCAACGGTAGGGGGATTTTGTGCAAGGTTTTAGAAAAGAGGGGGTTGCCTATTTCTAAAATATTGGGGAGTTTTCAACTGATTTTTGAAAACATAGGAGGGTAATATACAATTTGACCAATGATATAGTGACAAAATAAAATTGGTGTCACTTAATATATAATTTTAGTGATAACTTTAATATTTATCACTTGATAATTTGTCGTTAATATCATATTTTCTTGTAGTGTGACACAAGAAAAATGACCTTCTAGTAGTCATTTCCCATATTTTCTGATGAGTGTTGAGTAAAACAAAAATAATTTTTATACACCAAAATATGTAAAAATAGTGAGTAGGATCGAATCTACATGGATTAGTTTTAAATCAACTTACTGATGAAAAAGGGAGGTTTGTTAAAACTAAATTTAGAAAATAAAATTGAAAACAGGAATAATATGATAAAAGACTTTTCAGTTAAAGACTAGATCGTGCTTGATTCCACTATTAATCATTGATGCAACGATAACAATCATCACAATAAATTAATAAATTAGTTATAATTATTAATATTACCTAAAGATCTCACATTTCCTTACATTTTCGTTGGTCAAGATTCATGCATCCCTTGACTAACCCTCTAATCAGTAAAGAACTTGGAAATATCCTTAAAATTTAAATACCAACAACATTAAGAATTAGAATGACCCAATTCTAAATCAATAAATCCGATCCTATGATGATTCAATTAAGTTAGTATGCATTCTCCACGACTATTAAAATATAATGAAGTATGCAGTATTGTCACTAGTTAAAAGTCACTATAGTCCACATGTGAACTAGCTTTTCTCCAAAAACTCCGTCCGCTCCTCCACATTTATTACTTTGTATGCAGTATTAAACATAGGCACGTCTAACAACATCTATAAATTTGTGATATTTTTCTTTTCTCCAACATTTGTCTTCCATTTTCACCCTTTTAGTTCAATTTCTCCATTTAACATCTCATCAAATCCTTTCAAACTAAAAGCATAAAAATGTCACATATTTAGAAGTTTTTAATACTAAAACGAACACATTATTCCAATGATTATGTGTCAAATTAGGCAATTATCATTCCCCATGAATGACTAACTACTTAAAGAATACAATTGTTTGGAGTGAAGGAATATACTTAAGTATTAATGTCTTTCCACTAAATTAATAAATAGTAAGGTGAGTGCAACAACCCAACTAAAGAAAATAAAATAATTTTTTTCTTTTGATAGCTCAAATTGACATCCCCATAATACGTATTATTTCTTTAAGTCCGTTGCTCTATGAATTCGGAGTGATATTAATGGCCCTATACTAGTACCTTGAGTTTTGATGGATGTTCTACAAACAACTCAATATCCTTTATAGAAGATGGTCCACCTTCACACTCATGTAGATAGCTTCATTAAGCACATATCATTCTTTATAATTTTTACATTCTCAACTTGTGCCACACTATCGTCGTTATTCATTTTCATATATATACTAGCTACCATCATACGATGTTCTAACAAGCATTTCATCATGACAGTTAAACTTAATCGAGATTTTCTCCATGTAGTATGATTGACATAAGAAAAATACAATTTTAGTTTTAAAAATTTTAACACCAATAATATATCAGCTCACTTAGATCTTTCATGTCAAATTGTGAAGACAAAAATCTCTTGGTTTCATCAACTATTTCTAAGATAGGTAAAAAAATTAGCTAGTCATCAACACACTGACATAAAACCACACAATCTAACGCAAACAAACACAAGTATCTAATGCACTTACACTGTATTCATTAGTTAATAGAGTAAATTTTCCATATTATTGTTTGGAAGCCTACTTAAGACCATAGATAGATTTTCTAAATTTGCATACTTGATTAGGAACTACAAACCCTTTAAGTTGTTCTATATATATTTCTTCTTCTAAATCACTATTTTAAAATATAATTCTTACATCTATTTGATGAATTACTAGCCCATACATAGCTTAAAGTGCAACTAAGGTTCCAATAATTGCAATTTTTATCACAAAAAATATATATATTAAAGTAGTCTATACATTTATTTTGCGTATACCCTACAACTACTAAATTATCCATGAATTTTTCTATAAACTAATGTAGTCTAATTTTCGCTTTTTGAACCCATTTGGATTTAATTGGCTTATTCGCTATTGAATAAATCAATAAAATTTAAAGTATATTTTATCTTAATGGAAACTATTTCAATTTTAATAAGTAATTTTCACAAGCTAGAGTCTATAGACATTTGAAATCAGTTTGAATAATAAGAAGTTTAATGTTATGAGATCTAAGCTATTTGCAGGCCGATTATGTAGTTAATCTTTACGGTTTGAGCTGATGTTAAGCGACCACCACTGCGAATTCTGGTTGAAATTTAATTAGTCTAAACATGCATTTGCCAAGTTGCCAACAAAAATGACACCTACAACTTGTTTTATGGCAATACATACAAAAGTCCACATACCTACTTCAAAGTATATTAACTAGCTTTTAATTGGTCACTGAGTAGTTAGTTCCAAATTTTGTTATTATATTACACCCCTCGAAACGAAAAAAAATCTAAATTCTGGCAGTATTCCAATAGATATACAAGAAAAAAAGTAAAAAAGAAAGAGCCGCCCCGGAAAAGCCAGCCTGCATCTCATATCTTTCCACGTGGATCATGCTGTAATTCATCCCGTCTCAGAACCTTCCATTCCAACTTTCAAAGTTAAACTCCTCACGTCAACAACTCCATTACATTTACATACATACATACATTTCATCAAATTAAGCAACCTCCAAAACTCGAATCTTTCGTCAAACCCTATCACTAAAACAGAAAACATTGTATATCCAATCAATACTAACATTAACGATAAAAGGAAAAACGAGTTCTCTACATTTCTTACATTCTACTTGAACAAATTAAAATATGTGAATGAATTCAGTTGAGGAGAGAACACACATACATATTAGCTGTCTGTGTTTGTGGGTTTTGGAGAAAGCCCCCCGACCCCCATCTACATCAACATCTACATCTACTACCACCTCAATTATATCCCTTCTTTTGTCCCTTTTTCATATAATTTGTTTTTAAATCTACTACTTTTTGATATCATTATCCACCTTCTTCATGTTACTTTGGTTGCCAAGAATTAGAAGAGAGAGTAATCTCAGATGATGATGTTAATGATGATGAGCTGTTGATCATTTTTATTACTCTAATAATATCTGCAAAGGCAGCGATGAAATTGTGACGCTTTGGCTTTACTTCTCAGCAGAAACGTTGGCTTTTCAGGGATGATAAAGGTGGAAGATTGAGAGGAAAGGAAAGTTCAAATTCCAAGATTATTCTGTCCCAGCCGAGAAGGTTGAATCACCGAGATGTAAGCTCCCCACTTTAGTTTTCTTTCTCTCTCTCTCTCTCTCTCTCTCTTTCTTTCTGTTTTTCCCTTTCATTCAAATTCACAGAAATATATATGTATATATATATGTTTATATTATGATTGAGTGTCTTTTATGCAAGCAATTCCCCAATCATTTATTTAAAGTATCGTTCATGGAAAATTACAGTGATATGGCGACTCCTGTGGAGCCTCCAAATGGATTTAGGCCTATAGGAAAGCATTACTATACAATGTGGCATACATTGTTTGAAATAGACACCAAATATATGCCGATCAAGCCGATAGGCAGAGGAGCGTACGGGGTGGTCTGTTCGTCCATCAATAGGGACACAAATGAAAGAGTTGCCATCAAGAAGATCAATAATGTGTTTGGAAACCGGATTGATGCTCTGAGGACTCTAAGAGAACTCATGTTGTTGCGTTGCATAAAGCACGAAAATGTGATTGCTCTTAAGGATGTTATGATGCCGACTAATTGGAGGGGTTTTAAAGATGTTTATATGGTCTACGAGTTGATGGATACCGATCTTCATCAGATTATTAAGTCCTCACAGCCTCTGTCAAATGACCACTGTAAATACTTTATTTTCCAGGTATTAGTTCTTATCTTAGCTTTCGGAGGCATATCGACATTGATTTATATACTTATTAATGTCTAATGTTAGGAAGTCTCTCAATTGTAATTCATTGCAACACAAATAATGAGAAGAAAACTAGTTATTTAGTCAATATATGGTCCTCTTTTCTACTGGAATACAAGAATGAAAAATAGCGGTGCCCAACGTCAAAAACTCTCATGCTTCCACAATCGACTTGATTCCATACGAAGGTTAGGTGATCAAGTGATCATTCTTAAATTTAACAACTATGATCGTATTTTTTATATTCTTTCTGGAACATTAAACTGCTTATTAAAAAATATTCTTTCTGGAACATTAAACTGCTTATACTGAAACAATCTGCAAGAAAATGATTAGACGAAAGATTGAATCTATTAACTGTTTCAAGAAATGCTATTTAAAGTTGTGTATTCAAACAGCTATTTTACTTATCTAAACTCAAGAAAACGTCAGAGTCAGCAACATCTACTTTAGAACTCTCTTCTGCTCTTAATTAAATAGATTCAAGAACCCCTGCTATATAATTGTTGGTCTTTCTGGGTGGTTCCATTATGCAGCTTCTCAGGGGATTGAAATATCTACATTCTGCAAACATTCTTCACCGGGACTTGAAGCCCGGAAATCTCCTCGTCAACGCTAATTGTCAGCTGAAGATTTGTGATTTCGGGCTGGCACGAACCAGCAGAGACAACGGACAGTTCATGACTGAATATGTAGTCACGAGATGGTATCGTGCACCGGAGCTGCTTCTTTCCTGCGACAATTATGGAACCTCCATTGATATCTGGGCTGTAGGATGCATCTTAGCAGAAATTCTCGGCCGTAAACCAATCTTTCCAGGAACTGATTGCCTCAGTCAACTCAAGCTTATTATCAGTGTCCTTGGTAGCCAACCTGAAGCAGAGCTCAGGTTTATAGATAATGCAAAAGCCAAAAGGTTCATCTTGTCACTTGGCCGTTCCAGAGGAGCTCATTTTTCTTCCTTGTATCCGCACGCAGACCCTCTGGCGATAGATTTGTTGGATCGGATGCTTGTATTTGACCCATCCAAAAGAATCAGTGTTACAGAGGCTCTCTGTCACCCCTATATCTCAAGTTTGTATGATCCGAGTAGCAATCCTCCAGCTCCGTACCGTATCAATGTGGATATAGATGAGAATATGGGAGAACCAGTTATTAGGGAGATGATGTTGAGGGAGATCCTCTATTACCATCCTGAAGCTGCTTATGCTTACAACAATCTGATATATTGATGTTCAGTCCACAGAATTCCTAATATATTTCTTCACGAAAATAGTTAAAGATGGAGGATATGATAAGGAACAGAATCATATCCAATGAGCTGAGCACAAAAATGTTATCTATTTCAGGTTTTTGTGAAGTAGAGATGCAAACACGCATGAGAACTTTGATGGTCATTGAGTATTATTGGCGTATTGCAATGAGACGGAGCTTCTTCATGACATGTGACATATTTGTGTATTCATCAACTATATTTCCTATCGTATTTTCTAATTATGGCTATGTATATTTCGTTTTGATGAAATGTGCGGCTAGAATTAACACCACATTATGCCAACATGCGAGAGCTTGAAGCCAAATTTTGATGGAAGAAATCTAGGATTAACATGTTAGCAACAATGACATGGACGACATAGTATATATGATGCTTCATGGAAATTTAAGTATGCCTAGAACACAAAATTTTGGTGTGGCTTTCTCTAGTTTCCATCCTGAACAAAGCAAGCTATTTCATCCATTGAGCACAAAAAGTGTTTCGTAAAATTAGTTCAGAATTGTCTAACAATAGATCCAAGAAAGAGAAAGCTCTTTCAACCAGTAGTAGTGAAAGATATATTGTCAGAAAATTGCTTGGAGAGGAGGGATTGGAATAGATACAATTTGATGGAAATGAAGCGAGGGCCATCTTGAAGAAATTGGGTTTTGACAAACCACAACACATGGAAAACAAAACATGGAGTTTCCCACTAGAGGTTGTGGATGATAACACAGAGAAGAAATAAACCTTAAAACTTAGGCAAGATGAGAAGTTTGAGCCCTTTGGATTCCATGAAGATTGGGCAGACAAGGTTGTTTCTGACAGAGTCTTTGATGGAAATGAAGAGATTGGGTTTTACGTTCATCCTAAAACTGGAGAAATTCACTTTTTTGTGCTGAATGCTGATGAGTAATATTCATTAGAATGTGATAGACTATAGCTATATTGGTCGACCCACCATTCATTGTTCAATTTCTAATTTTCCACTGGAAATATTGTCACTAATTCACATTTATCTATCTGCTGCTGGAGAGGGCTTCCAGTGAAGTTTATTCCCGGGACAAAGAAACTCATCATCAAGATGAGAAAAGAGAGATAATTATATAGTCTGCATGATTGATGCGGGACAAAGAAACTCATCATCAAGATGAGAAAAGAGAGATAATTATATAGTCTGCATGATTGATGCTGCTGACATAAGTAACACTTTATTTCCTGTAGGGAGAGTGTTCTGTGTGTATATATTCCACTTTCAATACGGCCTAAAGCCCCTTCTCTCCATTTATTTTTTTTATTGGCTTTTGCTCTATATCTTCTCTTTTCTTCGTCTTTGTAATCCTCAAAGTTGTCGTACCCAAACTCATCGGCTCCTCTCTTCTTGATTCTTCTTTTCTGTCTCAACCTGGTTGTGTAAATCCCTCAAATATTTTGATGTGGAAGCATTTGTTAGACAATCACAAGACTCATGTCGCCGGTACTCAGTGAAATCCTGCTTTCTGGATTTACTGTAAACTCATCTCTCCATCGTCGTTCCCACCTTGTTCAGTCCTTCTCTGTTGTCTTCCTCTACTGGTTCTATGTTTTCTCATGAACACATCACTAAGTTACTTGCAAATCTCTTATAGTCTTTCGGTCTAGAGGGTGTACTAATTAAAATCTTTAATTTTCTTGAAAACAAGACATTCTTGTGGGCAGCTTATACTTAATTTTTTTTTATCATATACATATAACATGGCTTCTCCAACCAGTGCAACTTCTTCAGGGTCTATCTCCATCTCCCTTCAAAACTCGGGTTCCGAGGAAAACCGGCAGCATGTAACGGATGAGAGGAAACGAAAACGAATCGTTTCCAACCGGGAATCAGCACGAAGATCCCGAATGAGGAAGCAGAAGCACTTGGATGATCTGAATGCTCAGGTGAATCAACTCAGGGCTGAAAATAATCACATTCTCTCAAACATCAATCTTGTCACTCAGCTTTGTTTGAATATTGAGTGTGAGAACTCAGTTCTCAGGGCTCAGATGTCCGAATTGAATCACAGGGTTCAGGCACTTAATGACATTATTAAGTACATCGACTCAAACAGAATTACTGCTGCAGGTCCCGAGATGGAGGATTATTATGATGAAGATGGGATGATGATGATGATGATGATGATGAATGGGGGAGACTTCTTGAAACCTTGGAGTTTAAACCATGTTAATGAACCAGTTATGGCTAATTTGCCTGATGTCCTCATGTACTGATCAGCAAGCTAAGCATTCCATGGATAGCCAAGTTTCATATGGGTGCATTATGAAACTATTTGTGGACAAATCAAATCATGATATATGAATTAATACATGATTTGATGAATGAATAGTGATTACCAAACATGAGACAATGGCCAAATGATGTAATAAATGATATATAAATAAAAGGATGCATGGGTTTGATGAATTTATAATGTGTGTGCGGATGTGTTCATTAATATTTTGCAAGTACTCCAATAGGGTTGGGTTCCTTAGTTGATACATTTGTTAGAAGTGGGTAGTACTGTACTATATATAATATCTGGATGATTGGGGTGTGGGGGTAGGGGTTGGGTGCTTAAATTGTAATAATTAAACTAATTGGGTGGGTAGGAATGGGTTTTGGACGTGGTCAAGAAATATGATTTGGAATGGTGACGTCAAGATTTTGAATTATTGGAAATATTATATTTAGAATTACACTACTAAACCTACAAACAGCTCAGTACGTACCGCTCCACCTTCAAATTATTGAGTGTATAGTGGACTTCTTTTATAAATATATTTATATAATATATATGTACATGCATGCATGTTGTATTATTGTACTCATCAAATTATCTTTTCAGGATATCCGAAATTAAAAGTTTTCCTTTTGTTCCAGAAAATTAATGAGTAAGTCAAGAATTAATTAGGCACAAGTAACTTTTTCTGCTTAAAGAAGAACAGCTTCTGATAAAAACGAAAGTGCGTGCTTGCGTACCACATTGGACCCAATATTGGAGGCATGTTGGATGTTTACCTCCACACTCCATAATCCACCCAACCCAAATACGGAGCTCCAACTCCAAGGCTTATTCGACTCACATCCTCACTTACCTAATTAGCCTATTACATCTATTTTGTAATTTTAATAACCAGATTTTTTGGGTTAATTTTTTAAAAATTATTAAAAAGATTATACATATATAATTTATATAAATATTATAAGAAAAATATATCGAGTCGCGGACGATTTTAAAAAAAATATTAATTTAGATCTTTTTATTCTGGAAAGCTATTAAAATTAAAGGATGAATAAGTGAGAGAGAACTTTTTTCGGTTAAGGTCAGGTTCATGCTTCATTCGTAGGTTGATCATAGATGCAAATATAACATTTGTTCAAACAAATAAATCAGTTATAGTCATTGGTACGACCTAACGACCTTATCTTTCCTTATCTTTTCGTCAGCCAAGGTACGACCATTGGTTAAATCCCTAATCAATGGACAATCCTAGGAACGTCGACAAGATTTAATTCATTAACAACATTAAGTATTAGAAAGACCTGATTCTAATTAACAAATTCCTACGAGGATAATTCGTTTAAATTTGATAATGCATTTCCCATAACATAACTAACTACTTTGACATAATTAATCATTCTACGTTGCTACTGAGTATGGAACTAAACAAATAATTACACGGATTGGTAGAGTTCAATTAGCTAAGCAAACCTTCTTGACAATGAACAATTGACCATATTATCATAAATCAAATGTTTGTAATAAGGGCACAAAGAACAACATCAATACTTATTTAACAAGCATAGAAAGTACGAATTAGATCTCACATTAATTTAGGAATCAAGCATCACCTTAACCCTAACCAGAAAATGATGAAATTAGCCGGACATGTTAATGGAAGAACACACTAGGAAGTGGAATTCCATTAACTCTAGGCAATGAATTAAAACTAAAGAGAGAATATGAAAATAAAGTTGTCAATAGAATTCAATATATATATTCACAAATTGAGAGACCCCCTCTATTTATAATAAAAGCATTCTACGAATCTAGACATAAGGGGGGTTAAGTACATAATCAGTTCTTAAAAAGTCAACAAATCATCCCATTACATCAGTCAAATATTAAAGGGATCATTTCCAAAATTCGCAGCAAATAATTCTTTTTTCTCTTATAAAAATTTGCATCTTTCCTTTTCTTCTTTAATGTTGACTGGTACACTGAGTGTGGGCACATTTAGTCAGCTCTACGAAACTGTCTAAAACATTTTCTTCCCTTTTTGGTGCTTTCAATTTTTATTTTTAACTTGATTTTGTCATCTTTATCCATATCAAACCTTTTTAGCTGAATATACAATAAAATTTACATGATTAGAAATATTTTAGCTAAAAAAGAAAGGTAAAATCATAACAAATTGTGCAGTTATCATTTTATATGCACTCAATTTTACATCTCTTACTTTTTTTATGGAAAAAGTGGTGGATTAGCCCAATTGTGTAAAAGCCCAGATAGGATAAATGCACCATGGTTATCAAGTAAAGTAAATATTGATTTCAATGGTTGATTTGTAAATCTTTTTGTGGGGTGCATTTTGCATTGTAAGATAATTTGTGTATGGAATACCGTTTTAAGTTATTGACTGTAGATTTTGGACATGTCACTGATTTTCTCTGCAATCATAAGCGATATATATATATATATATATTCAGATCATTTGTCTCCAACGGGCTACTTGCATTTGGGAATTAGAGCATGAGTAAGATTCAGTAATGTTGTTGTTCTCATCGTAAAATTTCTGGTGTGTTAGCATTTGACAAATGGGTCTTCGTGTGTATTGTGCTCAGGAAAGATAATTAAAATGGAGTATTACTCCAGATGACAGAAGGCAGAAATTGAGAGGGCGAGTGTTTTTTGATGTTTCAGATATTGAAGATTTGTGTGTGGTTATTCAGATAAAGTACATGGGTGGATATATCAAAAAGTGGTCTGCTCACCCTTTGATCAATTAACAAATTGATTCGTTTTCTTCTTCTACCTGATAATAATTAATTATGGTAGGTGTATGTTCTTCTGTAGGTGTATGTTCTTCAAAAAGAGAGAGAAAAGGGAAAAGCAAAACAATCGTCATCTTTTATTCCATTCTGCTGAGTCGGGGACACGTGTCGCTCCATTAGGCCCAACGTGGCATGTGGGTTGATTTTCATGCAACACTTGTACCTCTCTATCATTTTCAGGTTACTAGGGGGAGCTTCATCATTCATCATTCATGCCTCTGCCTCATGCTCTTCTTCTATATAAAGCAGAACCATATTCAACACTCACATCCTCTCAATTATTGCTTCAATCTCACCTGCATCTCTCATCTCTCATCTCATCACTCTTGACAGCCCAACACAAGAATAAAGCAAGATGGCTCAATACGGGAGGCACACCGACGAGTATGGCAACCCCATCCGTCAAACCGATGAGTATGGAAACCCCATTCACCGCACTGGAGCTGGAGGAGGTACTCTCGGGGACTATGGTCCCATTACTGGAGCTGATCACACCCCCACCGCCACCGCCGGCCCTTATGCTAATCAGTATGCAGCCACCGGGGCTTACGCAACTGATCCGCATGGACCCACCGGGGCTTATGGAACTGATCCCTATGGAGCCACCGGCACCACCGGAGCTTATGGAACTGATTCCTATGGAGCCACCGGCACCACCGGAGCTTATGGAACTGATCCATATCGAGCCCCGGGCACCACCGGAGCTTATGGAACCCACTGTGGTAGTGGTGGCGGGATTGCTGCTGGAACTACTGACGTTGGTCTTGGTGGCGTTCACCACCGCCGCTCTGGCAGCTCAAGCAGTTCGGTATGTAATTGAAATCCTACTGTTTCTAATTCCTTTTTTCTTTTTCTTTTCCCCTCTATAGATAAAATACTCTCCATATGCATATATCTAATGTCTGATAATAATAATGATATTGGTGAATTGTCCATGGACTGGGGGGAACTTCATCGGCAGTCGTCTTCGGAGGACGACGGGCTTGGTGGAAGGAGAAAGAAGGGGCTGAAGGAGAAGATAAAGGAGAAGCTACCTGGGGGGCATTCCACCGGGGGCGGCGGTTATGGTCATGAATACGGCGGAGCGGAGCGTCCACACCATGAAAAGAAGGGAATGATGGAGAAAATCAAGGAGAAGCTGCCGGGCCACCAGCATAAGTGATATTTTGCGCCGGGCCGGACTTATGTCATGGATATATGCTATATTGTACGTGAGCAATAATGCTAAGGTTTTTTTTTGTTTTTCTTCTTTTGAAGTTAATGATGCTCAGTTTATGTTGTTTTTATGATGTCTGTAAGTTGTGAGAAAGAGTTTGTAACACGGGTGTGCCGCTACTAATTAATACGTACCACTCAGCTATAATATTTATGCCACACTTTTCGGGCGTTTGTTCCTCCAAGTCATAGAGGTCAGTGGTCGTACTAAATTAATCTTAATTCAAGTGTGTAATACATCAATCAACTCCACATTCCATTCAACCAAATCAGGATGTCATGAAAATTGAAATAAATGCAACATCAAATAAATAGTTAATGAGTATTTAATATTTGTATGGGTGAGAAAATAAGAAAATCTCACTGGCGGTTACTTTTATTATTTATGTATAATATTTGTAATAATTAATTTTTAAATTTATTATTAATTATTATTTAATTAATTATAAGAAATAATAATAAAAAAAATATAAAAGAAAATTAAGGTTGTTAATAGTAACCCGACTTGGAATCGTGGATGTTATTTATGATTTCTTATGAAAAATAAAAAATGCAGGTCGTGGATGTTATTTATGACCTCATATGAAAAATAAAAAATACAATTTTAACTCTCGGTCACTATCTGCAACTTCATTGAAAAAGTAAAAAAATAAAATAAAAATTGTTCTTAGTTTCCTTCCAGTAATTAGTTTGTTAATTTCTTTTTAATCTATTTATATTAATATAAAAATAAAAAATGTAACGTGGACTAATTATATATATATAAAGAGAAATATGTACAAGGGGCAAAAGTTTTTCTAATGGCATGTGCTTAATAAAGTATTCTTTCTCTTGATAATATGTAGGGGTGTGATGCATCAATACCTTTGGACAGCAGTGGCAGCATTATCAGTGAAAAGAGATCAAATCCCAACAGGAACTCAGCTCGGGGATTTATTGTGATTGATGAGATCAAATCTGCACTGGAGAAAGAGTGCCCTCAAACAGTTTCTTGTGCTGATATAATGGCTCTTGCTGCTAGGGATTCCACCATTCTCGTGAGTGAAAAACATGTTATATTTCAGTTCAAGAAATGAGAAGAATTGTTTGGCAGAGCCCAAGTATTTAAGGTAGCTAATCATGGCTTTTTTCTATTTTTGTTTTGTGTGCAGGCTGGAGGGCCTAGCTGGGTGGTCCCATTAGGAAGAAGGGATTCCAAAAGTGCTAGTTTGAGTGGCTCAAATAATAACATTCCTGCTCCTAACAACACGTTCCAGACTATTCTCACCAAGTTTAAGCTACAAAAGAAAGTAATTCTGGTAAAAGACTTATAAGATTCCACTTTCTATTTTGCATTTTCAGCACATCAATAAGTTCAGCTTTACTTAACATAAATTACAAAAGAAAGTAATTCTTCATCTGAATTTCAATTTTGATTTAACATTTAGTTACTATAATTTGAAGATGCGTGAAATACTTCAATTGTTGTAGTCATAAAGGCCAAATTATGCAAATGGACAAACCTTTAAAGGCTTCAACTCCAACTCAACACCATGATAATTAGACTACAATCTCCCTTTCAGGAAGCCACACCATTGGAAATTCAAGATGTGTCAGCTTCAGGCAAAGGCTCTGTAACCAATCAGGAAATTCACAACCTGACTTCACCTTGGATCAATCCTACGCATCTCAGTTGCGCACCAAGTGCCCAAGATCGGCGGTGACCAGAATCTCTTTTTCTTGGACTTTGCCACTCCTACAAAGTTCGACAACAGCTACTTCAAGAATTTGTTGAGTTTCAAGGGCCTCTTGAATTCAGACCAAGTTCTGGTGACCAAGAATCAAGTATCGCTGCAGCTAGTGAAGAAGTATGCTGCAAACAACGACCTTTTCTTTGAGCAATTTGCAAAGTCCATGGTCAAGATGGGAAATATTTCTCCATTGACAGGTTCAAGGAAAGAAATCAGGAAAAACTGCAGGAAGACCAATTCATAGAATGCACACTAGCAATACAAAATGTTGTGCCTGTATCTCTACCAGTCCTTATTTTTCTTAACTTTCTCTACTTCAGAAGAATTTGATTGTTATTATTTATCTGAGTTGTGTCGACCTCTGTGGAATCTAGAAGCGTTTATGCTAATGAGAATCCTGATCCCATTTCCACTGCTAATTTACAGAGGTTACTGTGATTTTCTTATCATATTCATAAGTGTCTAATTTAAGGTTTAGGAAGTTGTTTGTTGGAATTTTAAGAAGGATGGTTGAAGGAGAATATATATTTAGTAGTTGAAGGACGACCCAAACATTCATCGTAGACAGAATCAAGTTTTTGAATTGGATCTGTTTAAGTGATTGCATACGTTTTCATCTTACCGCTACTACCCCCATATCAGTGATCAGAGAAAACTTACTTGAGCTCAGAAGTAGTTGAAATAATTTTAAGAAAAATGCCAAAGAATTAAAAGAAAGGAAGTTTTGGTAAGGTATACAGACATCCTATACCTTTTCTTAGTGACAGCATTTCTAATTTAGTTTCACAAAGATCTGGCTCTAGTTTCTGATATATGAGCAAAAAGAAATAATGCAACCAAAGCTGTTCAGTCTCCAAGTTTATAATGAGAATGAACCCAGTGGCTTCATTCAGTTCCATGTAATCTCATTAAGGATGAGCAACAACTTGTGCTTCATGGATTGTAGAATACATCTTCCTGTTGCTGTTGGTCTTCACATTACTCCGAGTTGAACGTTGAACAAGACCATCATCTGATGTTGCTGGAGAAAAGAAGTATTGTATTCAAACTAGTGGGACAGGTTGTTATTTTGATATTTGTTTGAGATTCACACCTATTAGCAATAGATGGTGTCAGGCAGGAGACTTGGGAAGGCCCTGCACCAAAGTTTGCTCCCAGAGAGTATTTACTCTAGCCTTGATATCAAGAGCCATTTTTCTGGTCTGATCAGCCTTCGCTCTTTTAGCTACCAAATCCTCTTCTACTGCAGAGATCTTCTGTTGCACCAAAGAAAAATCTTCTGCTGCAAATCAGAAAGTTCTCTTCAACAATCGACCAACTCCTTCTCCACCCAATGAATGCATCAATTTTTGCCTCCTGTTCCTAAAATTCAAGTATTCTTGGAAACTGGCCTTGGTTTGAGAATATAAATATATTCTAGCTTCTCACAAAGCCATCCAACATTTAGTTTCACACGCTA
Organism: Sesamum indicum; assembly: GCF_026168435.1. NCBI lineage: Eukaryota > Viridiplantae > Streptophyta > Magnoliopsida > Lamiales > Pedaliaceae > Sesamum > Sesamum indicum. Next base: position 19,377,881 of record NC_142669.1, on the reverse strand, counting down.
AAAATGACAAACTTCATCAAACATGTCATTGAGCGCCATGTGTAACATCGAAGAATGTCGTTGGCTCTAGTCCTTTATAAATATTACATAGATATCAAGGAAGAACGAAAGAATGGTAGGAGGTCCAACATCACTTTCACTAGTAATATCACCATATTCTTCAAAGATGACTCTAAGCAATGAATCAATCTCTATCTTTACCCTGTGCCCATTTATGCAGTCAAAGGCAGGATCAAAAGCAGATTCAACTTCATCAGGATCATCATCTAAGTCCTCTTGGAGCCTTTTAGCAAACTCCGTGAGGTTAATGCTATGAGATCTTAAGGCACTGACTATTTCTAGGAACATAGTCAGTGGTGCTCTTTTCTGGTCTATCCTTGCCATAGGACACTGCACAATTCTCCCCTAAAGGTAGATAAGCGTCACGAACATCTGGAGGTCCTTGACACTGTGAAATTGAATTGGAAGTGAGATTATCAAGGTCCAGCTGGAACTAACTAATAGGAGCAGACCAATCAGTAGATCCAACTGAAACAGACTTCTCAACGTTCGCTACAGTTGACAAAGCACGTTTTGTCCCCATGGCAGGCCAACATATTAGTAATTAACTATTGCATCATTATCAGACAATACAGGATAGAACTCAAACCTTGGGAGGGAAGCACAAATCAAACATTCACAAGACAGAGATGCACAAACAAAATTATATAAGCTAGTGCTTTGGATTTCACATACTGGATGTTCACGAGGCTGTTGTGAAGTAACTGCATCATCTCTATTGCTTGAAAGTGGCTTGTCCTTCGTTTCATTCAGATTTCTTGTTGCTGGGATGACGCTATCAGAGTGACTAGGCATCGTGATACTTCAAACAGGATGCCTCAGAGGAAAACACGAAGTAGCACATTGAGCAAGAAATGCTCTGGGACATCTTGTTGGGTATCTGGAAGATGCAGGAGAAGCTAGAAAGTCCTATTCAAATGAAAACATGATCTCAGTCTCTGATTCCAGTGCTCATAAAATATAGCATGTGTAACACTCCATTTTATATATGGAAGACACGCAAGCTTTTTCTAGCAATAGTAAAGTATCACAAAGGATTATAGTAATTATCCATTCACTACCACACATTGGTCCAATTGTCTTCGTAAAAAATTTTCTTATTTAAAATTCTCACAAGAGTGTTTCTGCACATTCTCCACAGAAAATATTTTCTTGAAATCTGTACCAGGCAGGTTATTGAAGGATTGCACCTTTTTTTCCCCTCAAATACAGAGAAAGTACAAGAAAAAGAAAAAAATGCGAGCACCCTTTATATAAATTTCCAATCTTCCGTTGGTTATATCCTGGTCATGGACACACAAACTCAGAGAGGAAGAATATGCATCAATAACAAAGACAAAGGCTCTCTACCTTTCCTGTCATGGAGATGCATATGTGCGTGAATTTACATTCACAGCAAGGAAGGAGGACATAAATAAGAGTTTTTTTGTAGCAAAGATTCATCCTTTCTTACCTGATCTTGAGAGTTTTTTTGGTTGGTGTTGTTATCAGACAGATGGCAAGAATCCTGATTAGTTTCTTCAGCTGCTCGTTTTACTGCTTCTCCTCCTTTTCTTCTCTTTCCGCTTCCCCTTCTCCCTGTCATTGCTATTATTGCATGCATGCATTTGAAACGCAAAAGGGAGACGAATGCCACTGCAGCAAAGGTTTCTAACACAATTACTCTAAATTATATGTTAAGTGGACGGAGACACTAATTGAAGTGTGTTTGTAGTCTAGTGGATAAACGGAAAATACATTTGCCATATTAAATTGGTACAATTACATAAACTGAGGCTTTGGTGAAACCTGAAACTTTTTGCTTGATTGAATATTATTAGTGGTATATTTGTATGCATTATGAAAGTTAACGATCAAAAGTCATAGTTTTGTTATAAAAGTCAAATAAATTCAAGACTCGTATGCAAATACTTTGAATATTTCTTATATGATCTGATTAATATTCAATTCTTGTCATAAATGTAATTAAACTGATACATATATATTTAATGGATCCATCTGATTAAACTTTTTGTAGCATATCCGTCTCATATTTATCTGTAGAAAGGGTAGAGAAATGAACATGAGGTGCCGCATTGCCGAAAATGCAAGTACATATCACACAACACGTATAGTGAAGTTGCAAGTACATCACACAACACGTATAGTGAAGTTGGATGAAATTGGAAGCATGATTGACTGATGATAATCATCACCATATACAATTAAAAACTGATCCGGAAAAAGCAGCTTGAGAATACAATTAACTAATAAGAGAGTTTCTGGAGAAAGGATAAAATTTCATGTGAAACTTGCTGAGGTCTCTCTTGTTGAATGAAATGATGACCATCAAGAATGACGATTTCATGATTAGGGACTAGGTTCTTGAAAGTGTTCCCTTGGATGTACTCCCTCGTCCCACCAGATTCAAATCCCATATCCTTGTCGCCTATTATCACCTTAGCTGGAACTGTTATCTTTGATCCTTGCCACGGCGCCAATAGCTCCCAGTTCCTGTCATTACATCAATTATTGTTCTTAAATTTTATTCATCAGATGTGTATATACTGAGATATGGAAATTAGACTGACAGGTCGAAAGCTCGATAATAATTGAAACCACCCGTGAAGCCCGACTCCTGGTACTTGTCAGCAAAAACCTGGAGCTCTTCCTCTGTAATCCAAGGTGGCAAGAAGGAAGGGGTTCCTAAATAATCAATCAACTCCATTCCAGGAGGGGCTATGAGCAGATCAGTCTGGTTGATGAGCATAAGCTTCTTCATCACCGTCAAGCAATCGTACCTTGCAAATGCCCTTTCTGCTCTCCCTGCTTCCTGCTCCAATTAATTAACCCACCCTCTTCATCACAAAATAAGAACTTTTTTTTGGTTGTGTGCGCGTGTTGGAAGGGGGATCGAAAGGGGAATTAATGGGGACTGATTTACCACCTGAAACTGACAGATGTAAAAGTCATCCCCGAACATTTGCTTAAATGAATCCAGAGGCTTAATACTAGTAAATCTTGGTGCGAATGGAACATCAAGAGCTACGATTCCCTTGACTCTGTCAGGGCGCAGCAAGCTGAGATACCAAGCGGCAAGGGCTCCCCAATCTATCCCAACCACCACGGCCTTTCCCAGTGCATAAGCATAAATTCAACAATCATTATGCAATTCAAGATTACAGTAACATAACCCTCAATCTTCTCATTCAAGATCAACAAGCAAGAGAGAGAGAGAGCACCTGTTGGGCAGCAAAGTGGTCAAGAAGACCAAGAAGATCAGCAACTATGTGGAACCAAGTGTAAGAAGAAGGATTAAGAGGTGCATCAGTGTCCCCGTAACCTCTCAAGTCGGGTGCGAGCACATGGTAGCCATGGCTCGCCAGAAACTCGATCTGATGGCGCCAAGCAAACCAGGTTTCTGGGAAGCCATGGAGAAGCACCACAGCCGGACCCGATCCCTTCTCAGCTACGTGCATCCATATACCATTTGTTTTTATCCTATGATGGTTCACATCACATGTCATCATCAGCAGCAGCAGCACAATACCCTTCAATTTACTTGTCCTGCTGATATACAGAGTGAAAGAAAGAAAATGAATGGATTCAACTTCCCTTCCAGAAGGCAAATGGGAAATATGGGAAGCTAATCCTCAACTTTGAGTTTCTTAGTCAAGAAAGATCGGCGTCGCAATTCATTAACTATTGGTATAAAATATACTGTTTAAAATCTTATCTTAGTCAACCAGATCGATTAGGTGCCTATGAAATAAATAAAATAATGCCTTGCACTTATTTTAACTAATCTTACATTCTAAATAAAAATTCACTAAAATTTACCGAAAAAATAATAATTGAGCCATACTTATGTTGTTTTGAATTCCAGCTACATTTATTAGTTCCAGGTCACACACATTTGTATATATGCTGTAGCTCCGATGGTGAAATTTCTGAAAGAGCACCTCCAGAAATCTGGATGCAGTATCGCAAGTAATAATTTCATAAAGGCCGTTGATTGCAAAGAGTGGTGGAGGGTAGTTGAACGATGATTTCCTGCATTTTACTTGTTACAAGTTCAATATAATTGTAGTAGATCATTGTGTTTGGTGTTGATTGCCAAAATAATGTGTTGTTAATCTCGGACAACCAGTTGGTGTAGGGTTGTGCGCTTGCCGCATTATGATACTGTATTACTGTTTTATAAGTTTTGGACATGAGCTCTGCTTTTTTAATGTAAAACAGAAGAAGATTTGACACTATATATAACCCAGCATCTGGTCTTGACTTGAGAGTTTTTTCATGCTTTTGTGCATTAGATAATGGTATGTAACAATCACCTGCTGATCCGGGTCGAAATCTACGCGACCTCCTTGGTTCGATCTCCCAAGCGGTTCGAGGTCGCTCCTTCACCAGACTAGTGATTGGGCCCTGAGAAAAGAAGCAGATCGTTAGGCTTGCTGGGGTGGCCCCCAGCTAAGGCCCTCCGATGCTCAAGTCAGTGTTTGGTTTTGAGGTCGAATTATGAGATCGCTTAGAAAAATAGCGAGCTGAAGCGATCTGAAGGTAAAATGCGGTCAAGACGACGTACCTTTAATGCACTGACTGGGAGGTATTTATAGAGAACCTGGGGGTCTATTGATCTGTTATGCGCATGCCACGTGTATCAGGTCGTCGGGTCGGGCCGCGGCCCGACCCGATAAAAGTGGTGCGGGTCATGCTGATAAGCTCGCGATTTTGGGCCCCATCAGGGGCAAAGTTGTCTTTTTATGAGGGAATAGGGTTTTACCCCCATCACCTGCAAATCAAGATGAGGCAATGATGATTCACAAGCTTATTCATGCGTACAGACAGCAATGGTACTGCTGCAAATTGGGAGTGGTCTAACTGTGCTCACGGAGCCTGCTCATGGTTTGTCTTAATGATATATCTCCAGTGGTCATCTCAATGGTGATTGCCATTACAAAACTAGTGAATGAGTAGTCAGATGCCAAAATGATGTGTGTCCAGTGTGATGGTTAAGGACAGCGTAAGGTAAGGCGAAGAGTGATGAAATCAATGACTGCAAATCCATACTGCTCAGAAGCTGCCATGGAAAGCTGTTTGGGGTATTAACAAAAATGTTATAATGATACAAAGCCTTTTGATAGACTTGCTCAAAAATATAGCTTGGATTGGTATTCTCTATGTAAGGAACTCATTAATGACATGTTTGCTTGTCATTTCTATTGAATCAAACCAATCATAGATACACTTACTATGTGACTGGTAACTTTTCATAAACTGTAAATCTACATCACTTGCCATAATTTGATTAAGAGTAGTATGTTTCAAAATCTTATATAGTAATTTAAATCTTAAAAGATGTATAAGGATATTTGATATTCTCCTTTGAAAGTTAGAATGGAAGAGGAATATATTCCATTTGTAATGAGCTAAATATGTAGAAACTAGAGAGTCTTTCAAAGGATATTCTAATTCTATTCTATACCTGTAATTGAATAGAATAGAATTGGGGGGCTGGGCCTTAGTTAAAGATAGAAGGAGAAAAATACGAATAGGAGCAAGCTCAGCCACACCCAAATTATTAAAGGGTAATAATGGTGTCTTCTTATTTGGAGTTGGAGGCCCAATTGCTTAGAATCCAAGATACCAATGAATGGATGAGCTACAACAATGAGGATCACCATACTCATATTTCCCCCAAACAGGGCTTTAATAGTAATAAAAAGTGAGAGAGAGTAGGAAATTTACCGAATGTTCACTGTAACGGCAGTTGATGGTTGTGGACGGAGACCTACCTATCCTAGTCCTACTATAAATGCTGGTGATGACGGCGTTAAGAATTAGAGACAATCATGATGGAAGACGCCAGCGGTGGGATGGTGTTCTAGTAGATTGAGATTCACGTGCAGTGTCCAAACTTGTCCGACCCAATCACGCCTTTCTCGCCACAAAATCCAACACAAGCCCCGCCTTTCCATCTGCCTAATAATATTCTAATTTTCATAGTATTCATGCTATAGTGCGATGCATTCGAGTTCTATTAATATTTATTTTAATTTATATAAACTATATACTAATTGATTTGATATATTATTTAAAATTATATTATATTTTATCATTTAAATTGTAACTGTTTTTATATTTTGGCATTTTAATTTATTTTTTGTGTTAATTTACTATCTTAACTTTACAAAATTTTGCACTTTGTCATTTATAATTATTTTTCCATCAAGATTTTGGTCGAAAAACATTATAAGCAATGCACATATAATATTTAAAGGTTATGTGATATGATATATTTCAGATAAGCACTATACGATTTATTAAAATATTAACATAATCATATATCATTATTGAAAAAGAAATTCCAATTTTCAAACAGAATATGTGAAGCCTTAATTATTCTTTACCTCACATAATTAAAATTGAGTTAGGAGGAGCAGGTCTTAATTACACATAAAGTATTGTTGTGAAAAGGTTGGATGATTAATAATTCATTAATGGAAGTGATAATTGGAGAAATTGATTTGTTGGAAGATGCATATAGAAAACAAACACTACTTGTAATGTGTGCGGGAAAAAGAAAGATAACGAGTACCGCCAGAAACATTCCTTTTTCTTTATTGCAGCATCATACACGAAATGATGTCGCCCGTAACATATCTCTCTATATATATACATATATATATATAATGTTAGTATTAGCAACGGTGGGTCTTCAATCAAATCCGAATCCGAATACAGAATATATGTATATATGGATCGTCCCATTTTGTCAAAAGATGGGTCTTAGCAACTGTGGCCCGCCCATGATCTCCATCTCCATTGCACCACTACTTCACTTTTTCTCTTTTTCTTAATTTTTGTCTATTCATTTGAGAATAAAACAACAATGGATTATTTATATTTGAATGGACTCCCGTTCTAGATCATCATGACAAAGAAATTAAAAAAGCATTGAGAGAAATATATAGAAAAGCTTGTTGTTGTTGGTGATGGACACGTATAAATCAATGTTTCTCTCAATTATTTGTGTATGTGACGTGCAAGAATCAAATTATCCTATCCACTCTCCGCTCTTTCTTGTCATTGTCATGAGTAGACAAAATATTTAACTGTCTAACTAACCCCTACTCACACTCATTACTCTCATGTAGTAAAACAAGTTAGTTATTGTACCCCTTTCCTTGGACAAACATAATGCCCTCAATCCTCATCTATCCCAATATATTCTGCTAATTAAACAACTTCAATTCCATACTAGTACTCATCAATGTCCACTCCACGTTTAATCTACTCATTCATATTCTCTTTGCCTACTCTCTCTAACATCTACATAAATTGCTGTCACCTCCATTAACATTTGATATAATTATAATTTAAATATTTTATCTAATAATTACCTCATTTTGCTAACTTGTTTGAGTTTTTATCTAATTTTTCTGATAAAATTAATCAAAATACTCTTTAATTTTAAAATATGAATTATAATTTTATATATCTTTTTAAAAAATTTAAAAATATTTTTATTATGAACTAATATGCCTTATAAATTATTTATTTATTCAATTTTTTTTTATCTTCTCAAATATATATTTTCTTAAAAAAAAAACAACAACAACAAAGGCCTCATCATCTAGTGATTGTATATTATTTTTCATTTGAGTCGATGGGTATTTATAATTTTTCAAACAGTAAAGGGTATTCTTTGTAGATAAGTAAAATTTCATGTCTAATTGAGTGATGACAAGTGTAAAATAATATATTATTTTATTTATATTTTAGAATTTACTAAATTAATTTCAAATATAAATAGTCAATTTAGTTGATATATATCTTATCAAATCAAAGGTCAAGAAATGTCTAAATGAAGTATTTCGATCGATCAATAAAATTTCTCAGTCAAAGATTCAAGTCAATCAGACGGCACCACGTGGAGCAACTATATATACTCTCCAATCAAATAAAGACAAATAATTTTATATTTATCTCTTTAAAAAATACAAATATTAAAGAGATAAAGACAATTGACCATTCATATCATGCCAAATATTTGATATATTTATCTATGTAAATTAATTATAAAGAGATAATATAAAAAGTGTTCAAATCTATTATAAATTTACCTCTTCAAGACCTATATAAATGGGTCTCTGAAACTCATTTAAAATAAACAGAGATAGAGAACAAAGACTCAAGCAAGTGAATGAGGCTAAATATATTCTCTCTATGCGGTTTCTTGAGTTCAAGATATTCAAAAGCGTTTAAAATGGAGATTGATTCGTTCGTTGAAGGTGCCCCACAAATTATAGCATCTGATTTGTGATTATAACGCTATACCCTCAAATCAACATTATAAATATCCAAATATATTCTCAAAAAGATCCAATGGGCAAATCCACTTCCAAATCCTCAAATCCAATGTTAAAACTATGACGTTTGATTTGGGATTATTAGCGTAAGCCCTCGAATTAACATTACATAAATTCAAACCAAGTCAAAAGGCAATGTACAAGAAGATTTTACATTTGAATTTATTAAATACGTTCTTGAAGAGAAGAATCAGAGGATTAAATAGAGATTAATTTACTTTTACTTATTAAATATATATTTTTATGTATGATAATTTTTTTATATTTTAATTTTCAAACACGATAAAATTAACACTCACATTCGCAACTATGTCAAACATAAAAAAAAAAAAGAAAAAAAGATAATTGTAGTTTACCATAAAATTTAAATCAATAGTAAAAATATTGGACAAACTAATTGCATGGTATAATTAGTAGAGAGTGATATCTATATGTATGTGTTCTTATATTCTTAAAATAAAATAAAATAAAATTTTCTCAAGGAAAATGTGAGAAATAACAAACTAAAACAATGAATTGATGTTGATTGATTAGATATATCTAATTAACGGAAGTTCTTAATTAAGAAGGCATTGATTGCAGAAGACGGAGAGGTAGACATGGACGGGCGGGAGAGGGGGACCCTAATGAAATGACTACAACTAACCCTAAACCCGGGGGAGGGGGGACCCTAATGAAATGACAACTAACCCATACCCTAACCCTAAAGTGGGTGTATGGAATGCAGCTACCAGCAACAGCCTGAGCATGGACAGAATAAAGCATCAATTTCCTATATTGTCCATTAATATTCTAGTTGTTCGCTCCTTTAATTTTCCTTAAACTTGTTCTCTACCACCCTGCACCACATATATAATTCATCATCATTTCTCTATCCCAATTTCACCAACGATACCTAATTTAATTGAAAAAGTTGAAATTTCATACTATAAATTTATGAATTCAAATCCTATTGATATGTAAGATGTTATTTATTTTAATAGTTAATTGTATCCCTTCAATATTTTTCTTCACAAAATTCAAATCATGAAAATGAGACCCTACCAAACAGCCCAGCTGTTCAAGATTTGCTTACCCATGAACAGAGAGGTAAAAGTCCATAAAGCTGTTTCTTTATTTTTACTACTTTGACAAGTTCAAAAACAAGCCAACTTTAGCAAGTTCAAGAACAAGTCAACTTTAGCAAGATGAGTCAACATACAACATGATGAATACATTATGAAGATGATACCCAACAAATTCCTAGTAATTTAGTTGTAATCAAGTTGTTAGTTAACTAGGAAAATAACTATTGAATTTTTTGGTAGACTTTATTAATGAATCATATCTCAATCGATATTAATTCAAACCATAAATTGATTTTCGATCGAATAACTAATATGAAAAACTTTCGAACGGCAATATGACTCTCCACAACTGAAAAAATATACTATCCAGTTTCAAATTCTATAGTTTGATAGGCGTTTCTTGAATTTTCATTCCTCTGATATTATGAGAATTGGAAATTCAAACAAGTACTCTTCCCTAATTAAAAAATATATGATTTAGCTCAGCCCAAGGCGTATTACTTTGTAGTCTACTTTTTGTTTTCACTAAAATCAGTGCCTCTGGACATCTATACCCTAAAAAACCGGTCCACTAATTCATACAGCAGCAGCAGTACTGTCATTATTTAATTTAATCTTAGTTGAAGTGGTAAAGCTGCTGCTTTTACTATTTAAAATCATCATATCATATATATAAAAAGAAAAAAAAAAAAAAAAAAAGAGTAAGAGTGGGAGTGGGTGGGGCCGAAATAGTCAAACTTTAATGGAATTGGGGTGGGAAGAAATTAAAGGGATCCAATTTTGGTGGGAAGTTGCTCATGAGATTGAGACTCAAAAACACACCCAATACATAAACTATATAGAAATGAATTAGATTTGCGTGCATCGCGCCGTTGAATGGTAGCTTAATTAAAAAAAGTGGTGTGATGGAATGTGGAAAAACTAAAGTAACCCACCCACCAAAACAACTCTACAAACTGGCATCCCATGTCATCTATATATATCAGGGTTGCATCTAATGTAACTAATTCTGTGTTCATAGGAATGAGTAAAAACACTTATCTAAAAAATAAAATAGTAATTTATTTTTATATACTTTTAAAAATAAAACAAAATCCTCCTGACTCATTTCGTGAATCACACATTATATTTTTTTTTCAAAATTTAAAATTTAAAATAATATTATGCCTTTATTTAAAAATCATTGGATTTTTTTATTTCAGTTTTAGGTCCAAATTTAATTAATAAATCAATGGTGTAAATTTTATCTAATTAGAATCAATGGTTTAGATTTAAATATATAATATTTAAAATTTTATATATTATATAATTAAATTTGAATGTGTAAATATATACCTATATAATATGAACTATATATATGTATTAGAAAGTAAGACACATTCTGTATATGTACATAATTTTTTAAAAAAATTTAAAATAACATAAATTTATAAATTATATAATTTATTTTTTTTAAAGTTAAGAATTACCTACAAATAAATATATATAAGATAAAAACAACCAAAAGGTAATCATAAAATATGATGATGGGTGAGAAAATCAAATAGAATTAATTTAATTTTTTTTAAAAAAATAACAGATCAAAGGAGGGAAGTAGGCGGCAACGTGGTGTGGGGGGGGCGAGAAGGGGAAGGGGCGGCAGAGACGGGTTGGGGAGGAAGGGAAGTGGTGGTGGGGTTGGGGAAGGGGACAAATCTGAGGAAGAGGAGGAAATGGGCTAAGAAATTGCTCCTCTTTTCATGTTGAAAAACTATATATGTGTATATGTAAGTGAGCATCATGATTTGAGTTTGGACACGTACAGACACAATTAATGTTGCGGCCTTTTTCAACGGATTAATTGTTAATAATTTACTTAGGAAAAAGTGATTCCAACTTCAACTAATTAAAGTATGCCTTTTTACTACTGCTCATGACATCATCTCTCTCTCTCTCTCTATATTCTTCATTTTTTGACTGAGTGAGTGCATGATAATGATGAGTGCATTCTTTGTTTTCCGTCCGTCCTTTTCTGCGTTAATTCTACTGCCATTTGCCATTTTCCATTTGCCTATATAATTAACAATTTCTCCGACTCAACACTCCACACCATTCCAACTTCCAGGAGAGCAAAACCAAGGGTGGTTTTGTTTTTTTGCATTACCAATCTCACTCAAATATCAAGACATAATAACATACAGAATGCATTGCGAGAATAACATAGAATTAGAATTTATGTCCCTATGTTGACCAGAAGCCCGTGTAATTCTGGGGAAACAAAATTAGCCCCGTGAACACCATTACCATGTAGCTGACGGCAGGACTGGAAATTGACATAAATTCTGACACGCTGTAATTTCTTGTTACAATCTAGCCAGTGGCATTCTTGTGCTGTCTCATTACTAAAGAAAAGGACAGAGCTTAAACAAGTGAAAAAAATGGGGAAGAAAGCAACTAATTTCACTTCACATGCAAGAGGGAGAAGTGGGCCTTTCTCTCTTCCCCACCACAATTCCCCCCCCCCCCCCCTATTTCTGATCATTTTTTACATTATAATATATATCCGTCAATTATTTCACTTTATTCTTTTACCAAGAAACCTTAGTAATTCCATTTCACTTCTTATTTTCATCTGTCGGTGTGTCTGTGTCTGCGTCTTGACTCTTGATTTGATGTTTGGAGTTCATATCCGCGGTTTCTTGGTGGCTGTTAAATGGCAAACGACGTGCTGCGACGCTTTCACTACTTAAATTGGCAGGACAGGACAAGACAGGACAGCTATATTTATTTTATTTTAGTTTGATGTAATATCGATCGTCAGACTGCAGCAATGTTAGAATATTAATCTAATTTCACTAACAAAGATTGCATACAATTTACAGATTGATAATTGACCAACCACTTGATAAGGTCCTTAAAATCCGGGAATGGTAACACTACATACTGTCACTTGGAGCGTGAGAAACACTCCTGAAACTTCACACTAATCAATACTCAATCTTACTTATGACCAGGATTGGTTATAATTAATGATGTCTAATAGATTCATCTTTGCTGTCTTACTTCTTGTTCCCTTCCTCCATCTATTCCTCATTTTCTTTTTCTATGATTACACCATTTTTCTATCTCTTTTTACCTACCAAAAAATAAAGAGAAAAAGAAGAAAAGAAAATACCATACTCATTTTTTCTCTCCAACTTTACCTTTTCCAGTGCCAAGCAGTGACTCAAATCCGTACATAACTAGTGTGTGTATAAATATATATATAATGCACACACTCACATTTCCCTTGCCAGTTGCCAACTGCTTCCTCCCTCAGTCCACAATAGGAAGCACAGTTTTTCGGTATTCCTTCCCCATACCCATACATTCTTCCTCAGAGTACAAGTGCACATGCAGTTTGCACATAGAAGGAGAAAAGAAGAAGCCATTTGAGAGAGAAACAAAGAACTAGGAACTAGAGAGGGGGAAAATGGAAACTAACTCAGCATCAAAGTGGGTTTTGTGGGTGTGCTTAGTGGTGCTTCTGGGATGTGGGCTAGTGCAATGCAGCGTTACTTATGATAAAAAGGCAATGGTTATTAATGGCCAAAGGAGAATTCTCATTTCTGGTTCCATCCATTACCCGAGAAGCACCCCTGAGGTATTAAAGTCGGAATCTTTTTCTGTTGATAATTTCTTTGTTGGTTTTGGAAATTAGTTTTTTGATGGAATATATTTCTTGCTTTTAGATGTGGGAAGACCTGATTAACAAGGCTAAAGAAGGAGGTCTGGATGTGATTGAGACTTATGTTTTTTGGAACGTTCACGAGCCTTCTCCTGGCAATGTACTACTTTCCATTTTTCTCCAGAATGGGTGGCTTAACTTTCGTCATTTTTTTGCTCAATTTGGTCTAACTCTTTGTGTCTTTGTGAATGCTATTGTGGGTTTCAGTATAATTTTGAAGGGAGATATGATTTGGTGAGGTTTATAAAGACCATCCAGAGAGCAGGGCTATATGCTCATCTCCGCATTGGACCTTATGTTTGCGCAGAATGGAACTTTGGGTACCAACATCAGTGCTCTTGCCTAGATCTACACTGTAAACTTAGCACACACACACACAAAGGTGTCACAGTGTTGAGCATTTTCTGTTCAGGTCTTAGTTGCAGAACCATATATGTGTAGTTGACCCATTTCTTCGTCCTCTGTGTGCAGGGGATTTCCTGTTTGGCTGAAATATGTACCAGGTATTAGCTTCAGGACGGATAATGAGCCATTCAAGGTCATTGCTCCCTGACTTTTGCTTCTTTTGAAATATGGCTCATCTTTAATCAAATTTGCTGTGCTAAATTACATATTTATTAGTTGGGACTTTGCTACAAAACATTTATATGATTTTATTGTGGCAGATGGCTATGAAAGGGTTCACTGAGAAAATTGTCAATCTTATGAAGAGTGAAAATCTGTATGAATCTCAGGGAGGGCCCATTATACTATCCCAGGTCTGATTTTAAGCTCTTTGAAATCTTTGTTTTCTTTGCTCCGTTCTACCTCAGTTGTCTGTTACTGCAGAATATAGGTTATTAATTTTTTGGTTTGTGTGTTGTACACTCCAAAATAAGTTGACTGGTGCGTTGCATAGTACTAACTAGTGTGTTTCACAGATTGAGAATGAGTACGGGCCACAAGCAAAAGCACTAGGTGCTCCCGGCCATCAGTACGCAACTTGGGCTGCAAACATGGCTGTTGGAATGGATACTGGGGTTCCATGGGTGATGTGCAAGGAAGAAGACGCCCCAGATCCTGTGGTAAGAAATTATCTAACGAAAAAGTTCAGCATTTTCCTTTGGTGCTAAACTGTCCTAATTGCTTTTACTGGAATTTGATTAGCAATGTTTGTGAAAAAAACTTGTCTTATGTTTCATATGAAGAGAGTATAAACTGAAATAAAAGCGTGTTGCTTGTTTGGAAGTCTTGGAAACCCAAGTTACATATTACTTCTGAATCTTAAGCTACACCGGTTGGCAATTATAACTCATTGCTTCTATTGTTGGTAGATCAACACGTGCAACGGTTTCTACTGTGATGCTTTCTCCCCCAACAAACCTTACAAACCCACGATATGGACTGAGGCTTGGAGCGGCTGGTGCTGTGATTTTCTATTTCTGTTTACTTAACGAGGAAGAAGTTCAATTTGGACGATTTATAATCTGTCTTTCATCAAAACTTAGGTTTACGGAATTTGGAGGTCCAACCCATGAGAGGCCAGTTCAGGATTTGGCATTTGCTGTAGCTAGATTCATACAGAGGGGAGGTTCATTTGTTAACTATTACATGGTTTGTCTCATAACTAATCAGTATCATGGTTTCTTGTTCCTTTTCTTTTCCCTTTGAGAATTTACTATATTGTCGGTTTAATTACAAGTGGAACAGATGTACCTCCTATGCCAAAACTAAGTTCATTATGCTTTCTTAACAGTATCATGGAGGCACGAATTTTGGCCGCTCTGCCGGGGGTCCTTTCATCACTACAAGCTATGATTATGATGCTCCACTTGATGAATATGGTAAAATAGATTACGTTTACTCTATTTCACTACTTAAAATCATATTGGATCAGATGCATAGAAATCTTTCTATAAGGTAGAAGTAAAAATTCTTGCGGCCATTCCTGGTTGTTAAAATTTTGCTCCTGGAAATCGAGAGAGAAAATAGTCTTATGAATGCTTATAAATAAATCTTCTAGGTCTTAATCCATGCTTAATGTGGCTAGTTGCTGTCTGACTTCGGCTTAAGGAATTTCAGAGTTGTAATGTATGCATGCTTCTCTGACTTAATAGGTTTGATCCGGCAGCCTAAATATGGTCATCTGAAAGAACTACATAGAGCTGTCAAACTATGCGAGAAAGCTCTAGTTTCAAGTGATCCCGTTGTGACTTCTTTAGGAAGCCTTCAACAGGTTTTTGCCTCTAATCTTAATTTCTACTAGTACAGTCGAGATTCTTGAGACCTGTCCTCTGAACATGTGATGTTTTTACAGGCTCATGTATACTCTTCAGAATCCGGAGATTGTGCAGCCTTTCTTTCAAATTATGATACTAAGTCAGCAGTGAGAGTTATGTTCAATAACATGCATTATAACCTGCCTCCTTGGTCCATCAGCATCCTTCCTGACTGCAGGAATGCAGTCTTCAATACAGCCAAAGTAAGAAAACTTTACTATGATTAATTATGTTTATTGTATGCAAGTATTACTCTATACACCTATATTTCCACTGTCAAACATTCCCCATCAGATGATACTTTCTTGTCTGAACCACAGGTTGGAGTTCAAACATCCCAGATGGAAATGTTACCCACCAACTCTGAAATATTCTCCTGGGAAACATATAATGAAGATTTATCTTCCTTGGATGACAGCTCAACATTCTCTACAGTTGGCCTCTTGGAACAGATAAATGTCACGAGAGATGCTAGTGATTATCTTTGGTACACAACTAGGTAAGTTGAATGTGGTTTGATTATCTTGGTACACAACTAGGTAAGTTAATGTGTTAGACTCAACCACCAGTGTCAAGTGCTAGTTAGTACATGTGGTCTCTGTTAACTTGTTAACCACTGGTCTTTTACCAGAACCATCTCGTAAAGAAGGTTAAACAAACAATTCGTAATAGTTCAAGCTGCAAACTATCAGACAATCTTGTAGCATGCTAGTGGCATATTTTGTTGTTTAATCATCTTAAAAATCTCATTTAGATTACTTAAATCTGGAAATGCCTATATGAAAACAAAACTGACCTACTTATGCAATATGCAAGATGTTGATCTACAGTAAATTTACGGTACCGGATGTCCTTTTCTGTGTTTGCAGTGTTGATATCAGTTCATCAGAATCCTTCCTGCATGGTGGGAAGCTCCCAACTCTTGTTGTCCAGTCAACTGGTCACGCGTTGCATGTTTTTGTGAATGGACAGCTTTCTGGTAAAAGAAACCCATTCCATTCTTTTCAAGGTTTTACAGATCATAATTCATGTCCTTATTTGTTTGGGCTAATAATTTGTTGTTGTCTTAATTATGTTATCTAGGTTCTGCTTCTGGGACGAGGCAAAACAGGAGGTTTACATTTAATGAGAAAGTCAACCTACGTGCTGGATCAAATAAAATCAGTCTCCTCAGTGTAGCAGTTGGATTGCCAGTTAGTTCTAGACCAATTTTATTCTTAGACATTGCCTTCTAGTTTCATATGATCATGGTGAATGCTTTTCTGATATTTTTGCTTCTTTTAATCGTAGAATGTAGGTGGGCATTATGAGACCTGGAGCACTGGAGTCTTGGGTCCCGTTGCACTGCTTGGACTTGATCAGGGAAAATGGGATTTGTCCTGGTCAAAGTGGACCTACCAGGTCTTAATATCTCACATCACAATTTTCCCACCAATACTCTTAATTTGTTTTGCCAAAAAAATTGATATAATGTTTGTATCCTGAGCAGGTTGGACTTAAGGGAGAAGCCATGAATCTTGTCTCCCCAAATGCTATTTCTTCTGTTGACTGGATGCAGGGTTCACTAATAGCCCAAAGACAGCAGCCTTTGACATGGCATAAGGTACTGGCCGCAATTAATTCAACCAACAATCCAGCTCTGAGTGGGGAAGGAAACATGCATTATGAATTTACCTGTATTGAAACTTTGTAGGCTTATTTTAATGCACCTGATGGAGATGAGCCACTGGCCTTGGACATGAGTAGCATGGGCAAAGGCCAAGTTTGGGTTAATGGCCAGAGTCTTGGAAGATACTGGACTGCATATGCCACTGGTCATTGCAATGGATGTAGTTACACAGGAAGTTATCGGCCTCCAAAGTGTCAACTGGGATGTGGGCAACCAACTCAAAGATGGTAAGCATCTGAATAAGTTTGTAAAAATATAGCAGAAACATGTTGATGTTACAGATTAATGTATGAGACAGAAAACCCAAGGAAGTGAAAAAAATTATTCTTTCAGGTATCATTTACCGCGTTCTTGGCTAAAACCAACCCAGAATCTGCTGGTGCTTTTTGAAGAGCTTGGAGGTGATCCCACGAGAATCACTCTTGTGAAGAGATCAATGACCAGCGTTTGTGCAGATGTAGCTGAGTATCACCCAAATATTAGAAACTGGCAGATCGAAAGCTACGGGAGACCTGAAGAGTTCCACAAACCCAAGGTTCACCTTCGTTGTGGTCCCGGACAGTCCATTTCTTCTATCAAGTTTGCAAGCTTTGGAACTCCCCTAGGAACCTGTGGGAGCTTCCAGCAAGGAACTTGCCATGCTCCTACCTCATATGCCATCTTAGAGAAGGTACACTTGTCGTTCCCTGATAAGTTCCAAAAGCTTGAAGGGTACTATAATCCTGTCTTAATGCATATATTATTTCATTTCTTTCAATCTTGCAGAAATGTATTGGGCAGCAGAAATGCTCAGTCACAATATCAAACAGCAACTTTGGGCAAGATCCATGTCCCAAGGTGTTGAAGCGGTTGTCAGTTGAAGCAATTTGTGCCCCTGTGAATTAATGTGCATACTGTAAGCAAAGAAGACAAAGAAGGAAGGGAGAGATCAAAGGGAATTTCATGTTAAAGTTAGTTACACGAGTATTTATGATGTGAAGCGCCATTATTATTGCATTCCAGATTCAGGCAAGCATTGTTTCTGGGAAGCTAGATAGATTTTAACTTTATATGGGTGCCCATGGGAACCCTGTGTGTTGGCATATTCTGAGATAAGGTAGTTTATAGGTCCAGGACTTCAAAACTGCAAGTCCTGGTAAGAATCTGAATCCATGGTCATTTTCCTCTTTTAACAGGAAAATGTGAACCAGGATTGCCCTGATTCTGTCTTCAAGGTCATCCAAGTGAAGTTGAGTGTGTTGTCCGGGGAGAATTTTGCCCTGGACAGATTTCATGTTAGGAACGGTTCCTAGTGTGTCGCCATGTCAGTCTTTCTTTTTCTGTTTTTCCATATACTTTGTGCAGTTGTTGGGAGTGACCTGAATATCTGTCGGTATTTTCATGCCAAGTTGTGATGATTAAATCTGCTTTTAAATGCTGTGTGGTATACTCATTTCTGTTTGGTGCTATGCTGGGATCTGTGAGGTCTCTCTAAGACAGGGCTGTGAATGATAACGAGTTCAATTAAAATGGATTGCATTACCCATTGCTACAGCATCAGAAAATCAGTGTGCTTGCTCGCCACAACCCTGTCCAAGATTTGTCCCATCTTTCAGGAACACAAATGCGGTGCCGGTGCAACTGACATTAGGGAACTTCTTAGCCAACTCGGGACTCTACTCTGGTAGATTAGATAATATATATTTCAAACTTAGCAGTGCCCCAAAATGGCATTTAAACTCCAACCTAACTGGGAAACTTTCTTCTGGGAGCTGTACACACAGACTTACCGGCGGGAGCAGCCCATATATCATCAAATTACTTTCTCTATCCCAAACCTGACAACCACCAAATTAACTCAATGCCTATTTGCTGCTTTGTTTGCCAAAAGAAATGATTGACTTTATTCAAAATGACCAAAAAAAGAAAAAAACAAAAAGTCTGTTGAAAGGGCATAAAGGAAATTACACTCATTTACATTAAAAAAATATTATCGCACAAAATAAACACAATAAATACTATTTTACACAATATTATTCGTATCCATAATTTAATCCAATGAAGAAATATTTGATCAACATTACTCCACAAATAATTTAATTTAATTCTATTGACCATTTATCTCATACTACCAAGTAAATGGCCCTTAATTTCAACCAAAACAAGATATTCCCAGGTGATGATTTTTCTTTTGAAATCCATAAACATATATATATATATATACAGTAAGAACAACATGCATTGCACTTAATGCTTATTATTTTAATAAAATAAATTATATTATTTAAAATTTAATTAAATAAAAATATAAAATATTTTATAAATTAAGAAACATTAGCAAGTATGTAGAGAGTGTATCTTTCTCCGGCAGAATTACAACTTAAAAAATTTACAGAGATTTACAAATACTTTAAAATATTACAGGCTTTCCTATAACAAATTACAAGTATTCTAAGGGATATCAAAACTGATACAAGAAATAATTCAGGAAATAACATGAGAACAATAGAAGGAGTCATAAACAACTGTTAGGCTCAGGAGCCAAAAACCCAAGACCTACACAAGGCCAAAGGTTAAGAACCTTACCGGTTGTACAAATCACACAGGCCACTAAGGCAATCAGAACCACAAAGGTTCTATTTCAACCCACGAAGGAAAATGCCACAAAGGTTTTAAGGAAACCACAAAGGTTTATGCCACGAAGGCTGTATCAGAGTTTCAGAGAGAAAAGGATAAGAGAGAGTTCAGTGTTTAGCTTATCCCCACGAGCCATAACAGACCAGCCATTTAAAAGGGATGTCTATTAATGGCCAGATAACGACCATTGTTGGGAAGGGGAAGACTCACAGAACCCCAAGGGTTATAGGGAGAACCCAAAGGGTCAGGGAGGAGAAGAGCATTCGGGAAAGGAAAAGGAAGAGGCAGAAATGAATTAGGGTTAGACTGCAGTGGGGTATAAGTATATAGGGTCAACGGGTCGAACCTTAGTGGGTCGGGTCAGGTGAATAAGTGGCCCAGTAGGCCAAGTGTGATATGGCCATCCCAAGTAAAGGCCCATTCCTTTGGTTTGGGCCAAATAATTCCAACAATTTCCACCTTGGTCCAAACCAAGATGGTGGGTTTTTGGCTTTCATCATTGCCTTAAGGGTGGTACCTGCAAAACAGAAAATTGGTTACAGAATAACAGTTCACAGATTAAGTATATCAAGGCAAGTTTTAAATTCCTCCAAAGATAAACATTTAGTGCCCATATCTGCAGGATTATCTGCAGATTTAATCTTTTCGAGATTTATTAAACCTTTGTTTATTACATCTTGGATGAAATGATACCTAACATCTATATGCTTAGTCCTGTAATGAAAAACTGGATTTTTGCAAAGTTGAATGCTTGACTGACTATCAGAGAAAACAATAAGTTTTTCCTTTAAAAAACCAATTTTAGAAAGTAATCCTTTTAATCAGATAGCTTCTTTTATTGCCTCTGTAGTGACAATATATTCAGCTTCTGTAGTTGAGAGTGCTACAATATTTTGAAGTTGAGACTTCCAGCTTATACATGCATCACATGATGTAAAAATGTATGAAGTGGTAGATTTTCTACTATCCCTGTCATTAGCATAGTTAGAATCTACAAATCCAACTAGTTTTGCACCATTAGGACTTTTTGAAAAGGTTATGCCAAGTATCTTAGTACCATTAAGATATCTTAAAAGATACTTCAGTGCTTCCCAATGAGAAGAACCAGGATTTGACATATATCTACTTAAGCAACTAACAGAATAAGCAATATCAGGTCTAGTACTTACCATCAAATATATAACAGAACTAATGGCATTAGAATATGACACATTTTTCATTTTATCTTTTTCAGAATTAGTTTTAAGACACTGATCCTTACTCAACTGGAAATGAGCAGAAAGTGGCACAGAAGAAGGTTTAGAGGTTGACATTAAAAATTTTTCAAGAACACTTTGAATGTAAGATGCTTGATTCAAGAAAATAGTTGAAAACTAGACCTATTTCTTTCAATGTTCATTCAAGTATCTTTTTAGCATCCCCAAGATCTTTCATTTCAAAAGTTTTACACAGATTTTTCTGTAATTCTTTAATCATGCTAAGACTAGAGCTAGCAATTAACATGTCATCCACATATAGAACAAGGAATATAGGCACATTATTGACATACTTGAAATATAGACAAGGATCATATGCACTGTTCTTGAATTCTAAAGAGTCCATAAATTGATCAAACTTTTTGTTCCATTGTCTAGGAGACTGCTTAAGACCATATAAAGATTTTTCTAAGCAAACAGACAAGATTAGGATTTTTTTTATCAACAAATCCATAAGGTTAAGACATATAAATTTGTTCATCAAGATTTCCATGCAGAAAGGCAGTTTTTGCATCCATCTGTTTAAGCTCCCAATTAAATTGAGCAACTAAGGCAAGTAAGATTCTTACAGTAGTAAATTTGACTACAGGTGAGAAGATTTCAGTGTAATCGATTCCTTCTTTTTGTGTAAAGCCTTTTGCTACTAATCTTGCCTTAAATCTTTTATTGTTATCTTCTTCTTTAATTTTGAAAACCCATTTGCAGTCAATAACAGAAGCATTTTTAGGTTAAGGACTAAAACCCAAGTTTTATTTTCTTTTAGAGCTGTAAGTTCATCATGCATAGCAAATAACCATTCTTTTGAATATGGATTTTCTAAAGCTTTTTCATAAGAATTTGGTTCAAAGTTTTTAGTATTCAAAGCTAGGTGATAATCTCTAAGCCTAGTAGGGATTCTACGTTCCCTAGGTTCCCTATCTCTTACAAGTTGATAGGTATTTTCAGGATTTTTATTTTCTGTTTCATTATTGTCAACTTGATTTTCTTTTCTATCTTCTATTTCTTCCCCTTGTTGGTTATCTAGGTTATTAGATTCCACCTTATTAAAGGTATTTTCAATGTTATAGTTTTCAGTGGTTTTAGAAGTAGTGTTTAGGCAAGGCATTTCAGATTCATTAAAAATGACATCTCTACTAACAACTACTTTAAAACCAGGTTGGTTTCTTAACCATAGTCTATAACCTTTAACACCTATTGGATAACCAATAAATACACATTTTTGGGACCTAGGATCTGGTTTATCACCATTGACAAGGCAAAAAGCAGAACATCCAAAAATCCGAAGAGAAGAAAAATCAACATCAGAATTAGACCACAATTTTTCAAGAATATTTCCAAACAAAGACACAGAGGGTGATCTATGTATTAAGTATGCTGCAGTTAACAGAGCTTCACCCCAAAATGTTTTAGGTAATCCTGAACTTATTAAAAGACACCTAACTTTGTTAAGCAAAGTCCTATTCATCCTTTCTGCTACACCATTTTGTTGAGGAGTGTAAGGTTTAGTTTTATGTCTTTTTATGCCATACTTATCACAAAGTTCAAAGAATTGTTTGTTGCAGAATTCTAAACCATTGTCAGTTCTTAAAGCTTTAAGCTTATGAC
Organism: Sesamum indicum; assembly: GCF_026168435.1. Lineage (NCBI taxonomy): Eukaryota > Viridiplantae > Streptophyta > Magnoliopsida > Lamiales > Pedaliaceae > Sesamum > Sesamum indicum. The sequence continues at coordinate 19,355,290 of NC_142669.1, read as the reverse complement.
CAGTTTGATTTTCAACAAAACTTTTCCAGTTTTAAACTTTTAAAAAACATCAGGTTTTTGTTTCATAAGGAAAACAAAGACTTTCCTAGACTAGTTGTCTATAATTGAAAGAAAGTATTTATTGCCACCATGTGTTTCAATATTTGCAGGACCCCATACATCTGCATGCACATAATCTAATATGCATTTTGAAGAAGTGGGGACAGGGTATGAGGAAGTAGGAAAACTGACTTTATGCTATTTTCCTAGAATGCAATCATCACAAAAATTCAACGTGGCAGGTTTATCATGCAGAAAATCATTTTTATGCAACAATTCAAGACCTTTTAAACTTATGTGGCCTAGTCTCTTATGCCACAAATCAGATTTATTATTTTCAGACATATTTTCAGAAAATAAATCATATTGTACTTTACAAAGATACAGGTTTATTTTCTTTTCTGCTTTAAAAATGGTTAAGGACCCTTTGGTGATTTTCATTACCCCTTTACCCCATCTCCCTTCCAACCCATCCTCTTCTAGGGATGAACAAGATAACATATTATGGGCAAGGTCTGATACATATCTAACACCTTTAAGGGTAAGTTTAGAATCATTTTCAAATTTTAGAAAAACATCCCCAAAACCAAGAACATCACAGAGTTTCTGATTTGCCATAGAAACAGAACCTAATTTACTGTTTTAAAATTCATCAAAATATCTTTATAAGGAGTCATATGAAAGTACATCCTGAATCAACAAGTCATTCAAATTTATTTGAATTATCAACAAAATTAATGTTAGAAATCATGTAAACTTCATCAGAGGTTTCTTCAGAAACATTAGCAGAATCATTTTGATTATTTTTCGTTGGGTTCTTACAGTCTTTTATAAAATGTTCTCTTCCCCCACAATTATAACACTTATAATATTTTTTAGTGTTTTTATCATCTATTCTTTTATTATTATAGTACTTATTCCTAGATGGACTTCTTCCCCTGCTTCTACTATGGCTTTTACTGTGTTTTCTAAACTTATAGTTTTTATTATTATCACTGTTCCTAGACTTAGGTCTTCCTCTCACAAAATTCACTTCATTATTACTGGTACTAGAAGCATTTGTTTTTAAATTCATTTATTTTGATTTTAATCCACTAATTACTGTTTCTAAACTTACATTATCACGAACATATTTTATTGCTGCCTTAATATCACCGTAAGACTCAGGTATAGCATTTAATAAAACTATAGGAGTATAATCATCTACATTTTTATCTCCAGTCAGTTTTATGTCTTGAATTAACTTGGTGAAATCATCAATATTTTCTTCAATGTTTTTAGAAAGATCAAGCTTATATCTGAAGAATTTTTCTAAAAGAAACAGTTTGCTAGGAAGTGATGTTTCAGTATATAATTCCTCTAGTTTATTCCATAAAACCTTAGCAGTATTTTATTTTCCAACCTTTCTTATTACAGAATCAGATAAATTTAAAATAATAGAACTGTAGGCATACTCATCATTTTCAAGTCGTTTTTCTTCAGAAACAGTTTCAGAGTATTTACCATCGATAGTCTTAAAAACTTTTTGTTGTATTAAGATGCCTTTCATTTTTTGTTGCCAAATAGAAAAATTAGATTTTCCATCAAAAGGTTGCAAGTTATAGCCAGACATTTTCACAGAATTTTTCAAAATAGCAAATCACAGGATATGAACAGATAATAACAGTTATAAAAAAATATCAGAAAATATCCCAACAGCAGTTAAAATATTGCAGGGACCTTAACTGCCCCTCCACCAAATACCCGACGGCTTCAAGAGCCTGGCCAAGGGAGGTCAACAGAAAAGGGATTGGGGATCTGGGACCGAAAAATAAAGGAGTTCAAGAGTTAGAACCGTGTTACCGTATATGGCTTTTCAAGCCAGAGATTAAACCTGGACGGAGAGTGGATCGTTCTCCGGCAGAATTACAACTTAAAAGATTTACAGAGATTTACAAATACTTTAAAATATTACAGACTTTCCAATAACAAATTACAAGTATTCTAAGGGATATCAAAACTGATACAAGAAATAATCCAGAAAATTATATGAGAACAGTAGAAGGAGTCATAAACAACTGTTAAGCTCAGGAGCCAAAAACCCAAGGCCTACACAAGGCTAAAGGTTAAGAACCTTACCGGTTGCACAAATCACACAGGCCACTAAGGCAATCAGAACCACAAAGGTTCTATTTCAACCCACGAAGGAAAATGCCACAAAGGCTTTAAGGAAACCACAAAGGTTTATGCCACGAAGGCTGTATCAGAGTTTCAAAGAGAGACAGAGAAGAGAGGGTTCAGTACTTAGCTTATCCCACGAGCCATAACAGACCAGCCATTTAAAAGGGCTGTCTATTAATGGCCAGATAACGGCCATTGTTGGGAAGGGGAAGACTCACAGAACCCCAAGGGTTATGGGGAGAACCCAAAGGGTCAGGGAGGAGAAGAGCATTCGGGGAAAGAGAAGGAAGAGGCAGAAATGAATTAGGGTTAGACTGCAGTGGGGTATAAGTATATAGGGTCAACGGGTCGAACCTTAGTGGGTCGGGTCAGGTGAATAAGTGGCCCAGTGGGCCAAGTGTGATATGGCCGTCACAAGTAAAGGCCCATTCCTTTGGTTTGGGCCAAATAATTCCAACAAAGTACTTTATAAATATAAAGATTCTATTTATTAAGCTTAATAAATTTTAATTTATAAAAACTTTTATTCAATGAAAATTCAAAAGCTAAATAAAAGTGTAGTTATGTAACGCATGCATGGTTTCATTAGTCATTTGCTTTTCTGGTTTTGTTGGCGGAAGAAATCCTTTGGCGAGTTTCATGAATATTTTGAATTTCTCAATAAAGTTATTAATTATCTCACATTTGTATGGTATTTGAATTTCGATATCATCTTTCTTATCCAACGTTTAATATTTCCATCATCTTCTCAAGATACTACATCTGATTTTTTTATCAATTTTGATACATTTACTTTATTAGAATTTTAAACCAATCAATATTAAGTGAGTTAATTGATGTTTTATTTTTGGTTTCCTTCTCTAAAAGAAAATTTATCCTTATAGTTGCATTAGTCACAACATACAATTTTTTATTCATTAGTTCTATCTTTTTTTAGTAGCATAAACTCTTAATTTATAGATAGGGAAACTTTAGTGCGATAATGTAAATCCAACTTAACAAAGAAGAAGAACAAAAAGGGCAAATGAAATTTTCATCGGACATGTGGGCTCTTCCGAGTATTAATAGAAAAAAACGAAGAAACACTTGCTCAAGGTTACTTGAAACTCAGCCAAGGCGGAGTTAGACTTGTGGGGGAGAAATTCAAAATAAATGGGGTGAAAGTTAGTAGTGTAATTGTCAATGAAAAATAGACATTTTTGTTATTGCAAACCTCAAAATCAGCTGTTATTGTGGGTTGACTTATATAGGTGGAACAGTAGAAAAGGGTGCAATCCCATGTAGTCAAGCAAACATCACACTGGGCTGTATTAATTTTCTTATCCAAGCTGATAAAGCCAATTAGTAACCAGGCCAAAATAATTTATTGTTTTGGTGTAATGAGCCATGCATGGATGTTGATATATACAGATTTATGAACTCAACAATTAATGTTCATAATTAGTTTTTGGGGTAGCCAATGAGTGTGTTTATTGTGAGAAAGCAATGAGTGGAAATTTGGCAAATTCAGTGAGGAAACAGGAAAAGACAAAAAGAAAGGAAGTTGGGATAAGAAGAGATTTGAAACGGAGAATGAAGAAGAAGAAGAATAACGTGGGATTCAAATATAGGATGGAGGTGGGCAGTGGCAGCAACGTTTTTTTGTTGCTCGAGGAATTAAAGTTAAAACACAATTATGTGGTTAGTCTTACGACTCTTACCATGGAAATACGAGACTATCCATTTACGCATACCATATAACATCGTGAATCTCCCCAACAATGTTTTGCCTGTACGAATTGGGTTCTCCACATTGGGAAACCAAATATGTATTGTCATGCAATCACATCAGTCCTCCACCTTTCGGCTATTTTGTAATCACATTATTCATTCGTATTTTCATGCACTACGTACAATATATACCTCTTCTTCTTTCTGTTTTAATTTCTTGTCCACAAAATCTTTAATTTGAGCATGCACATGATGTGCTTCTATACCTACTTGCATATGTACTCTTCTTGCAGGACAGCAGATTATAGCTGCACAATTATGTCATTGCCAATGCTAATAGTGTGCACCACCATTTCTAAAAGCTATACCACATGAATTCACCACTTGTGCACAATAATGAGAACAACACTTCTCTACCAATTCAAAAAATCTAAACATATATATATCAATGGTTACTGGAAATCATCAACTCCAGCAGAAAGTTCTTCTCTAAAAACACATTCATGCATGTTTCTGCCAATTAATATATATAGTATGTAATGTGCTCGATTGGGCTAATTAAACTCGTGCATAATCCTAGGTGCAATTAGATTGCAATTAGCCCACCTGTATCCGCATAATATATATCCACATAAACCTACTTCTACGTCCATATAAATGGATAGTAGATATTCCACTATCCTAGAAACATACATGCAGATAATGATTAGTAAACAAAAGAATGAAACAAAGACATTAAAATATCAATGTATTCTCCTTTCTTCAAGGACATAACTCTCATCACTTGTAATAAATGTTGATGGAGCCAAAAAGGAAGTGCCTAACAAGACTAACCTCAAATGAATATATATTAATGACAACGTCACCAGCTGTTAAGGATCTTTCATATCATAAAACATTTAACCTGAAAAGGGGCAGTTTATTATAGTTCTATATATGCCAGAATCCTCCAAGTCTCATGCAAACCCAAAGCTACCTCATTTTCATTTTCATTGTCTTCATGACATATGCATTAATCACAGTGCAGCTCTTTACAATTTTAGTGATCTTAACTTCAATTTTTCTACACCAATATAGCATCTTAGTTTTGTAAGCTTTTGGAACAAGATACATCACTAACTTTGACTGCAAATGTTGTTATTTGATCACATGACCATGCATGCATGAAAAACTTTCATCTTGGAGTTGAAAAGTTTATCATGACATGTTGAGGTATGGAATGAGAATGGTCCGGGTTGAAGGATTTTGCAAGTATGGTGTAATAACAAATGTGTTGCCTTTTAATTTCACTAACTATATTATATGGATTTAGATTTTCTTTTATTAATTAATCACGTTATTTGTGTTATTTTTTCAATTAGTATGATCAAATCCTCCCTTGATCAGTCCAACCCTCAACCTCAGATTTATTTTAGAGTTATAAAATATTCGTAAAAATTAACAATCATAAAACATATATAAAACTATATATATATATATATATATATTAAACATGCTAAAATATTAAACTAATTTTGAAGTTTTCCTTTATTCCTTCAGTTAGCTAATTATATGGGAAGAGTATAAAGTCAGACAAATATGGCCAGCCTATATATAGTTGGTAAAATCCTCAAATTGATTTATAGAATAAGAGAAAAATAAAAGCACTGAAGGGTCAAACCCAAATGGAAAATTTTTACCCAAATCTGGTTTGGTCGAATCAAATCAATCACCAAACAAATGTGATATACTTGTCATGTGATTGATCGATTTTCCTAATCTGTACATCATATAATTAGTTCAAATTAGACCAAAACCGATCTGAATTAGAACTTCCCAAACTCTTCTATACCCAATTCATACACTGGGTGAAAGTTCACATAGCAATAATAATTGTGCCTATGTACCCAAAGAAATATATATATATATATATATATAACTGCATATATGAGGTTATGAATTCTCATCCAAGATCAAAAAAAGGAGTAGTAACATTAATTTGTAAACAAAGGAAAACTATAAAATGCTTCTTTCATTTCACATAAAAGTCCCACTTACGTTTATGTGACATTTATTACATAAATACCTAGATGCATGCGCGCATAAAATGTTTCCTTGCACATTAATATTTGTAAATGCACCTGCAACTGCATTAAACATGATCGGATGCAAAACAGCTTTCTGTATGTATGTAACAATATTTCATTTAAAAGACTGATGCATGGGAAACAAGTCATTAAAATAAATAGTAACAATGCAGATTTAAGAGAGAGAGAGACTTCCTACATTGTCAAATGGACATATTTATATATATATAAATTCTTGCATGGTTGGATCAGCATATTGTAAGAAAGAAAAAGATGTTTCTTCCATCACTTTGTCTAACCAAAGAAGCAACCTAAGTCACTAGTTCAAGCAAGCAAACTTACGCGTGAACTGGAAGAAAAAAGAGGCAATTACTCCCAAGTTCAAAACATAATTAAACACAAATTCAAAGCCAAAAGAAAAAGATTGCCATACAACAAAACAAAACGCCCATGTTTACAGCCAAAAGAACATCAAACTTTTTGTGGTATTTAATTTCAAATAGATAGAACAAGAATAGTTCAACTTGTGCATCGAAATTTGCACTAAAATCAAACATAATCCCCTCATTTCCTGCTCTTTTCTTGTCCTTCCTATTCTTCTAGCACTAACTTTCTCTCTACCTCGTCCGGGTTTTACAGCAGTAACGCGACATGTTTTGTTTTCATACAGAAAGTCAATGGTCTGATGATCATTAGCACTAGCTAGTACTAAGCAAAAAGAGAAAGAGAATGCGAGAAAATATAAATTCCTTCTTTTCTTGGATAAATTCTTTTTCAAGATCTTGGGAGTGGGAAGAATTTCGTACCGGCGATGAAGCTGTTAACTGGAGCTGGATATAAAGAAGAGTCAAGAAAAGGCGAGGCTGAACCACCACCTCCGGCGGCTGAGGTGTTGGGAGCGGAGGTGGCGGTAGCAGAAGTTCCCGTTACCAAATTAAGTTGTTGAACAGCTCCAGCGCTGACGCTTCCGCCACCAGATGAAGTCTCGGCCGCCATGTACTGGCTTTCGGTGCCTTGATCATAGAGAATCCCTTTGAAAACATGACCACCGATGTTCACTGCAGTGTGATATGCCAACTGATCCTCAGCATCATCAACGGCGCTCACTCTAACGCAGCGGAAAACTGCCTCTGAACTCACTTCTGAAGGGAAATTCCCAAGCTCCAACCCTAGACATATTGTGAAACATGCAACAGTTACTTTCTTATAGCTAGATGTAGTGATATCTTATAATTTATCGAAGTCCAACGCTTGAAAATTGTCTCGATTATTTGAAAAATGATGATTACCATGTGCAGGCTTGGAAAACACACAATCTTTTCTCTCTGCACATGTAGAGAGAGAGAGAGTAGGGAAGGTATAACTTGTCACTCTTTTGTCAGAATTACCAGAAAACAGTGTTCCGAGGGACAGAAAAAAGAAAAAGATGATGGGTTTTTTCTTATGGAGGTCGATTTCACCACACGCTAACCATTACGGGGGGTTTTTCTTTCTCTTCATGTGATGTTTTCTTCATATGATTTTCGCAGGTTACTGGAGGACAGTAAGCATGAAATACAAACTGACATGGTGCCGCTCTCTCTCCCTCTTGGATTCTACAGAATTTTTTGCCTAAATGCTGCCATTCTTTTATTCAAATCTATTAGGATTTGCTGTCGTTTTTCTCCTGTCGGTATATTTAATTTGTTAATACTGATAACTCAACTCAGAAGAATCTTTGTTATTACCTGACGTGCTGGTAGGAATACGAGTGCACACAAGAGAGTTGGAAGCACAGGGATTCTGATCTCGTTGCCTTTTTCCAATGCTATGATCTCTATGCGTCTGTTGCTGCGTTTCTTGGCGCTCTTGCTGCTGATTTTGCTGCAAAGCAGCAAGCCTTTGCTGTCTTTTTCTCCTCTCAGCAGCAGGAACCCAAGTGCTCTTAACATGAGTTTGGCACTGAAACCCTCGGCTCTTGCAGCAGGTTCTACACCTCATGTGGGAGCAATCTTTCTTAGCCTGATTTCCACAATCTTGGCAGCTTATTCCCCCTCCCCCGCTACTCCTCATCATCAAAAAACCCGATCTTGGAGACTGATCACCGGTTGAGAGATGAAAGCCGGCGCCACGACTCGGCCCCACAGCCAGCCCACCGGCGGAGGCATAAAGATCCTGCATCGGGTTGGCGAGGCCGCGCTGCAGGAAGTTGTCGGGTTGGTGGTGGTGATGCTGAGGCTGTGGCTGCCAGAGTTCAAAACCCTTGTAAGAAATTTCGTCATTTCTGAACAAGAACCAGCTCTCAGCTGGATTGATTTGGGAAGGTGGGTTGCTGTGGGTGGTGGTCTGTTGATCAGGGTTGGTGTGAGTTCCTCCTTGGGGGGGGCCAGTAGCAGCAAGGCCGCCTAGTGAGAAAAAGCCAGCCATATTGGTAAAAAATGAAAGGATTGTATAGATGTCAATTGTGAGTGAGGATAATCCATAGCACAAAGTGGGTTGAGGATAGTGAGTAAAGAAGAATGCGGAAATCTGGGGTGTGGGGGTAGTGTAATTGGGATTCTTGAATTGTGAGTTTTAAGCGAGACAAGGTCTGAATTGTGAATGAATGGGAAAGGGCCGTACTATTATTGTTGAAATGAGCAAGTACTTGCATGTGAAAAGAAGATGGAAAACAATTGAATAGCAAATTGGTTTTTAAATGAAGAGAGGGTGTGTGAGTGTGACTGTCTTTGAGGGAGGGAGAGAGAGAGAGAGAGAAAGGGGCAAAGGGTGGGGTTTTAATTAGACAACTTGTGTGTTTTCTAGTGAGAGAGAGAGAGAGAGAGAGAAAAAAGGGAAGACGAAGAAGAGTTTAATGTAATCGGGAGCTTCAATTATGTGGGTGTGGGTGAGGGTGTGTTGTTGGCATTAAAGACGCAGAATTACAGGTCTGGCAACGCCGCCATGGCCTCCCCAAAAAGCAACTGTGCGCTCCTCTTCTCTTTTCGTTTTCTGTTTTTCTACCATCTCTATGTCTGTCTGTCACTCTCCCCTCCCCCTCACCAACTAATTAACTACATACCCTCTTCTACATGCTTTCAATTTCCTCCTCTTTCTTCTTCTCACGCACAAATTTGCAACTCTAAACTCCCTTTCTCTTTATTATTTTAATATTATACTAATCATTATTTTATCACCACCAACCCTACCTAATTCAAATAATCTCATTGCAATTATTTTAACTATCCACAATTATTTTTTTATCAGACTTCATGGAAATTATATTGTTTCATATGATTATTTATTTTGTTAAAAAATAAATTTAATCTAAATTTTAATTGATTAAGCATTGATATCATTATTAAATATTTTTAGGAATGATTAAACTCATATCTCCTGAAATTTGATGTACTAACACATAATATTTTATGTAGTTTGAAAATTACATTTACCACTAGGTTTGTTTTCGTCTAATAAGTAAGTTACTCCATTAGTTAAAATTTATTATTTTTTTATATTAATTAAAAACTCAATAAAAATTGATATTTACTTTCAATCAACTTATTGCAGGTCAAATAATTTTTTTCGTCTGAACTACCCTTATAACGGTGAAGATATACCTTTTAGCATATATTAACGTGTTAGGATAATTTGTGATTATGATAGGATTTATTTGATCTGCAAAATCAGTAATAATTCAAGTGGGTGATAAATATAGGCTTTTCAATGATTTTTTGTTAATATCAGCATATTACGTGAATTTTGACTAACAAGAATTTTATTTATTAGACAGAAGTAATTTTTAAGGATGTTAAATATAATTTTTACATCGTAAGAGGTTTACGTATTATTACATTAGATTTATACAGCAAATTTTAGGAAAGTAAAGTTTAATTATCCCGATTTTCTAACACACCTATGGAAATAATTAATCCTTTGATCAAACTAATTTAAAGAAAAATAAAAAAAAGAGGGATGGAGTCCGTCCATCCATGGTTTGCATTTGCATGGAGAATCTAGGGGTAGAAGGTAGCCACGTATGAATGAAACAGCTTTTGCCACCTCGTCCTTTGTACCGGAAAACCCGCTGCTTTATGTCCCTGTGACTATACCTTCTTTTAATTATTTTTTAAAACTTTTGTTTATTCCTCTAATTATTTAAGATTAAGATACATTTAACCATAACACACATATATATATATATATATTATCATAAAACTCGTGCTATGCATGATTATATAAATTTTTTTAAAAAAATTAATGATTCAGATAACGAAAAAATGTTAAAAAAAATAGAATATAATGTTTAAGAAATAAGAATAAATCGAGCATATGATGGTAATAGTAGATTAGCAAGGTTGGAGTTGAGTTTCTGCAACGTGAAGGCGTCCCTCTGCCGGGGTATGGACCTCCTATATATAGCAGAGAGTCCTCCTTGCCGTGGGACTGATGTTGCTTTCTTTTCTTGAGAAAAACGAATAGATTTAGTTGAGGTAAAGTGTGACCGAACCCTCTTTTCTAGGGATTATGTTATGAGGATTAGTTATTTGAATGAGGGAGAGAGTCCAAGATGGAGGAGGACTCCTAACCCTCTAGGAGTCTGCCGGGTGCTAGAGTCTAGGTTTTACGAGGAGGCCTTCCGCCACGCGTATTCCTCGTAAGCCATGGGGGGCTTACGGGCCTACATGGAGGGCCCGTGTGTGTACTACATATGCTTCAAGGGCTGATGTGTGCATGAGGATTGGGCCGGTTGTAGGAGTTTCGGGATAGGTGAGTTGGACCATGTGCTTTGGGCCTCTTCACTCGTCATGGGCGTACGTAAGTGGGGTGTCTGGGCTTCTCACCTCGTTTTTTGGCCGGACCACGCTGGGCCATACCCATCAATTAATATTAAATGAATTTATTTTTTTTTGTCGAACAAAATGAAGCAATCGACATAGAAATTAAAAATAAACACAAAAAAAAAATAAGTATTATAATTTAACTATAAGAAAAAAGAGAAAAGAATAGAGATTGTTAATTCAATAACTTTCATGTAGCATGAAAAATAATATATAAAACTTAAAATAATATAATACTAAAAGCAAAACGTAATTTAACTATACGATATGAGTGTAGAAATAAATATAAGTATTAAAATTTAACGGACATAAAATTTGAATTATATCAGTTATATCTTGAAGATAAAATTTCAAATAAATACAAAATAAGTATCATATTTAAAATAGGTGATGTTTAATTATAATTTAAAATTTGGAGATAGGATTTTGGATAAATATGAAATAAAGAATTAAGATATTTAAAATAAATATTGTTTCTAACCAATAAATTTTTTTCTTGATTATTAAAAAATTGAATTATAATCTAAAGATAATATTTGGGATATACAGAATAAATATCAATTTAATATATCTAAGTAGATGGAGATTTTTTCTTGTCAATTAAAAAAATAATAGTTGATAAAAATTAGCATAATTTTAATCAAACTAGGTTCTGATATATAATATTATCGACAACACAGGAGACAGTAGAGAGTAGAGAGTAGACAGGATATTATTCTGAATCGCATTCATCTCTCTGCCTAATAATACCCAAATTTCACTACTCTTATTCTTTCCTTGCCACTCACTCATTCTCATCCTTCCTCCCTAACCATTAATCTATATATATATATATATATATATATGTATGTATATCTTCTCTAATTAATATATATATATTTATGTAATTCAATTCATGAAATCAATAAACATACACGTACATATACTGATACTACGTACTGCTCTAACTAACATTATTGTAAGTTTGAAAATATATAATAATCAGATATGATTTGCTGATACCTACATATATACATCAATAAATATATATATATATATATATATATATTAATGAATCCAATCCTACCTCTATTATTATTTCCTTTTTTCTTTTTATTTTAATTATGTCTAAATTGTATACCACGCCAACCAAACATTTAAAGCCCAACTTGTGAGAAAAAAAAAAGATAATAATTAATTTGAAATTTGAAAAATCCCAACAACATAATTTGCGGGAATTAAATATGAAAAAAGGGACTTAAGCAATTAAGTAGTGGATTCAATTAGTTTGAATTATTAGGGTGATAATTTGGAGGAGTGGAGAGTACACTACACTTGCATTAAGTATTTTGGAATTTGGAAGCAGACCATATCTCATATATTAATTGGGTTTAAGATGTTTGATTATTGAGGTGAGGAGGTTGACGACTGTAGTCTGTATATGATATAGAAATTAATAGAAAGAAAAGCGTGAGACTATATATGTAATGTTAATTGTGGCGGCAATACCTATATAGCTAGTTGGCGTGATGCATGAGATTTTCATCTTAGCCTCTTTGTTTGCCACAACTTTTTAATGTAAAGAGTTAAGAAACAAAAGGAGTTTTGACTTTGTTAATAGAATTTATTCAAGTAATTGAAAATGAAATAAAAAGGTAATGAATGATTAATCGATGTTAATTATGCCACAAAAGATGATGCTACTCCTAATTAGTGTCCAAGAAAAGGAATGTCAAACCCTCACATTTTAGTTTTTACTATCACCACCGCAATATTCACTATTTTAGTTTTTACTATCTCTATTTCCGACACACAAACTTATCTATTCTCTCGTAAGGTCATGAAAAAAAATTTAAGTGCTTGCATGGAGTTAGGATGGACTTATTAAGTAGTGATGTTACATTTTGGGACGGAATTTTTGACAGACATTGGGATGATATGTCTATTATTTATGTTACTTGTTTCCAAAGAAGGATCATTGGATATTGTGTCGAAAACTTTTGGATGCTTTTTTCGATAAAACCTTCTCACATTGTGTTGGAAGCTGATATTTATTTTGGTATGGCTTTTGTAACAAAATCTATCCCTAATTTAGTTTTTAAATTTTAGCCCATTTTGTCATTACAAATTGTCCCAAAATATTAATTTGATCCGTTATATGAAATTAATTAGGACGAAATTTTCAACGGATCCATCACAAAGTTCGTCCCTACATTCTACTATTATAAATTTTTTTTTTAATTTTTTTAATATCCTATTAGATTTCAAATTGAGGCACTTATTTTTTAAATAAATAAATTATAATTAATTAAAAATAATTTAAACATATTGTACATTTTATAATGTGAATAATACATACATATATATATATATATACATAACAAACCCTAATCTAATTAAAGGCTCAAGTTGATGCTCATCGATGGGTTCAGGCTTTGCAGCATTCTTGGCTAGTTGTTGCTCTGATCCTTTGGCTGGGGTGTTAGTGGTCGAGAGTGGGGGCGTCGGCTGCAAGTCGGGGAACATTGGTGGGAGCCGCATCCGGTAGCACATCATACTCAAGAAATGCTTGATTTGCTCGAGCCGTGATGTGATGTGAGGTTCTGTTGAGGGCAAGGCGACAATGGACGTGGATGGTCTGGCATTCGTGGTCCATGGACAGGCGGTGTCTAAGGTGTACACCTCGGACCTCATGCTCAAGACTTGGCCTCGCTTCCTCCCCCTGCAGTTTCGGCTCACAACTGGTCTTCCTAGTGTTGACAGCTGATGAGGCAGCCACCCCTTGATTTCTTGATTATGTCCCAAAATTTCATCGCAATAAAATAATTTTTTTACTACTTTTTATAGTTAAAAATATTTTCTTAATATTTTTTCCATTTAAAGAATAATTTTTTAATAGTCAGGCCCTCTTCAATTTCTTTTATGTATGTTTTATTGAATATAAAATAAAAGAAAATTAGAATATCGAGCAATTAAATATGTATGCACATTGAGTGTGACATGTGCCAGTAATATTTATTGAAGTGCAGAATGTAAGGAAAGGTGGCTGTCAATGGATTAAATTGAGAATGCATGAACTATACATTGAATTTGTCATTTTGTGGTCAATTTCTTGTTTGCGTCCAATCAAGTAACTCTGGACAAGTTGTTCTTGCTCGTATATATATATATATTACTCAACCTTACAATAATTTGCTGTGTGTGGTTTTAAGTTATTACACGCATTTTTGGCATATATATTTTCTTATTTGGGAGAGGTACGTAGGTACGTAGGGGGCATGCAAAACTTCAATTGCACCATTTAATTAATTAGTTGGGTATTGTAATTGAATTACTTTTATGAGGCTAATTATGCGCTTCTTCTCCCCTTTAAATTTTGTAAAGTCAGTTACCTAACTTCTAATTAATACCATTATATATCATGCAATCACTACTATGAGATTTTAGGTTATGATATGTTACTAAAATACAGAATTAAATATATATGTTTATGTATATTCGAAAAAGGCGCAGATATATTGAACATCTAGTTCACATTTTACCAAGTTGTTTCTGCTGTATTTATGTTTCAGCCAACTTTCAAGTGACATTTTTTATTGTGTATTGATTTTTTGCATGCAATAAATGTTGTAATAACAACTCGTTGCAATAACTTTTGCTATAAATTTGTATTGTTTTATTTAACCTTTGCACCTGAAGCTGTTGCAAAAATGACCCATCACCCTACCAACCAATCATTTAAATCTCACACCTCCTCCAAATTAATATCTTCATCAGCTGAGACCTAATCAACTGGCCCATCATCCACTTTGTCCCAATCAATTCATCCATCCGACTCATAATCCAACTCCAAGAGTCCATGTTCTATATATGAAAAGTCCACATTGTGATCAAGTGGACAATGGGCCTCTGCCGTACCTCAAATTTATCATAGCAATGTGTCATGTCATGTGTTCGAAATGGAAATGCATTCCACATATTGGACATTTAATTAACATCTCACCAACTTCTTTTTGCCTCTTAAAGGCAGAAACAAACACGAGCCTAACATTATTTTCTAATAGTGAATAGTTATATAATGTTAAAGAATATGTAAAATGAGAAATTAAATTTGGTGAAAATATTGATACTAAAACTTGATTATTAATTAAAAATGAAATCCAATCCAATATTTATATATTTATCTCCTTGAACGACAGTGAAAATTAATTTTAATAATGTGGTGAGAAACTCTCGAAATCTCTTTTAAAAAAAATATACTATGAAAGTTTCTAAACTTGTATACAGAACTTTTTGTATACATATTTATAGAACTTTTGGGACATATTGATACTAAAATTTTTCGTATAAATATGTATATAGAACTTTTTGTATATCGAGCAATTACATATTTATAGAGAAACTCGAAATCTCTTTCATCGTTAAGCCTTTATGTATACTAAATCATCAAGGAATTTATGGAAAGATCTTGAACAGCGCTACAACGAATGCAACGGAACGCAGCTATACCAACTTCAAAGGGAAATATGCTCTATGGTACAAGGAAATTCTTTAGTCTCAACTTACTTTACGAACATGAAAAGGCTCTAGGATGAAATGGCAGAGTTAAAGCTGACGCCACTATGCACCTGTAATGGATGTACTTGTGGTGCATGGAAGGCAGTAGTTGAAGCTGCTGCATTTACACAGTTAATTTAGTTTCTTTTGGGACTAAACGATGTGTTTGATAATGTGAAGCATCAACTCTTGGTTATGGATCCAGTCCCCTCAATTAACAGGGCATACTCGATGTTACAAAGCGTAGAAGAACAAAAGAGACTACAAATAGAATTGGCATACAACACTGAAACTACAACACTTCATGTTAGAGGAGCAACAAGATTTGATAAGAGGAAACATGTTGGATATAAACAAAGTCATTATTGCACACACTGTGATAGGACTAGACATAACAAGGATTCATGCTTCAAAATTCATTGCACCCCCGACTGGTACAAGGAGCTTATAGACAAAAGGAGAAAGGATTCTAATGGAAATCGCAGCTTCAATGTGGCAGCAACTGCTAGTAGAGAGGTTTCCAACCACACTGTTCAAAAGTGATGCTACTTGGTTGTTCAAGGTGTCCTGCTGCTTGCTGAAGAACTTGGTATAGACCTCTTGTTTGATTCTTCCATGCTTCATGCTTTGCCTGCTTCCATTCCTTTTCCCTCCAAGCTCAAACTGACTCATGATAGAGGTGCTCTGCTACCAGATGCCTCTCGCTACAGACGTTTCATTGGTCGTCTTCTCTACTTGGGCCTCACTCGCCCTGATATTTCTTTCGTCGTCCAGCAATTGAGGCAGTTTCTTTAGGCTCCCGTACCTCGCATTGGGATGCAGCTCTTTACGTCCTCCGCTACCTGAATGACAACCCCTCCACTGGTTTTTTTTTCTCTTCTTCCAGCTCAGTCCAACTTACTGCTTACTCTGATGCTTCCTGGGCTTTATGCCTCAACTCCCATCTCTCCATTATTGGTTACTGCTTTCTTGGGAATTTCCCTTGTCTTCTGGAAGACGAAGAAGCAGGCCACGGTTTCGTGCTCTTCGACTGAGGCGAAATATCGCAACATGGCCTCCACCATTTGCAAATTGCTGGTTCTTCTTTGTTCTGCGTGGTCTAGGCATTCCTGTCACTTTCCCAATTCCTTTTTGGTGCGACAACAAAGCCGCTTTGCAAATCACCGTGAATCCCGTGTTCCACGAGCGCACCAAACATCTTGACATTGATTGCCATTTGGTTCGCGATTAGTTCAAGCTTGGCTTTATCTCACCAGCTCACATTTCTGGGTCTGATCAAATTGCAGATCTATTCACCAAGTCTCTTTCTACTGCTGATTTTGCGCGATTTCTGTTCAAGTATGGCCTCTCTTCCTCAACTCCATCTTGAGGGGGCTTGTAGCAAGTTCTGCAGCAAGCAGCAGCACAACAGCACACCTTGAACAACCAAGTAGCAACACTTTTGAAGACGATGTACAACACTCTGTTTATTTATCGTTTTCAGTTAAAGTCGTGTTTTCGTACTCAATGTTTTTATAAGTAATACAACGTTTATATTTTGTTGAGTCAGTTGCCACCTAGAGTCTAAATAGCAACAAATGTAGTAAGATGACATCTAATACATAATAATATCAAAAGGGAACCCTAGCTTAATCTCAACCAGATACCCGATAGCCTCAAGGCTCAGCCAAGTGAGTGATAAGCAAGGGACTGGTCTGGTTTTAGGAATAATCTCAAAGCAGTAGTAGAATAAGCACTTAGCAAATCTAATTATCAATATCAAAAGCACTTAAGTAGAAGTATTTCAAGCACCACAAAACAGTTCAAAACAAATCCAAAAAAATTTCAACCCTCAAAGCAGTAAAGCAAATTCACTAAGCAGTAGATTTATGCACTAAGCACTGTTAGGAAATTATTGCACGCAACAAATAATTTCAGGGGTTGTACACAACAAAAAATTACAGAACTAAGAAATATCAGATATCCAACACTAAGTTATTTTTCACTAGCGATTTATCACACAAAGCAATTTTGGTACAAAGTTGTTTTTCTCATAAAACTATTTTTCCACAAGCGAATTTTCGCACAAAGCTTTTTTAATGCACAAAGCATAATTCAATATATATCGCAGAAAATAATTTTCAGAAATAATTTCCAGAAAAAAATATATTGCAGAAAAATTTTCAAAAAATTATCACAAATTTTCATAAATAAGCTCTAAACAGAAAATAGGTCGCACACAACAGAAATATCCACAGTTCCCAAAAAATATCATATTTCTCAGAGAGTCTCACAAAGCTATTTTTCTTGGCACAAAAAATTCTTTAGCAGCAAAATTAGTAATAAATAGAAATGATCGTACCGGCATTGGAGACAGAACTCAAAAGATTTGATACCATTGTTGGGCTTAAATCCTTCAGTAGTGAGCCCCAAGAAACGTAAACTCTAGCTCAACTATTACAAATGAATCGGGGTCAAGAAAACTCTTAATACAATTAATGTTACTGAATCAATAATACAGAAATATCACAAGAAATATTAACATAATATTAACCAATATTACAGATCTAATAATATATAAATGATAACAAATATAATGATAGAATAATATTTTAACAGTGACTCAAGAACAAAAATAGAATAAAAGGTTAATGGCTCAAGGAGCTAGATCAGGTAGGATAGCCCACAACTACCAAGGCCGGCAACAACACACCGGTTGCTAAATACTCAAAATAGCCACCAAGGCTTTAATCACTCAAACCGCCATCAAGGCCTGTCACATAGACCACAAAACCACTCAAGTTTCTCACTCACAGAGAACCACTTAGAAACACCACTAAAACAGATTTCTACTTAGGAATTAAGTTCACAGAAAACTTTTAATTGGAGCAAGACAGAAGATTTCTTATTCTCGTTCTACTTCCTTTCGCTAGAAAAACTGACAACTTAAATAAAGAGGAAGACATTTAAGTTGGAGAGGGAAGGGGATGGCAGAGCAAGAAACTGAGAAGAGAGAAGAAGACGAGTTGGGGAAACTAGGGATTCGATCTGCAACGTGCGCGCACACGCGAGAGAGAGAGAGAGAGAGAGAGAGAGAGAGAGAGAGAGAGAGACCCATTTAATCAAAATAGAAATTGGGTCAAGCCAAGTGGACCGTGTATCAGAGGTGGGTTGGACAAAGAATTGGACCAAGGTATCAGAGTTGGGGAAGCCTTGCAAGGTGTGTGGGCTTGGGCCTCCCAGTGGGTCATGGGCCACAAATTTCCTAATAGGACGACAGTCGATCATTACCAAGATGTTGTCGCTGCTGCCATTGAGGCGACCATTGGCTGTTGCTGGCCATGATATATATATATATATATATATATATATATTATATGTAATGTATTATAACTATATATGTAATATGTATATATATACACAAAAAATGAGAAGAGGGAAAAAATGTTTTATTTTTTATTTTCTTAAAAATCGATTTAAAATTTTATATTTTTAAAAATCTAAAATAATTGAAAACTTATTTTTCTTATTCAAATACATAAAATGATGAAGACATGATTGTATTAAATAATGAAGTAAATACAATTTAATTTTCAAAAATATAAATTAATAAAAACTATTAAAATTTTATTTTGAATACAAATAATAATATATTAGTATATAATATAATTTAATGCCATGTAGTCGTTGATGCCACATCATAATTTATTTTTTTAAATCAAAGTCGTGATATTATCACGTCATGCATAAGTAGCCAATAAAATCACTTTCTCCAAATTTAAATGCCACGTCAGATACATGTGGCATTTTCTGGAATATTAGAAACATACCGGCGATTGATGTCCTACAATCGAACAAATAAAAAAGTTATAGAATATTTTTCAAATCCTAAAAAGATAAAGATCCAAAATGGGCTAGGACTATAAATGCCTTTAATCCTTTAAAAAGACTATATGTATATATATATTTGTTTTTTTATTTTAATTATGGTAGCATTTTAGAATAGTATTTGATTGTATTTTGTTTTGACATAACAAATTTCGTTGTCCTACTCTTTTGGATCTTAGGTTTACTCTTAACGTAATTAAACTCTCTCTTTCTTACGCGCTTACCTCAATTCCTCAGCAAATACAACCTATTCATCTGTTTCTTTCATCTCTGTCTCTCTATTTGTTTGTTATGTGTGTATAGAGGTGATCGATCGGGATGGCGACGGGGAAAGCTCGCAGCAGTAGACGATCCTCCTCACCAACTTCTTATTCATCAACAACCATAACGGTCGTCTTTGTAGCCTTATCTATGTTGTTGATATGGCTCCTCTTCTCCAATTCTTTCTCTGCCCCTCAATCTATTTCTCAATCTGCTACAAAAACTCTCTCAAAGATTACCTCAATTTCACATTCCCATCCCTCAAAACCTTCAATAGATGAAGTCCACCCTGTTCATGAAGACATCCAAGGCGAACTACTTCACGACAGCACTGTGAAATCCGATGATCTCATGAATAAGCTTGAGGATGCTCAAGCTAATGATCAGGCTCATGACCAAAAGGATGCATCTTCTGATCATGATACAATCTTAGCTGATAAAGATACTTCCACTGAAAAGGTTGATGAAGCAATGGATGAGCGTAATAAAGACGAGCAAGAAGCGAAACAGGAGAACGATGTGTCAAAGACTGATATCAATGATGCTACAACTCAAGCAAATCTCAATGATCAGATCTCAACTCTAGATAAGGACACAAAAGAGTTGCCCGTGGAAGAACAAGCTCTTAAGGATCAAGTCTTTGAAGAAAGCTCAATGACTCATAAAGAAGAAGTTGAGCAAATCACAAAAGAAAATCAACAAGTTGAGACACAACCAATTAAAAATATTGATCAGGAGAGCAATGGAACACAAAGTTCTGAGGAGACACAAGTTGGAAAAAACCCACAAGCTGGTAATGCAAATATCACACAAGATCAAATAACGAATGAAGATCAAGAACAACGAGTAAAAGATCAACATCAACAGCAAGAAGATGGCCAAATTCAGAAAGAAAATCCAGAAGGGCAATTGAAAGATCCCCAGGGGGCAACAAGTGATGACCAAGTCCACCAGGATGAGACACCTGTAAATTCATTTGAAGATGTCCATACTTCCCAGAAAATCGATGAGAATAATGAGCAAGTAAAAGATCAAGAAACTTCTACGGATGGGGAAAGAAACATGACATCCTTAAACCAACAGATGAATAAGGAGACATCATCCAAGAAAAATGGTGAGGCTTCATTTCCGAATGGAGAGAGCACTGAGACACCAAAAGAATCAAACCAATTAAAAGAGTCATGGTCTACTCAAGTAGACCATTCTGAGAACCAAAAGGAAAGACGAAAAGATCATGCATTGAAGAATAAAGATAGAAGCACTGATGGGTATACTTGGCACTTGTGCAATGTAACAACAGGCACAGACTACATACCCTGTCTGGACAATGAGAAATTAATAGCAAAAATATACAACAGGAAGCACTACGAGCATCGCGAAAGACATTGTCCTGAGGAGCCTCCTACTTGCTTGGTTCCACTGCCGAGAGGGTACAAGAGACCAATTGATTGGCCTCAAAGTAGAGATAAGGTACACAATCATTTGAAGAACATTTAGCTCATGATATTGTACAATGTTACTATTATTAATTCCATATTTTGTATGTATTTGTGGTGGCAGATATGGTACCATAATGTTCCACACACATTGCTGGCAGAAGTCAAAGGACACCAGAATTGGGTAAAAGTGAGTGGGGAGTTCATCACTTTCCCTGGTGGGGGAACTCAATTTGTTCATGGAGCATTGCATTACATTGATTTTATACAAGAGGTAAGATGGCTCACCAATGACAAAATAGAATGTCAAATGAATTATAACATGGGAATTTTGAAACTTGTAAGTTGGTAGGATCATTGATGTGGTCTACTTGGCTCCATCCAATGCATTCACTACAGTGCAAGTTATCCATTCATTTGTGTATGCAAGAGAATCTTATTTTGCGCTCTATATACATAATATTGTGCAGGCAGTGCCAGATATTGCATGGGGAAAACGAAGTCGAGTAGTATTGGATGTGGGCTGTGGAGTTGCCAGCTTTGGGGGTTATCTCTTTGAGAGAGATGTTCTTACAATGTCTTTTGCCCCAAAAGACGAACATGAGGCTCAAGTCCAATTCGCCTTGGAAAGGGGTATACCAGCAATATCTGCAGTCATGGGTTCTCAGAGGTTGCAGTTTCCTAGTAAAGTATTCGACGTGGTGCATTGTGCACGTTGTCGAGTCCCTTGGCATGCAGATGGTTCTCTCTATATCTTTTTTTAGCATTTACCATACTTTCACTTTATATATGTTATTTTTTTCCAAAAGTAGGCTTACTCCAATTTTTGCTAATTAATGGTATTGGTACACTGATAATAAAAGGTGGTGCTCTGCTTTTGGAGTTAAACAGACTACTGAAGCCAGGAGGTTACTTTGTGTGGTCAGCAACCCCAGTGTATCAAAAACTTGAAGAAGATGTAAAGATATGGAAAGGTAGGACCATTTCCAATCTATTTATCTTATCTTAGTATCGACGAAAAAAGCTAATATATGTATACTTTTATTCTTCTCTGTAGAAATGACGGACCTAACAGTGGCCATGTGTTGGGAGCTAGTCACAATCAAGAAAGATAGGTTGAATTCTATTGGTGTTGCTGTCTATCATAAACCAGACTCCAATGACTGCTACGAGCAAAGAAAGAAAAATTATCCTCCAATGTGCAAAAACGATGATGATCCTGATGCTGCATGGTGAGTTCTAATCATGTCTTAATTCAGACCATCTCAAATTTCTCATCATTTGAAGAATAACAATATATGAATCTTCCCTTGCAATTTATAATTAGTTCAAAGATCAGATGTGTTTTCATTTTTCCCAGGTACATACCGTTGCAGTCATGTATGCACAGGGTACCACTTCAAGAAAATGAGAGAGGCTCCCAATGGCCAGAAGAGTGGCCTAAGCGATTGCAGAGACCACCTTACTGGCTTAACAGATCGCATAAGGGAATTTACGGTAAACCAGCTCCAGATGATTTCACAGCAGACTATAAACTTTGGAAAACAGTGGTTAGCAAGTCATATATGAGCGGTCTGGGAATCAGCTGGTCCAATGTAAGAAATGTCATGGACATGAGATCAGTCTATGGAGGGTAATTAATGAAACATATATGCAACTTGTAATAACCACATATATATATATATATATATATTTATATATATATATATATAAGACCATGAATCTTGCATTCTCAAGTTGAAAATTTTTTTTCCAGGTTTGCCGCAGCATTGAAGGACCTGAAAATATGGGTTATGAATGTGGTGAACATAGATTCTCCGGACACTCTTCCCATAATCTACGAAAGAGGACTTTTCGGGATATATCATGACTGGTGTGAATCATTCAGCACATATCCTAGAACATATGATCTCTTACATGCAGACCATCTCTTCTCAAGATTGAAAAAAAGGTACTTGTGATTCATCTTAGTACTAATTATAATTAGATGTCATCAGAACAACTTTTTTTATTTATTTTTTTACCGCAAATACACTTGTACATGCAGGTGTAAACTTGTATCGGTTATGGCGGAGGTGGATAGAATAGTTAGACCGGGAGGCAAGTTGATTGTGCGCGACGAGTCCAACACAATTGGAGAAGTAGAGAAGTTGTTGAAGTCTCTGCATTGGGAGATCTTCTCAAACATCTCCAAGAAGCAAGAAAGGATACTAAGTGCTCAGAAATCTGAATGGAGACCACATTCTTATGCAGCCCCATCTTGATTATGATTACGATTATGAAAAATGAAGTTATTTCATTCAACATTCACTACTTAATTATTTTTATATTGACAACTCTTTTCTTGTAATCCTTGCACTCAATCTATCCCAAAAACTTGTACAAACAATTCACTATAAAATATACATAACTAATAATATATCCTAAAACTAAATCATATTAAAATCATGCATGATGGACAAAATGCTATCAATTATTTTTTTCGTGGAACAATGTTATCATTCAATTCTATTTGAGATATAACATAACACATAATAAATATACTATTATTTAGTTTTAAGCTCAGAATTGACATCTTTACACTTAAAAAAAAAAACATATAGAGATTTGAGTATTTTGCAGAAAATCATGTGTTATTTATTAACACACTACCTAATTTAAAATTTGATCTCAAGAAAAACTTCCAGTTTTCAAATATATAAATTTGATCTACTTTTAATCCAAAGTTTTTAAAATATAATAAATTGCATGAATCGTTTTATATTACTTTATTTGTAATTTACAATAACATTATATTTATGAGATTTTTGCTAAAACTCCATGAATAGCACCGGGGCATATATACGCCAGTTAAAAACATAAGCAAAAAAGTCATCATTTGAAAATCTAGACCTAATATTCATAGCTCAAATTGAAAAACTTCAATTCATAACCTATAACAAACTATGAAAGAATATTTATAGTTATCTTCTACAATTATATCCACATCCATATTCGAATTTCATCAGTCGATCGCCCACATGTGCCACACCTAGTTGTTTAAAATCATATAACACATTATAAAAAATTTAAGTTTTCGCTATACTTATTAATAACCACGACTTAAAAATCATAAGAAATCAATACTATTAATCACGGTTAAATAAAACCAAGTAAAAATTTAAATTTTTATTAAGAATAATTAATATTCACCATGGTTCTTGTGCATAGCCAAATCATTTGTCATGGTTTTGGCTAAAACTAATGTTTTGGCTACAGTTGTAAAAACAACGGTCAATGGCCGTTGCAAAATCGTAATTGATTTATATACATCACGATTTTCTTCTATTAGCTATAATAATTAACCATAACAAAAAGTTATATTTTTTCTAACGATATGAGGATATTATATTTATAGAAGAAAGTTAATGAACGCACTGCTAAAAAATAGGAATAATTATACAAAACATCATCGATCTTTGGCGTAATAAGTATGATGATGATTGATGAGTATCTGTGTGCGAGAAAAATGGACAATAATGTGATGGTTTGCTCAATATATACAATAATTTTCCCTCCAAAGTCCAAACGTAGTAGATATGTTTTGTCTATCTTTTTTTCATGCGAAGATTGTTTATTTGAATGCTTGTAGAATTTCCAATTAATCAGAGTAGCAAAGGTGCGAAGTAATTCTGCAAAAATGCAGAGTGAATCCATGGATTTCATTTCTGTTAATTTCTGTTACAACCCAGAAAATGAGGAAGATGAAGACTATTTAACTCTACCGCCAAAAACCGTCTAACAAATTAACAAATCAGCAACTGCCAACTCAAGCTACATGGCCCAATGAGACGAGGAATAAATGATGTGTACAGTTAGCTTACATAACAAAGAAACGTGGGAATGCGCTTCTATTACAGAAAAAAATGCGATTCCTCTACGTCTAACCTTGGTCCAAAAGATCAGAATCAACACCAGCTCCAGTTCCAGCAACAGCAAGTTGTTTTGTAATCTCAGATGTCATGGCAGCAGCTAAAGATGTTGAGGGCTCAATTCCAACAGCCCCCCTACAAGTGGGGCTTGGGGCGAAGCACACAAGGCTCAACTTGAAAATGAAGGACTGGAAGAGCTTGACAGAGAGAGCCTTCGTGAAGATATCAACCACTTGAGTAAAACTTCGAACCAATACAGGACTGATAAAACCATCCTTGTACGCGTCGCGAACGGCGTGACAATCTATCTCAATATGTTTCGTCCGTTCGTGGAAGACCGGATTAGTAAGAATATGAATAGCAGCTCTATTATCGCAGAAGAGTAAGATTGGTAAGTTCACTGAGACTCCAAAATCAACAAGCAAGAAGGATAGCCAACGCAATTCACACACTGTGGCAGCTAAGCTGCGGTATTCGGCCTTAGCACTCGATCTGGAAATAGTGGATTGTTTCTTGGTCTTCCAAGAAACTAGAGCACGACGAAGAAAGATACAAAATCCTGTTAATGAGTGCCTAGAGTCGGGGCATGACGCCCAATCTGCGTCACAGTAAGCTTGAAGATCCAGACTGTTGGCAGCAGGGAGAAAGAGGCCGAGTGAGGGACAACCCTTCAAATATTTCACCACATGGAAAACAGCCTTCCAATGAGCCTCACATGGAGCATTCAGATATTGACTTAATTTTTGCATAGGGTAAGAGATATTTGGCCTAGTGAAGCTGAGGTAGAGTAAACGGCCAATTAATCGCCTGTAAGAATCAGATGTAGGAAGAGGAGAACCAACTTCAGAATTCAATTTCAAACCAGGGGGCAAAGGTGTGGAGACAGACTTCGCTTCCTGCAAACCGGTATCAGCGAGTATATCCAAGATGTACTTGGTTTGAGCTAGGAAAATTCCATCCGAGCTACGTGCGATTTCTAAGCCGAGAAAGTAACGAGCTTGTCCAATGTCTTTAATAGTGAAGAGCCTGTGCAAGTAGTTCTTTACTTTCTGAAGTTCAGCAATATCTGTTCCTACAAGAAGTATGTTATCGACATACACCAAAAGAGAAATCAAACCATGAGCTGTATGTAGGAGAAAAAGATAGTGATCATGCCCACTCTGTGTGAAACCAAATTCCTGTAACTTTAATGTCAACTCGACGTTCTATTGGCGGGAAGCTTGTTTCAAGCCATATAGAGACCTTTCCAGTTTACAAACAAGCCCAGATTCCACATTGTAACCGGCTGGAGGAACCATGTAAATATCCTCGTCCAAATACCCGTGAAGGAATGTGTTGTTTACGTCCAATTGATGCAGTATCCAACCCTTAGCAGCAGCCAGAGTGAAGAAAAGACGTACAATTACTGCCTTCGCCACCGGTGAAAAACTCTCATTGCAATCAATGCCTTCAACTTGGTTAAAAACTTTGGCAACAAGACGAGCCTTGTACCTCTCAATACTGCTGTCAGCCCGTAACTTGATTTTGTACACCCACTTACACCCAATGGCGCATTTGCCAGCGGGGAGCTGTGTAAGTCTCCAAGTGCGATTTTTTTCCAAAGCCTTAATCTCCTCGTTCATGGCCTCTCTCCAATGTGGGCATAGCACAACTTCAGCAAAGGTCCTAGGCTCTTGCACTGAAGTTAAAGAAGCCACAAAAGATTGAAAATTAGTGGAACATGGCTGCAGAAGTTGAGAATCATGTTGGCATACGAAGTCATCCAACCATAGTGGTCTGCTGGACGCTCTGGTTGATCTGTGTGGCATCATTTGAGAAGGTTGCTGAGACTGGACAGCAATATCATTCTGCAAATTGTCACCATTTACCACAGAATCTGAATTGGATGATGTTAAGTCCTCATTCGGGGATAAGTTGGCGAAACAGAGTGTTCATCCTCGAGAGGTGAACATTGTATGATCCTCTAAATCATACACTTTATATCCCTTTTGCGTCAAAGAGTATCCAAGGAATATACACCGATGAGCTCTCTTGTGAAACTTTAACTTGTGTGGATCAATGTTTGTAGCAAAACAAAGGCATCCAAACACCCGGAGATGGGTATATGTAGGTGATCGTCCTAGCAAAAGCTCAAAGGGAGTGTTCCAGTTCAAAGTATGTGTGGGTTTTCTGTTTATAATATATGTTGCCGCAAGTATGGACTCCCCCCCAAAAACGAACAGGCAATGAAGCCTGGAAAAGCAATGCTCTAGCCACATTCAAGAGTTGTCTGTGTTTTCTCTCTATTCTCCCATTCTGCTGGGGAGTGTACACACAAGTCGTTTGGTGCAAAATACCCAACCTTTAACACAAATTTCGGCACTGTGTGTTCAAGAATTCAGTCCCATTGTCCGAACGAATAACTTTGATCTTAGTTGCATATTGTGTATCAACGAATGCTACAAATGCTAGCAAGGTGGATGCCACTTGATCTTTATGTTTAAGAAGATAAGTCCATAGCGATCTGCTGTAATCGTCTAGAATCGTTAACACATAATTGCACCTCGTCAAACTAGGTGTCTTGTACGGACCCCAGACATCTAGGTGCACCAAATCAAAAATAGCCGCAGAACGTGAGTCACTAATGTTAAATGAAACTCGTGATTGCTTTGCCTGAGGACAAACATCACATTTTATTTCCAATGAATCTCTAGAGATGTTACAATCTGGAATACGTTTAATGGCTGCCAAAGAGGCATGTCCCATTCGAGCATGCCACAAGATGTTACTACTTTCAACTGTTGCAGTACACAGAGTAGGGAGAGGTGATGATGTTGAAGTATTGAGATTTCCACTTGTTCTTAAGATGTATAATCTCTTGTTCAACTTTCCCTTTGCCAGCGCACGTTTACTCCCCAGGTCCTGCAATACACACCCAAACCGATTGAAAGCACAAGTGTAGTTTCCTCCATTACACAACTGACTCACAGATAGTAGGTTGACAGCAAAATTCGAGATATAAAGCACTGAATCTAGAGTTATCTCATTTGTCAATCTTATGGTGCCAATATATGTGACTGCTTTTTGTGTTCCATCAGGCAAGTGAATGAAGTGCATGTGTTTAGGAGCAGAATAAGATTCAAACAAAGATAAATTCGCACAAACATGATTTGTGGCGCTGCTATCTATTATCCAATCATCAGTGGTTAATGGACTGGACACAAAAGCATTACCTGCGAATTCTTCATCACTATGGACATAATTCGCGAAATTAGATATAGGATCCGAAGAAGCTTCCCTGTTTTTCATAATCTTCAACAGTTCGTCCATCATCCCTGCAATATCAGTCTGTGATTCAGTTTTCAACAAAACAGTGTATGGCTTGTTCATTCCTTGCGTGTCCACATTCCCTGCAAAGCCGTATGTTCCTCCAGATTGTTTCTTCTTTTCATTTAACGCCTTGTACCATTCAGGCTTGCCGTGTATTTGGAAGCAAGTTTCCTTCAAGTGTCCTTGCTTGTGGCAGTGAGTACATATCAAAGCTCGCTTATCCTTATCAAAAACAGTTTTGCATTTCTGCATTTGTCTCGAAGAACCTCTGCCATCTCTCAAAGCAATCTGATACGCTGCATTAGTGTTGTTGTCTCCTAGTTGTGTCTGCACATTGCGCTGTTGTTCTACAACAAAAATCATGGAGAAAGCCTTCTCCAAATCCGGTAGGGGATCCATCATAAGAAGTTGACTCTTTTCTTTGTCGAAACTTTCATGCAGTCCCATGAGGAACTGCATAAGCTGTGTTGCAGCATACATATCTCCAATAGCTTTATTTATTCCACAATTACAACTCCCACAAGTGCACTTAGGTGATGGTGCCAAGCAAAACAATTCATTCCATAATTTCTTTACCTTCGTTAGGTAGCTCGTCAAAGTCATATCTCCTTGCAAAATGGAAGATATCTCCCTCTGTATCTGATATATCATCGGATTGCTACTTCGTCTGTATCTCGCGTGTATTTCCAGCCATAATTCTCTAGATGAGCTCACATACATGAAGCCTTCAACAATGTCTCTAGAGATGGAATTCCAAAGCCAAGAAGTCACCATGAGATCTGCTCTTCTCCATTGTTCAAATAGAGCAGATCCAACCGGAGGTCGTGGAAATGTTCCGTCGATGAAGGCGAGCTTCATCTTGCATCCTAGAGCAACGTAGACTGCTCTGCTCCATGTCAAGTAGTTCGAACCGTTCAAAGGTGAGGAAGCCAGCACGAAGCTGGAATTCTCCGAGGGGTGCAGGTACAATACCTCTTTCTCATACTGATCAATTTCTGCAATTGGCGAATCTGCCATGGTACAGTGTCTGTGGCTGCGATATTTTTATGAAATGATAAGAAAAAAAACGTATCAAGAGACCTTCAAGATGAAGACTCTGATACCATGTAGAATTTTCAATTAATCAGAGCAGCAAAGGTGCGAAGTAATTCTGCAAAAATGCAGAGTGAATCCATGGATTTCATTTTTGTTAATTTCTGTTACAACCCAGAAAATGAGGAAGATGAAGGCTATTTAACTCTACCGCCAACCGTCTAACAAATTAACAAATCAGCAACTGCCAACTCAAGCTACGTGGCCCAATGAGACGAAGAGTAAATGATGTGTACAGTTAGCTTACATAACAAAGAAACGCGGGAATGCGCTTCTATTACAGAAAAAATGCGATTCCTCTACGTCTAACCTTGGTCCAAAAGATCAGAATCAACACCAGCTCCAGTTCCAGCAACAGCAAGTTGTTCTGCAATCTCAGATGTCATGGCAGCAGCTAAAGATGTTGAGGGCTCAATTCCAACAATGCTCATCATTAATTACTGCATATATATATATATATATATATATATATTGTGAATTCTACAAGAACGTCATGTCAACAAAGACGAGGTAGTACTGCATGTACAGGTCCTCCAGTTTCAGATGGCATACACATAATAGTACAGTTACAGATTCAAGAATCTTTCAGCCGACTAGTCTAGAGAGGTTGGGTGGCTGGCATTGACTAAACGCCAAGCACCAGTGGTCTAGTGGTAGAATAGTACCCTGCCACGGTACAGATCCGGGTTCGATTCCCGGCTGGTGCAGTACTTGTTTTTATTTTAAAATTTTATTTTGAGATTTATTAGGCGCAAAAACACAATACCCACCTTATATAATTAATTACACTCCCATTTCCTTTGATTTTTTGGTTTAGTGTCAACATTCAAAAGAAATTAAATATTTTCAACATTAATAGATAATTAATTTTATCCTTATACTTTTTATTTTTATGTCTTAGCAATGAATGGCAATGAGGCGGGTCTGCTATGGATCCACCCTGCCCCGAGGCCCCACCCACCCCGCCCTGGTCTTGCCCCACCCCGACCCGCCCACCAAATGAAAAAGAAAATAAAGAAACATAATTGCAAACTATCAATATTTTCTTGTACTCCTTCCACTTTATAAACACAAGAATTAAAATTCTTCCATGATTCAACTAAAATTATAAATTATTCTCATCAAGTAATATCATTTTACAATTTATAATAAATTATATTATATAAAGAATACATTTAACTAATATTTTATTTTTAATAAATAATATCAGCTTAAATTTAAATACCTTAATATAGTTTTCAATCTAAGTGAATTATATAAGGAAAAAAATATGTTCATCAGTTCATCTAAATTATTAATTTTCTTATCAAATAATTTTTTATTTTTTGTATTTATTATATAGAGTTGGGTACATGCAAAAATTATTTAGGATTTATATATTATTACTATAAATTTTTATTAATAATATACTATACATTAATAATAAATATTAAAAAAATACAAAATTTATTATCCGGGAAGGGTGGGGCAGGTCGGGGTCGGGGCCGGCGGGCAGGTTAAGAAACAAAACCCGTACCCCGTCTGGGGGCATTGCCAAGCAACCTTCTAAGCCAGCAACGACCGGGGAAATTTCATCCCAAATTCGCCTCAAATGGGGCGCGCTGGTCCAGATCAGGATCGAAGCCAATTGTCATCCTTAGCTATGGTAACTAGAAAAATTAAATAAAACTTCACAAAATGTATTTTGCTAGTATATCTTGATATTGAATTTTAATTGAGAGTTAGGGAGGAGAAAGAAACAAAGTTCTTGTCCGCACATGCCAAAGGAAGAAAAATAATAAAAAAACAGCCATAAAATATATAATACATAGGAATTAAACATGAAAATACGTTTTTTTTTTTTTAAAAAAAGCATAATTAATATTTTAGCTATATAACAAAAATGCGGTTTGTGTAATAATAAAAATAGAGTAAAAAATAAAAAATAATTTTTTGTTTGGCCTTTGGTTGGGTTAAGTTAAATAAATTTATGAAACTATTGAAAAGGGTATGAAAAATAGATGTTGAGGTGGTGGGAGAATAGCTACTTTTAGCTAATTGACTCCTACAAGGAATGAACTGCCAAAAATTGAAGTGTTGTTAATCTTTTTCTACCGAAACTTGCTTCTTACTTCTTATTTACAGACCTAATGATTAAAAAGAAATATAATAATATATTGATTGTCCCTCGTCACAAATATTATTACATTTCTCTTCCTTGAAGTTTGATGTAATAACAATTAGATTTCATATGGTTTGGGAAATTACATCTAATACTCCTAAGATTTGCTTTTATCTAACAAATAAATTTCTCCTAATCCGAGTAGAAATTATTTGAGTAAAAATGGAGAACAAAAGAAAGGCTCTTCGAGTCAACATTTACCACAAGTTTACATAAAGAAGCTTGCATGGATCATATGGATTTATCCAAGAAACAACATTGAATGGCACTGATAAGGATGACAATTTTTGCCATCTCGATCCTAATATTATTTTCAAGGGATAATTACATTCTTCTCTTCTAAACTTTGGTGTAATTACTTGTAAATTGTCTGTAATTTGAAAAATTACATCTAGCACTAATGAGATTTGCTCTCGTCTAACAAATAAGTTCCTACGTTAGTAAAAAATCTCCAAATTTGCTAGTATTAATAAAAAAATTAAAAAAAATATTCACTCCCAATTGACTTATTACTATTGCATGTCAAATAAATCTTTTTACGATCAAATTATCCTCATACATTTTCACACGTTAATGCATGTGAGGAGGTATATTTTCGCCATTATAAGGCTTGTTTTGTCCGAAAAAAATGTTTGATTTGTAATAAATCAGTAATAAGTTAATTGAGAATAAATATCAATTTTCATTCAGTTTTTTTGTTAATATGAGCAAATTCAATGAACTGTTGCTAGATGTAATTTCTCGAATCACAGAAAATCTACAGATAATTACACTAAATTTCAAAAGAGAAGAGTGCAACGATCCCTATTTCAATAACTCTACCCATAAATGATAAATTTATTATTACATCAAAGTGATCAATAAAGAGTTCCCTATATCTATCACCAACTATCAAAATTACAAAAATAAACAAATTTAACTCGTATATTTTAAGTATGTGAGGAGCCCATAATCTCATCAAACAAAGTAGAATTATACAACCTCAACTGTAAGTAATAGATTGAATACAAGCTTGTTACACGTTATGATTTTGATAATTAACCGGTGATTAGATTGTAGGTTGACTTTTTTTTCTGTACAAAGCACATTTTCTTCATTTATTGGCAGACTTCACATTGGATGTATGCTCATTTTCATTCAAATTTAAAAGCTCCACGTATTCTCTACAAAAAAAAAGAAAAAAGAAAATGGTTGGAAATTATTGTGTGCGCATTATGTCTGAATCATTGAGATAATGGGGCTAATTAGATAGGCATGGCGGCACTGAGTTACCTAAATTCAACCACATAATATATATATATATATATATATATAGAATAGGGCAACAATTATTTATTAACATTACAATAATAACAATAAGCAAAGTTAGTTTATTTTGGCATCGATCAACTTTAATTTGTAGCTGTCACACAATCTATAATATGATTTGTATTCAGACCAAAAAGAGGACAAAAGCGAGGGCAAGATAAATAATTATTTGCTCCGTTTTCCTTTTCACGGCCTAATCATGATAGTAATCCCAGGATTTTCATTGCTAATTTAAACATGCAAGAGCGGGAAAATGTCATGTTACGTTTATTTTTTGAAAAAATATGAGTTGTTGTTGCACGCTATCCTTGCAAGCATATAAAAAATTATAGTGTGAAATGAAAAGAAAAAAATTATAAAAATATACGGAACAGAGTGAGGTGATGAAAAAGAAAAAAGTATTTGGGAAAAAAGAAATGTGGGATAAAGTAAGAAAAAATAAATAAATTATAATTGTGAGTTTATTAAAAATATGGAAGCTTGTAAGAAAAAATAAATATGGAAAATGTGAGATAAAAAAATAATTGTAATAGGGTAATTTATTAAAAATATGAAAATTTGTGAGGGCAAAAAATATGGGGAACATGAGAGAGAAAAAGGGAATAGTGGGTTGAGAGAAAAAAATATAATTATAAAATAATTAAGAAATATTAAAATTATTATTATGGGCAAATTTTTTTTAAAAGAATAATGTGAATAAAAGGGTAAAATGGGATAATAAAAAATTGATACACCCATGAATTTTCTTTTATAATAGTATAGAAATTAGATCTATTATCTATACATAAAATAAGAGAAATTCAAATTTAATTCGAGTTTGGTTAAATCAAAATTAATTATATAATAAGTGTAATATACTTATAATGTAATTGATGTACAGTTGAAAAAAAGTGACAAAATACATAATAAGTATATCATACTTTTTGTGTGATTGATTTGATTCGATCAAACTTAATTTGCATAATTTTTTTTCATAAAATAAATATAACGTCATTTTTACAAGAAAAATTACATTCACTGGTACTACCATCCATCCATCTTTAAAGAGGTGATTAAATTGGGTAGGTAGTAGTAGGTTTGAGGCGACATACGCCCTAAATTTGTCAAAGGAAATGGCCCATCCCATGTTGTTCAAAATTTTTTTTTTTTTGGTCTCTAATATCACTTTTTGCTTTTCTCTTTTTTATTGGCTAAAGTACGTATTTTCTTTTCATATAATTGAAAAAAAAAATAAAATATGACCAAAAAAAGGGCTCCTCAAGTGGACCATTTATGGAACAATTTTACTCCAAATAATATAAGTTCGTATGATGTGAAATAAAAATTTTAATTAAAGCATAGGCGTTAGGGAGAGGATTATAAATACATATTAGCATAATAATAACATTTAAATTTATTTATTACAGAAGAATGAATGCATGTGGAGTGTAGTTGTAGTCTTGTAGATAGAAAGAGAGAGCGGTACAGTGTGTGAAGGTGGACAAAACAAGGGATGGAACACAACAAATAAAGGGGGAAAGCAAAACTGAAAAGAAAAAAAGGATAACTGGGCTATAAAAAGAAGAAATAACCGCGCCACTTTTTTCATTTAATTTCCCTCTCCTATTTATTTATTTTTATAAAATATTAATTAATAGTCCCGGTCGGGTGTATTGTATGTCTGTATTAATCCATCATCCTTCTCCCCCAATCCCCTCTTCCCCTCTCATTCAATGCTTTACCCAACTCACCACCACCCTTTTCTCTTCTCATTCAACCCTTTTTCCCACTCTTCTTTATCCTCTCATCCTCTTTCCTCTTCTCTTCAGCTTCAGGTTCTGCTTCTCTCTTCATATTTTTTTATACATTTATTCATATCTTTCTGCTTACTTTTTTGCTTATTTGCATGTGGGTTTTTGTTTCTAGGGAATGGAGTGCGTGCAGGGGGCTTGGGTGAGCGGGTTCGGGTCCGAGATGACACCAAAGACGGTCGCCTTTATGGATGACTTCTTTGCTGGCCCCAGCGCCGGCGCTTCCGGGGAGGACTTGTTTGTTGACCAACTCCTCGACTTCTCTAATGACTTCTCCGAAACGGAAGAACAGACGCAGCAAGTGCAAGAACCGGAGGAGAACGAACAGGACAAGAAAAAGACTTGCTCTGTTTCACAAGAACAACAATCACCGCCGGAGAATAGTGCTATTTCAGCAAAAGGCGATTTTGGCTCTCTTCCTGAAAGTGAATTAAGCGTTCCAGTAAGCCCAAGTTTCAAACTTTTTTTTTTTGTTGGGTTTTGGAAGAAATTATTATTCTTGTTGTGTAAAAGGAAACGTTTTTGGAAGGTATATTTGTGAGGGAAACAGAAAAGAACTGAAAAGATGAGATTTTTGACAGGCGGAGGGCTTGGAGAGTTTGGAGTGGTTATCTCATTTCGTGGAAGACTCATTTTCTGATTACTCGCTCACCGGAAAATTACCACCGAAACCGGCGGAGAAGCGACCGGAACCGGAGAATACGGTCCAGGTACAACCCTGTTTCACAACTCCAATTCAAACCAAGGCCCGAACCAAGAGGGCCCGAACAGGGGTCCGGGTTTGGCCGGTTTTGTCGCCTTCATTTGCCGAGTCTTCCACCTCATCCTCATCTTCAACCTCCTCTACGACGTCGTTGTCGCCGCAGAATCCCTGGGCGGTTCAGAGCCAGACCGGGGAGTCCTTTCTGGGAAAGCCGCTGGACAAGAAGCATAGAAAGAAACCGGCTGACGCCTCCGCCGGCAGCGGGGGTGGGGCTGGGCAGCCTAGAAGATGCAGCCATTGTGGAGTGACGAAGACCCCGCAGTGGCGGGCCGGGCCGCTGGGTTCGAAAACACTTTGTAATGCTTGTGGGGTGAGGTATAAGTCGGGTCGGCTTCTACCCGAATACAGACCCGCTTGCAGCCCGACTTTCTCGAGCGAGTTGCATTCAAACAACCACCGGAAAGTTTTGGAGATGCGGCGCAAAAAGGAAGTGGAGACGGAAGCAGCCGGTCTGGCCCCACCGGTCCAGAGTTTTTGAAGAGCCATTCTATTAATTTTGGCAGCAGGCAGGTAGGAAAAGAAAAAGGAGTTTTATTAGGGGAAGAGTTGTTTAAATTAGGAGGGGTATGATGATGAAAATGTAGGAAGACAAGAAGCGGAGTGACTGAGGCCCACCCGGGTGAGGATTGTTAGACTTAGGCCGGCGTGTACATTCTTTGAAGGAGGGTTAGGTGAGGTAGGTTAGCAGCAGGGAGTGTAATGTTGAATGTAAGAGAATTAAAATCCTTAATGTTTCCTTAATTGTGTTATTGCGTTTAAACTTGAAAAGGCGATTGTGTGGGGGCGTTGAAATTGAAAAGCTACGAGGAGGGAGGGGGTAATAAGGTGGTGGGTGCACGCCAACACCACCAGCATGTTGTTGATGGCGTGAAGTCTAAGCACTTTGAGTTTGATGGGATTACACCTCTTTTTCCGGTTTAATCATTCATCCGATTTATATATATTTATGGTTTAATTGAACAATTTCAGGATAAATGTTTGTGATGCCAAGTTTAAGATGGATAGGAATGTTTTAAATATGAATAGATAAGGTTTTATGACACCCCCACGCACACGCTCAACTTTTCTTCTTCTGTTCTTCTTACCATAATAATCAATTTCCCATAAAAGCAACCCAAATTGCGCCTCAACCTAATAATCCCTTAAATCAACATAAAAACAAGGCGATTTACTCATAATTCTATATACAGTTGAATATTTAGGAGTTAATACAACTCACTCAAACACATACTAGTTTCAATTATTAGGTAGGTAGCGATGGAGATGGATAGCGGATACTCCAATTATTGTATTTTCACAACAAACCGTCTTTTTTGATGTTTATAAAAAGTCAGAATGGACAATACTTAACACAATAAAATACGAATCGAATTATCAATTTACATATAAGCTTTTATATTAATAATTGAATGATGGATAAGCCGGCACTTTGTGTCTCCTCAAACAAGAGTATCTTTGATGACAACCTACGAATATGGGGTTTGAGGTGAGTAGGATATCCAAACCTAGTGCAAATAAAAAAAAGGGGGATATATAGTTGATGTTTGGACAGTAGGTAGGACGTACAGTAGGGGGAATCAAATTCAATTTAATTTAAATTTCGATGTTACCAATTAATTAATTATGATAGAATGTATGTGTAAGAGAAAGGGAGGCAATGCCCTTTTCTCCTTTAGAATTTGTATGTGTTTGTGAGTGTGGTACAAAAGAAAAGACAAAGACAAGAAAAAAGAGGTGCAGTCTCCAAACACAACTGCTAGCACTGTTGGTGTTGAGTGAAAGCAAGAGCAGATATTAGTCTCAGCTTCTGCTGCTGGGTGCCCACTACCACTACCATTCATCCTAATATTACTATTTTACTATTATTTATTGAAAGCGTAAATGCCATTCATCTCAATTTAGTAGATTGGGTCATTTCTTGTTAATCAGAATATAATCCAAATCAGCATAAGCAACCCTTAACAATATTGGAGGGAATGGCAGACCAAATTAAGAAGAGATTAATTAATGTCTGACACAAACATATATATGGCGTCTGTATTTAATTACATACTTAACAATGATTAGTGCGTGCTTAAGTCAAAGGTTAATTTGAGTGTGTGTGAAAGTTATATAAAAATATATAAAAGCGTGCAAGGGGTCTCATATGGTCATATGATGAGCATGCACGTGCTTTACATCCTCAATGCGGCCGCCCCCCAATTCATTAAATATATAATTTGCTAAACAACTCATATAATTAAGAATTGAATAATAGATAGGAATGTGGGACAATCAAAATAGTTCCTCTTCCAATCTCCTCACTGCCCCTCTTCCAACTATATATATATATTCCAAGTTTCCAACCACTTTCAAACACCCCTTATTACATCCTAATACCTATGTGTATATATAGAGTTTTTTTAGGGATTTTGGACTCATCCATCAATATGGAAAGATGAATATAAAACTTGAAACACTTCATTTAATAATTCATACTTTGATTCATCATCTGAACTAACGTACAACTCCTGCTATGTACAATTATATAAATTTTTCTAAAAACTTAAATAAAATATTACTTAATAAAGGAATCGATTTCGTAAAATAAACTTCTCACTTTTAATAGATAAAACATAATAATTTTGAATTTTTAATCTATCTTGATTATCATTGAAAATTATATTTTTCTACACTTACAATATATTTGTATTTTATGAGGATTACTTTTATAAAATTATTACATTTTATTTAATATATAGATCACGTTTTCTTTTTTTTTTTTTTGTTTTGACAAATATCCAACTCTATAGAAAAATATAAAAAAACAAAAAAATTAATTAAATACATTACTTTTTATAATTCACCATCCGTCTAAAATGATCTTACTTTTTAAAATATAATATAAAATAGAAATCAAGAATAAAAACTTACTTCAATAAGTTATAAGAAGGACAACTAAAGAAAGATAGACCATAAAAAATAATTTAAAATAATTTCAAAAGCTCAATATCATTCCAACAATTTTAATAAAAAAAAATTCAAAATTATCAGAAATTAATATTTGATCAAAATTATCATAAATTTTAGTCAAACTTGGTTCTGCTATATATGTAGAGATATT
This sequence comes from Sesamum indicum, assembly GCF_026168435.1. Classification (NCBI taxonomy): domain Eukaryota; kingdom Viridiplantae; phylum Streptophyta; class Magnoliopsida; order Lamiales; family Pedaliaceae; genus Sesamum; species Sesamum indicum. Next base: position 19,316,979 of record NC_142669.1, on the reverse strand, counting down.
AATGTGGGGCTGGTAATATATGAATATTATCCTACTGAAATCCCATTTATAATTAAAAATTATAGAGAAATTAAATACACAATCAATTAGTATAATTATTGTAGAATAAAAGATGGGTATTTTTGGAGCATTTGAATTGGCATAAATAAAAAATTTAGTGTTTTGGTTGTATGGTGTAATAGTGAAATTTTAAACGTCTATAATTTTTTATTCGATTGGAGTCACGGGACATATCACCCACCATTTCGATCATATAATCCAATCCTTGGGACTGTCAATTAATTGTCGCGAAATTCCATCGTTTCGACCACCTTTTGGGCAAATTTCTATTTTCTTCTTTTCTATTCTTTAGTGAAATTTTACGTATTTTTCTTATTTTTTATATTTATCTTTTAAACTTGTAATCAGTTCTAAGCATGTTAGGACTTTTTTTTAAATAATCAATAATTTTGTTAAGAAATTCATTGTGCAATAAATTATTTTGACTTTCCATCCTGAGTATCCTGGAACATTGGAATTTTAATTACTTTGTTCCATCAATAATATCATCATAAATTTAAAATATATATAAATGTATGCAGATTACACTTATCTATCTATATATATGGGATGGTTATTGGGAATTGGGATGCGTGCAAATGCCAAGACAAATTAAAATATAAAACTGAAAGATGATAAACCTAAGACAATATCAGTGGACTCCCCAACCCTACACAAACTAATTAATGCATACAAACCCAAAACACAAAAGGAGGTTGTAAGTAACGAATCACCATACATTTATGATAAATCAATTAGTGAGGAAATTAATTAAACAGAATCTATTACAATATTTGATGACAAATGACAACAATATCAATTACAGCCAATAAGCGCACCCCATAACATAACACACCAATACCAAACATAAATGTAAATTCCTTTTTTTTCTTAAATGAATGAGAAAATGTGAATCACTTGTAAGAAACCCAATCATACATTGTGTATAGAAACAGGATCTCATCTAATTTCCTTATTCCAAAACGCTGAACAATAAACGGTGGAAAACAACCTCCCTCTTTGCCTTCACTTCATGCAAAATCATGCAAGCAACTAGCTTTATGGCGGAGGATGACCACCGCATCCCCAAACCCAACAACCGCCTCCTCCGCCACCCCATCCCCATCCTCCACCTTGACCACCACCCCCTCCTCCTCCTCCTCCTCCTCCTCCTCCACTTCCACCACCTCCCCCACCCCCACCTCCTCCTCCATTACCACCACCACCCCCACCGCCTCCACCACCACTCCCCCCTCCCCATCCATGCCCGCTTCCGTTTCCTCCACCTCCTCCGCCTCCTCCACCTCCTCCAGAACCATGTCTTCTGTTATGGGCTTTCCTTCCTCGTTTTCCACGACCACTCCCACCACCACCACCACTTCCTGCTCCACCACCACCTCCTCCTCCTCCTCCACCGCTTCCACCACCGCCCTTTCCCATATCCATCTTGCTATCAACCAATAAAGTTGCGTTAATTGCATTAGAACTTTGACCATTTATAATCTGATCAACTCCAGTAGCATCAATTTCATCCCTCAACTCGTTGGCAACGACATCATAGATATTGAGGTAAGTGCTCAACACCATGCAAAGAAGAAGAAGAAACAAGTATACTCTAAAACAACCCATGATTTCTGATTTGTCTCAACGAATTAATGAACACACACACACACAAACATGCAGTTTATATACTACACAGTCTATACCAAAAGGCTGCAAAAAGAAGAGCCACCCAATTGGTAGATGACTTAAATTTGTGAACTGATCAATTTCCTTTTCTTTTACTTATCTATGAATATTGTCCCCACTCACCTTCTCCTTAATGAACGCATGCATATTGGCATTTGCAGTATATAGTTTGAGTCTCCTCACTAGCTCATACCCACCTACAAAAATACAAGATTATTATTTCGATGATGGGGGTAGAGTGGGGTGGTGGCGAAGGAGTGGGTTTTAATTGCTTGAGAAATGAGGATAGGCAATAGGGGGCCAAGCCGGTTGGGTTAGGAGCAAAAGTGGTAAGGGCGCATGTGATGTGATGGAGGTTTTGGTCCACTACTATAATGTTGCGGCTGTACGTGCTAATTGATCAAGGAATTGGAGAAGAAGAAAAGAGTGAATAAAGGTGGTGGCAGTGGCATTGGCATTTGCATTGTGGGCTGGGTGGATTCTCGCGTGCATTCCAGGTAACTCCAACCAGGAAAAGAATACATACAATATACATATATATATATATATATATATATTAATAAGAGATAATTGTATTCCCCTCCTATGATATTTAGTATAATTATATGTAAATCTTCTATAGCTTGAAAAATCACATCTACTATACTTGAAATTTTCTTCCTTCTAACAAATAGGTCTATCCACTAGTTAAAATTTTCTTAATTTGCTGATATTAACAAATATATATATTTACACTTTATTAACTTATTACTGATTAATTGCAAGTCAAATAAATTTTTTCTGACTAATCTCTTATACCTGACTCATATATATTTATATTTGATTGACTATACCCTTATAATAGTCAAGGATATAATAATTCCTCCCATGCATTAACATGTAAAGACGTATTCGGGTAATTTGATCGTAAAAAAAAATTATTTGACCTACAATAATCAGTAATAAATCCATCAGCGATAAATATACATTTTTTATCCATCTTTTTTGTTAATATTAGCAAATTCGATTAGTTTTAAATAATCATAAAATTTAATTATTAAATAAAAATAAATATCAAGAGTTTTAAATATAATTTTTTAAATAATAAAAAAATTATGTATAATTTAACCAAATCTCATGAAAAATGAGTTTAATTATCCCTAGTAATAATTGTTCCCCTCCCATCCCATGTGACGGTCCATTTATGTATAATTCATTATTCCTTTCCCTTTTTCTTCAAGCTATCGCAACCAAAATCTTCTTCAACAACTCATACATCACTATTTCACATTTTCTTTTTTTAATTAGGAATTTTATTTTATCTCGTGAATCAATTCAGGTGTAAAAATATTAAATTATATTGAATTAATCTATTATGTGCAATAATTAAATTAAATGGATATTTCCACACTGAATATTTGATGTACGTATATAAATGATGTGAACAAAAAATAGTATTTCTTAATTAGGTCTAATAGACATTAAAAGTAATCAAATAAAATACTAAGAAATAAAAAACATATAAACCAACGAAGTTGAGAGCGTTATTAGTCTTTTTTTGTGTATATAGGAGAGATTGGCTAAAAGTTGTAGTATAAAAGTAAAAATTACAGTTTCAAGGTAAGACTGTAGTTGGTGGCACTTGTCTTCTCCCACTAAATGAGGTCTCAATTTAGAGGTAGTCATTAGTTAGTTAGAGAAGACTCAATGCCCTGCAGATTTGGTGGAGGATTCTCATAAATTTAGTGAAAGATGATATCAAAATATTTGGATAAGGCTAAATCTCTCAGGAATTCAGTTGAAGACTTCCAGCCGTTGGGATCCCCTGTCATTTGGTAAAGGGTATTTATTGGCAGTTGGAGGATTCGCGATGCTTGGGAGCGATTGAAGCTTGTTGTGTATGAGGGTATCTTGAGAGATAAGGATGTCTCCCCGATTTTCGACTAAGTATTAAGGAGATGTCTTCCTCCTATTGGAGACCAAGCTTTTAATGTTTTGAAGGTACTTCCCGCTGGAGTTGTCACGTGCCCCAGCTGAGGTGGTTGGTCGTTTTATAATTCTGTGTGGTGTGCATTCAGAGATCCTACGTGAATACACCTAAGCCACATGTGAATGCTATGTTATATGGACTTTGACTTTGTTTAAGGGATTCCAAATCCCTAAACACCTGCTTATGGGCCTATGAGGCTCTCTTGGATATGGGTCTCTTCGAATTTGGGTCCATTGGACCTCTTTTGTCCAATCTATTTCTTGCGGGTGCCTCTTGCCAGACTACCTAGGAATTCTACTCAGACTGGGCTTCTTGGGAGCACTTTGAGCCCTTACTGAACTGAGCCTCCTCGGTCACTTTGGGCTTTACTCATTTGGACCCTTTCTTTTTTTTGAACTGATTAGACCTTTTTAGAAGAATTCATTTTTATAAGCATCAATAATCTTTATTGGCCTTAATTATCTTAAGAGCTAAATGACGAAACACAAGTTAAATATATAATGACCTACAAATAGGAATTTTCATCATGTGTTTTAGTACCAATTTTATATATATACTTGAAGACACTTTTTTATGTTTTTCCTTTTCCATTTCAATCACACAGACTATGTAGTTGATAGGCGAAAAGTTGAGGGCGGTAAAGATGAAGCCCAACAATGAAGTAAAGGTTGACATATACGAAGAAAAGCCCAATGTTTTGTGATTTGGGCTCCACTCCGAATGATATTGAGTGTAGTGAGTAGTGGAGTTACAGTTGGAATTGGATATTTTAGAAGAGCTACTTTTGTGGAGTAATTGATATGAGTTTCCATCAGCAATTGTCTTTGAAATAATATCATCCTCTCCACTTCTCAACCTCAATACAACCAAATTACACTCTCAACAAATCTTGAGTTCCCCATTATTAATTACAAATTAATAATCTATATATATGTATCTTATTTATGCTTTTTTATTGTATATTTTTAAAAAGTTAAATATTTTTGTTTTCTTTAATTAATTAATGTTAATATTTCCACATAATAATCTTTATCTTTCTTTTCAAAACATAAACATCAAATTACTTAGAGCTTACAAGTTATGCTTAAATCATATTTTAAGAATGTTAATATATTTAATAAAATAAAAAATTATGAAACTTATAAAATATTTGTAATGACAACTTGTAGTTAATATAATCAAAATTTGTTAAAATCTTAAAATAAATTGGCAAGTCCTTGCTTATTTTACAAGAGCTTAACATCTTCCATTTTAATCTTATAAGCTCTTCCTCTACAAATTACTTATAAATACTTTCCAATATCTTATACATTAACTAGAACAAATATAACATCTAATTATAGTTAATTGTCATAATTAATAATAAATAATTATAATAAATTGTGATTGATCATTGACCAAAGCCACAGTAAGGTTATTGGCCTTGATTTTTGCAAGTATGACTAAGATATTTGATATAATTAAGAATCATAATAAAAATATCTACTATAACTTATAATTATGACAAAAGTAGTTTCCATAATAGATAAGTTAAGTAATTCTATAGGTTTTTATCTAATCATTAATTAGTAATAGTTAATTACCACAACTTAAGCTTATAGGCAATATTAAATTTTCTTCTAGTGTAAATTTCAAGCACTATTTAGGATCTTTTAAAGAGCTTATAAGCTCACTTGTACACCTCTAACTTTATATATAAATAATTTTTATTGTTAATAATACATTGTAACAAAATTAAAAAATTACTATCACTTAATATATATACTTTTAATTATAGTTTTAATATTTTTCTTGTTGAATAAAAGGAAAGCAACAAAAACATTAATCAAAGACTTCTTTTTCTTTTTTAAGTAAGAGCGATGAACTATTATTAATTGAAATAACTTGATTACAACCATTCATATTTTATATCAATCATTACAACAATCATACTGTAACCGGTAATATCAAATAAACAAACTCTCATCAGCACTTACTATTATAGTAGAAACAACATCTACTTTGGTAGACACAATTAACATACTATTTAGTAGGCACAACATCCTACTATAAGACAGAGTGTCTAAAATCATGGGACTCCACCCTCACTAACTGAACTAAACAATCATGGCAAATTAAAGACTTTCTCGAGAAGCTATTTATATATTTTATTTGTCATATGTACACGTTTTGCTTTTGTGAAATACATGATTACGTACGTTAAATTTGGTCTTTGGGTAGCTAGTGTAATAATTTTGACTTAGATATAATCCTAAGATGGATTAGTCAATAGTGGGTTGTTAGGGCTCCAAATGTCTCCTCCCCAAAGAAAAATAAGCTCTAGATATTTCTATCTATAGATAGTAATTTTGAAATATATATATATATATATATATCTGGCTTATGAATTTTGTACGGAACCTAATTGACTATATATGAATTAATGTAGATAGTAATATTGAAATTATTGCAATATATGATATACAATTTGATTATTGTTTTCATCTGAATTGAATTAAACACGTGAGAGGGCTGAGTGGAGGTAAGGGAGCGTGCATATTAATTTAGAGTTTGATGAAATCCCATATCCTTGCTTGATGTGGGGGATTCTTGATTCTTATACGTCTGTCTTCAAAAATTGAAGGAACGTGAAGATTGTGGCAACAAACAATTATATCCAATTCATTTTAGAGTCAATTCTCAAATTTCGCATAATAATAAATATCTTCTCATTATTTAAAAAATTACAAATATTTTATAATATTTGATGAAATTATATAATTCTTGAATGGAGGTATGCAATTGTCAATTATACCATTACTGTATTTTTTTCTTTTTAAAAAAAATTAAAAATTTATAAAAAAAATCAAATGAAGTGGATGAAAAAATTTGACAAATTATAAAAAAATTATCCACTTAGTCAATAAAAAAATCAAAAAAATTTAAATAATAAATAAAATTATAATTCTTAGTCCATAAGGATATTTTGGTCAGTTCAACACAAAAAATGGATAAACTAATGGAGACTAGTGGAATGAACTAATTGTTAGACAACCATTAAAATTAGGAAGATATTAGTAATTTTTCAAATTATAATTTTTCAAAGCCATATGTACGTTATGTAACGTATATGTACATGCCTTCTCTCATATAATTTCAACGGCTAAAATCCTATTTTAGTACCATTAAAAAGGGTGAGTTTTGTTTTTGGTACGACAATTTTTGTGAATTTAGATTTTGTTACCATTAAACCAAAAAATAAGTAGTTTTGGTCTCATAAAGTCATGTGCGGCACGCATGATTGTTATGCTCCGTTAACTGCTGTTAACCCCACCATGGCTGGAAAAGTCATGTGATTTTATAAAAATTGAGGAAAAATTGGCCTTCCAACATCCCATAATATTTTGGTACCATTAAACCTAGAAATAAGCTTTTTTGTCCCATAAAATCATGTGCGATGCAAAATAAGTAATACAACACATTCCAAAACAAAAGATAGAATCCATAAACATGAAGCAAAAGACTTGTTCTTGTAGATCATGGGATTTGACAGGTATCCCATGCAACCATGCAGTGAGTGCAATATATGCACAAGTGTTGGATCCTGATGACTTTGTGCAGAAGTGTTGTCATGTTGACACTTTCTGCTTCTTGATGGACTAGAAATGTGAGGAAAAGTTGATTACATTCCACTTGTGCCTCCGAATTTTGGGAGGAAAAAGGAAAGGCCTGCAAAGGCAAGGAGATTGGAGCCTGACGATTGTAACAACACTTGTACAACAAGATGTGAATGAAGATTGCCCCTCTGGTAAGCCAACCTAAAGTAGTTAGTCAACCTGAAGCTATTTTCATTTGTTTACTATTAATATAAAGTTCTGATATTTTATTTTTTTCTGATATACAGAAGATGAAGAAATGTTGTTGTTAATATTTCTAGTGTTGTTGTTAAGTTTTCATAACTAAGTAGTTACTATTCATGTTGTTGTTCATGTTTCTGTTCTAATGTTGTTGTTAATGTTGTTCATGTTTCTATTCTGGTATTGTTGTTAATGTTGTCGTTCATGTTTCTATTCTAGTATTGCTAGTGTTGTTGTTGTTTCTATTCTGGTGTTGTTGTTAATGTTGTATTATCCTATTACAGCGACAAGATCAAATTGATGTTCCTGTATTAGTAGCTGCTAATGATAGGATTCATGAAGTTAGTCTTTTATTATGACCATTGTTGTTTTTACATGACGTAATTCACAACCTAACCAATCCCCAATTTTTTTTTCTCAAGGAAATTGTGCCGCAAACAATGCATTTCCATGATGCTAACCCTAAACAACATATCTCCTACATCAATACCACCACTATGTTTCATGCATACAAGGGTCAACATTAGGGCACCACCACCTATGGTTGGACACCCTTCTAGCTTTGTTTCTCATCCCACACAAAGTAAACAATTTCACATTAAATTTATATCTTGCAGTTATAATTCTATTTTGTATTTAATCAGCCTTGACCTGAACATGACAGGTCCTATTGGAGATATCATTATACAAGATGGCAAAAAAATATCACTTTATCAAACTTGCGCAATGTAATGACATCTCAGAAGGCACAATCTAAGGATAAAGGAAATAGAAAGATATAGACAAAAAAGTAGAGAATTTTTGTATAGGTTGAAGTTTTTGGCAGGTTTCAATTAGCGAAAAATTGTGCATCGCAATGCATATATTTTGTCAATTGGGTTTTATCAAATTTTTGTCAAATCAGGTTTCAATTAGTTCAAATCGTTTATTTATAACCCATATATTTTGCTTCATGTTTATGGATTCTATCTTTGTTCTGGAATTGTATTACTTATTTTGAGCCGTGCATGGCTTATTTTTAGGTTTAATGGTATCAAAATGCTATGGGATGTTTAAGGGCAATTTTTCCTCCTTTCTCATAAAATCACATGACTTTTCCTGCCAAAATGATGGGGTAAACGGCAGTCAACGGAGCATAACAGTCATGTACACCGCACATGTTGTTATGTGACCAAAAATACTTATTTTTTGTTTTAATGGTACCTAAACCTGAACTCGCAAACATTATATATGACACCAAAAACAAAATTGGCCTTTTTTAATAGTACCAAAACAACATTATGCCTTTATTTCAACATACTTTTTCTAAAGAGCAGCCAATTGATCCGATTTATAAGTTTGGTCTTAGAGGAAAAAACGACATTCTCTTTTTTAGTTGTTGTTGTTATTATTATTATTATTATTATTATTATTATTATTATTAACAGCAGATAAATGATAATAATTTATTTAAATATATTGAGTAATATTTTAATTCCATCAATATATTAATAAGAGTAACAACAATAAATAAATTATAATAATTTATATAAGTGAGATTCCAACCTATAATTTTAAATTTATTCATTGTAAATTGTTGGTTGTAATTAATCGTGAGCTTGAAAACACAGAAAAGTCACTTGAAATCGTATGAATTAATATTTCAGCAATATATAATTAATTAATTAATTCAACAACAAAAACTTGCATGGCAGAGTCTGAACCTTGCAACAGATTAATTAATTTGTCAATCCTCATTAATTACATTAATTAATGAAAAACTTCTATATATGACTTTTATAAGCTGCATGCAGCCATACAATTCCTTATTCGTGTCAAACTCAGAATCACAAACAAAACCAATTTACGTACTATATATCACTCAAACTCTCACTTGAAAAAAAAATTATTATTAGCTCAAAATCATGGTAAATAGTTATTATTAATCACGACTAAATTAAATCGATATAAAAAAATTACCTTTTTCACAATGATAAATTATCTGCTACAGTTAAAAGTAGTGGTAAAAATATTTGTCATGGCTTTTAGTTATGACAGATGTTTTAGCCACCTTCACATAAAACACGACCAACAATTGTTGCGTGGCTGTAGCCAAAAATTATTTCTACAGCTATTTCTTATTAATCATGACGACTATAACCATGACTAAATGTTATATTTATAGTAGGGTCTACATTGTTAATTGACAACAGAAATCATGTCATAATTAAATAATCTGACCCATTTTATTTATTTGTTTTTCAACTTGAAGGCCTAATCTATATTCATCATAATTATATTAATTCATATATATAATAAACCCGAATTAAGATTTAACAAATTAAGAGGTGGAGGAGCTGAAAGTCGGGACCAGAAATTAAATGTTGAGTGTTGGACTTTGCGTATTTGGACGGCAATATATAATATACATACATATAGAATAGCTCTTTTTAATTTTCAACCACTCTAATTAATTTCTGTCTGCTTCTCCCTTTCTTTTCTATTTCATTTCTGCAATATTATTTCTTTTGCTGTTGACGTTTTTAATTTGTATATCAAATAATAAGGGAAAAAATTATTAATCAATATGGTGTTTAGGTAGTACAAAATTGTGATGGATTCCACAATGATTCTGTTTGCTTTCTAATTATTTACACTTTTTCATATAGATATTTCTGTTGGACAACAAAAATTACTGTCCTAAATCCGAAACTTTGATAGGACATAATGAAAATCTTTGTGGGTTTATTTTGCTTAATTGTTCCCATTGTCTGCTTCTCTATTTCATTTTTTTAATTGATATATACATCATTACGATTTTTTAATTATAAAATATATAAGTATAGTACTCATTCATTATAAAAATCAACATATAAATTATTAAGAATTAATGCATCATAAATTAAAACAAATAAACATCTATTACATATAACAATGTCATGACCTTTAGTATGATTGTCATGTAATTAATTATTTTTTAATAAATATATTACATTTATTGTATAACTGATGGTAAAATTAAATTTGGGCGAATATATGGGGTGGTGTGAAGGGGGTAATTATTTGAGATAGTCAAGTCCCGTCTCCAGGCATCAAGAAAAGCCATATTACCATATTTTTCAAAATTGACGTGCTAGTTAATGATGAGATTACACGCTAACACATTTCTAATCTTACCTTGGATATTAAGTATAATCATTTGATTTTTTCACATCTCCTCGAATTAATCAAAATTAAATAAATAATTATTTTATTTTATTTTTGGGTGTGAAAACAGCCAAAGTCGCAAAGGTGGGTTGAAAACATCAATGGTTATCGGGTCCAAAACAAGAAAAAGACTCGACAAAAGCCGATGAGATTTTGCATAAAAATAATCCGTCATTTTTTGTTAAGTTTGAGGGACCAATGGGATGAGAATAAATGTAAAAATCCAGTTGATAATATTAAGTTTTCTCACTTGTAAGAAAACCAAATTCCAACTAAATTATTAATATGTATATATTCTTTTTTGCTTTTCTTCAAAGTTATTTTTTCTATTTATTGATTCGAAATTATTAATAGACTTAAATGTATTACTTATCATTGTGAATTGTGGATTTCCACTCAGTAGCATTATTAATATATTTGATTTGGGTATAAGGCCTAGTTGATCCAAGAAAAATTAATTCGAGTAGGAGGTCGAGGTCACTCCAATAGTATCCCAAATCAAGTTTGGAACTTAAGAAAAGAAAATATCATTAAGCTTGTTGAGATATCTCTAGTTAAGATCTTTCAATACTTAAGTCGAGAGACGATTGTAATAAAAATATAACCTACCACAAATAAAGTGTAATGAATGTATTTATAAGACCAAATATATTTACTTGTCTGGGCCACATGGCACATCTCCAACTATAAGCTGACAAGTGATTTATGGCCTATATAGTGGGTCAATTGGAGCCGAAAACCCAACTTGAAGATCCTTCAAGTATTTTTAATATTTTTGAAGGACAAATTTGTCCTTCAAAATTATTTGTTGTATTTTCCATATTAATATCCCTACAAAATTACATAATAGACTTTATTTAATGTTTATTTTTCAATTAGTTTGTTGATATGTTGTATGTACGGTTGTTGAATGAAACAACCAATTTACATTGATCTCTCTCGATCTACTTACACACACACACATATATACATATATATCTTGATTCGCAATCTATCAGCAGGATAAGGTCAGCCCACTTCCACGTAAAATACTAATAATTGATATTTATACATTTATTCAATATTTCCTATTTACCCTTTTAATTTTCTATTTTCCCACATCAGAGGTATAAAATAAATAAATAATTAAGTAATTGGTATCACTATATTACTCAATCAATAATTAGTTGCATCATAACTAGAATTTAATTTTTATATAATTAAATTAATTCGGACAAGAATATTAACGAAATTTTATAACAAATAAAAAAGTATAAAGATGCTTATGTTTCTATTTCTGTTAACACTGACCTAACAATGTTATGACATTAATTAACATGTCCCGATATCAAATGGAGTATCACTAATTTCATCAAACATTACATGGATACCAAAGGACTACTACTAATTAGGTATTCATATATACAATTTAATTAAAATTTTAACGGGGCCGAAGGTTCTTTGTCTAACTTTATTAAGATATATAAGTTTATGCATGTTTTTATTATAACTTATAATTAAAAATAATTAAAATGAAATCATGCATAAGCTTATAATTAAGATGTTCTTCGTCATATTAAAAACCTTGTAATTAATATTGCCAAAATGGAAGGAGGTAGCTAGTTTGTGATTATAAGATCTTAATAATAAATTAGGTAGGGACTCCTTACTTGTAAATTTCTAATTTATTGCTTTTTATCCTATAATTAATTACACCTCTTTCTTTCCTTAAACAAATCCTCCAAAACACTTTAATAAATATCTTATAAGCTAACTTTCAAATATTTTATAAAATATTTAATTAAAGTGCTCCTAAGCTTTCTTGAAAAGGTTAAAGCTATTTATAAATTTTCAATATTATTTTTAAAAAGTGATTTAGTGTAAAATCACTAGTTTCAATAGCAAGGTAATTTTTGTGGCGGACCGCTAGATTTTTATTACAACTATAGCACTCATGTTATATATCATGTATGGACGCAGCACATATATATAAAGTTCACATCCATCATTTCTATATTTTAAACAAATACTTTAAACACATAAATTCTATATATATATATATAGATAGATAGATAGATATAGGTGCAACATATATGAAATGTCATATATATATATATATATATATATATATATATATGAAGCTTTTGTAAAAGATTCAAACTGAAAATTAGCACACGACGATTAAGGTAAATTATAAGTTTTGTCCTAGACGATAGAGGGTGTTGCACTTTTGGTCCTATAATTTACGAATTTATTGCATTTAATTCCATAGGATAAAAAATTATAACATTTGTGGTCCCAAATATTAATATGTTTTAACCTATAGGACCAAATGTGTTACAGTTTTTTATTTTATGAGATCAAATATATTAAATCAGTACATAATTATCCTGTGGGACAAAAAATAAAATTTTTGTTGATAATTAAATTACCTTTAGAGGAAATTCTAATTCAAATGAGATTTGATTAATCTAAACGAATTATATAATAAATACAATACACTTATAATGTGATCGAATTTACAGATTAAGAAAAATAATCCATTGTAAAATTGTAGGCGGTGGAAACCAAACTCGTGACTTAGCTATAAACTTTTATATAAAGCAGGCAGAATGCCTATCGAAAGCTAGCAACAAGATTGGAGTTGCGTTATTGCATAGCTTTTGTCTAACCATTTATGAGAAAAGAATGATCGACAAGAAAATGATAACTCTACTCCAAGCTCTCGAGGCTAAACCCTTTTTGATCTTCTTCATAATCCCTCTACTTTTCTTGTTCGTTCTATCCAGAAGATCATATCGACGTAAACCCTATCCGCCGGGCCCCAAGGGATGGCCCGTCATTGGCAACATGCCGATAATGGATCAACTAACTCACCGCGGCCTGGCCAAGCTCGCCAAGCAATACGGCGGCGTCTTCCACCTCCGCATGGGTTTCCTCCACATGGTCGCCATATCCAGCCCCGACGCCGCCCGACAGGTTCTCCAAGTCCACGACAACATATTCTCCAACAGGCCCGCAAATATTGCCATCAGTTACTTAACCTACGACAGAGCTGATATGGCGTTCGCTCATTACGGGCCCTTCTGGCGCCAGATGCGTAAGCTCTGCGTCATGAAGCTCTTTAGTCGCAAACGGGCCGAATCCTGGGACTCAGTCAGGGATGAAGTCGACGGCATGATTCGGGCCGTGACGGAGAACACTGGCAGAGCGGTGAACATCGGTGAACTCGTGTTTGGGCTCACTAAGAACATCATATACCGGGCCGCTTTCGGATCGAGCTCCCACGAGGACCAAGATGAGTTCATCAGGATCTTGCAGGAGTTTTCCAAGCTGTTTGGTGCTTTTAACATTGCGGATTTCATACCGTGGTTGGGTTGGATGGATCCACAGGGCCTGAATAAGAGGATGGCCAAGGCCCGGGCTTCGCTGGATGGATTCATTGACAGCATTATAGATGATCATATGCAGAAAAAGAAGTCAGCAAGTGATGAGACCGTCGTGGTCGATGCAGATATGGTGGATGAACTGTTGGCTTTTTATAGTGATGAGGCCAAAGTTTCGGAGTCGGAGGATTTGCACAACTCCATCAAACTCACCAGGAATAACATTAAAGCCATTATCATGGTAAGCTAAACTAATTAATTAGTTAATTCAACTAACTTATCTTTCTTCTTATTAATGATATAAAACAATTATATTTCTACATGTGGTTGGTTAGTGGTAGAAATAAGAACCAATTAATTAATTACGAACAACCAAGAAACGTCTTGCTTGGGTTGCACGTACTATGGACTAATTCCTTGTCATTCACTTATATTTGGGATTTCATCACATTGCCCGTTAGAACTTAGATGATCACAAATAAAGGGCGAAAAATTATAATCAAAACTAAATTTGATCGAACTAAATTAATTATATGTCAAATATAATAAATTTATTATGTGATTGATCACTTTTTTTTAACTTTATATCAATCACACACGACAAGAGTGTTAGATTACTTATCATATAATTGGTTTATATTTGATCAAATTCGATTCGAACTAAAATTTCTATGTATAAAAGGGAGTATATCTATCTAAGTTGCTAGTGAACTATTAAACATATAGAAATAAAATCAAGTAATAGATTAGTAGTTAATTTAATTAATTGTAGCTCCTCAAGAACATCATCATCATGTAATTAGTAAAAATACACTTGGATGATATATATGTGTATATATATGAGATGATATGATCAGCCAACAAATTATACTTTAATGTCAATTTAATTTGTTCTCCACCATAATATATATGAGTGGAAATGTTTTATAGGTTTTTTGTTTTTCCTAGTGGTAATAATGCTACAAGAGTGAAAAAAAGGGAAGGGTAAGAATGTAGAGGGATTTGAAATTAATATGAATATAAAATTGAATTGTTGGCTTATAGAGGTGGATTGTTGACCATCAATCCAAACCACTAGTACGTAGCTAGCTTTTCTCAGCCACAATTTTCAACTTCTCTTTATCTACTTATCTCTACGTGTTGGCGGCTTTAAATTTGTCGGTTAGACACTATACCACATTAATCTAGCCAGCTTTTGTCCCGCGCCCACCGCATTTATCACAATATCATTTCATGTTTTTACCATATACTTGAGATTTATTTCCATGTCAGTTTCACCTATTGTTTTCAAATCTTATTTTACATCACACATGTGTCGTCAGGACGTAATGTTTGGTGGTACTGAGACTGTAGCATCCGCCATCGAGTGGGCCATGGCGGAGCTGATGAGAAGTCCAGAAGACCTCAAGAAGGTCCAAGAAGAGCTCACCAATGTAGTCGGCCTGGCCCGCAATGTCGAAGAGCCCGACTTCGACAAACTAATTTACCTCCGCTGCTGCCTCAAAGAGGTCCTCCGCCTCCACCCCCCCATCCCCCTCCTCCTCCACGAGACAGCCGAGGACGCCACCGTCTCCGGCTACCACATCCCCGCCAAATCACGCGTCATGATTAACGCGTGGGCCATTGGCCGGGACGAGAGCTCATGGGAAGACGCCGAGGAATTCAAACCCGCCCGTTTTCTCAGAGACGGTGTCCCCGATTTCAAGGGAAGCAACTTCGAGTTCATCCCATTCGGGTCGGGTCGGAGATCCTGCCCCGGCATGCAACTGGGCCTCTATGCCCTGGAGATGGCGGTGGCGCATCTTCTCCATTGTTTTACGTGGGAACTGCCCGATGGAATGAAACCAAATGAGTTGGACATGAGTGATGTGTTTGGGCTCACCGCGCCGCGGGCGGAGAGGCTGGTGGCGGTGCCAAGGCCACGGCTGCTCTGCCAACTTTACTGAAGAGGTTGGGGGAGACACGTCGAAACACGCGGCATGAGCTCAAAATTTCGACCACTCGGAAATGTTCAAATTTTCACTACTATTACTACGTGTATAAGATTTCTCTCTTATTTTCTCTTGTATGTGTTCTAATGCATGTTCCAAATTTTTATGTCGTCCATAAATATCAATTATGGAAAAGCAGAACAAATAATTGATTCATGAATTGAACAAAAGATTGATGGAATTATATCTCATATATATTCTTTCTCATTTATTTTGGGGATATATATATATTTTTTGGTGGGTGCCATTGTATGATGATTCTTGGCTGTTTTTATTATATTTAGCATTGGAGAATGCATAACACATTAATAATGATACCCTTTTAAACATTCTTTCCTTAAAGCACCACCAACCCACTAGTAAGGTAACAATCTAGGATAAAATATTTTTTTAGTCCTATAAAATAAGAGTGGATTTATTTTTATATCATAATTATGGCAAGTGACGCTTTTAGTTTTATAAAATTCAAGATCATAATTTTTTAGTAAAAAAAAAAATATGATTTTGGACCCTTTTGGTCCCAAAATTACAATACATTTTTAGTCCCAAACAACGACTTTTTAGTTCCAAATTACCTTAACGCACGTGACATTTTGGAACTAAAAATATGTAATTATGAGTTTTATGGGACTAAAAGCCACCAGCCATAATTGTGGTACTAAAACAACTTCTTCCCTTATTTTATGGGACTAAAAAAATATTTTGCCCTAACATAGTCTAATAACTTGCATTGGTTTTACTAACTTGATGGGATCAAGAATTAAGTCCAATCCAACAAACTGATTCATTATACAATAGGGATAATACGTCATACAGGTTGCTGATACCTTAATACGGGAGTGTTTACAAAAACTTCACTTTTAAAGAAGTGATTTTTGTAGAAAAAGTTGGAACTTATAGAAGAATCAAAAGTGATAGTATTTTTAAAAAAAAAGTGAAAATAAAAAAAGCAAATACAAGCTAAATTGAATAGTGTTTGGAGAAAAATCACTTCTAAAATAAGTTTAATTGATGAAAGATTAAACCCTCAACTACCTTTAGGATTCTACTCACCGAATGTCTACAAATTGAGGTATTATGCAGTCATTTTGGTACACAAACTATTATACTCGTATCCTCATTCTCTCTGGATTGTAATGCTATGTTCAGCATATATTTTGCACACTACACTATTTTTCATCCCTTTAATATTACTTCCAAATGATAATAACGTAAAGGGGACATGCATGTAATATCAACAAGAAACAATGAATTGTAGTTTTGACATGGGTTACATGTCAATATATATATATTGACAAGTGCTACACCACAGTAAGCACTGTCAGTATCATAATTTAAAGCGAAATGTCAAATAAGCTTCAAGTGTCAGATCAAATATTTTGAATCAAATTATTTATATAATAAATGTATCATATTTATAATCACACGATTATTTTCTTATAATTTATATTAATTATATAATAATTGTTACACTTATTATATATATATATATATATAATTAGTTTCTGTTTGAGTAGACCTGATTCAATTAAAATTTCCAGGAGTAACATATATCAACTGTAAGTTAATGTGTTAATTTCGCGGTGAACTTTTGTGGATGGATTGAATTTAATGAAATTGGTCCACTTGTGGATGGATAGTATTGATGAAAATTGTCCAAAAATAAATCTATATTTATACTCGCAATCTTTTAAATTTTGAAAACTCGACATTAGAAATGGAGGAATATTTGTTTGGGCAGAGAATTTATTTACAAGTTGAGATGGAGATAGAGATATAGATAGAGATAGCTCACCTTTTATCTTTGATAATTCAAACAATGGCATCATGATGCATTTGCGTTCACACACAATAAAAAATATTAATTATTTTCATACTTTGTAAATCAGTATCTATCACAATTAAATATGATCATTCTGAAAATTTAAATTTTGGCTAGATTAATTATTTATAGGAAAAATGCAATTTTTAATCTTGTAATTTATGGGGTTGCATTTTTGGTCCTACACAAAATTAATTTTTATAAGTTAGTCTTACAATTTTAAAATTTTGGCAATTTTCATCTATTAGTCAAAAAATTGCATGCGACTTACACACGTTCCAATTAAATTGTAATTTTAATCAAATAACTTATGGGCATTGGCATTTAGTCCTGTAACTTATCAGATTTGGCATTTATTATTATGTACAAATTAATTTACAGGACTAAAATTATAATTAATTAATTGGATTATTGTGTGCAAGTCACATGCAATTCTCCGGCCAAATTAGCTGGAAAAGGACTAAAATTATCAAAATTAGAAAATTATAGGACTAAATTGTAAAAATCAATTTGTAAAGGACCAAAATGCCATCCCTTAAGTTATACGATTAAAATAACAATTTCTCCTAATATTTGCCATGGTTTTACCTATGATTAAAATATTTGCAAGAGTTTTTTATTGTAACAAATATTTTGACACAAGTTACAGAAATAACGATTAATAACCATTGCAGAACCATAATTAATTAATATTCATTATAATTTTTTCACTTTTTATCATAATGATTAAGTATGATAAAAACTCATATTCAAGTGGGACAAAGCTACGATTGAGGATAGCTAATTTCAGGTGTGTTTATTAATCTACCTAACCTAACAATCAGATATAGAAATTGGGATGTCAATCATCCCATCATTACTAAATAAATTAATATTCCAACCACTACAATCTTGATTTTTCACTAACCTAAAGTTGATTGAAAAGGAATGGAGTTTGCAATTATTACCAGCTTCTCCCCATCTCTCATCCAAATCAACTACTACTTATTAACCCACTTAGGCCCATACCAAACCATTCAATGCCTTTTGTCCTTTGATTTTAAGCACCAAAGCTGTCTAAAAAATTGGATATTTCATTTTATAAACCCCATCTTCCGATCGATGTACAATTCGAAATTTATAACCTTATTTATCTATACAACTTGCATGGCTCTACATACCATCTCTACAAAAATGACTATTAAGGAGGATGAGTAATTTATTTGTAAATACCTCAAACAACCTTCTGCCAACCAATTTGTAACGGAACCATTTAACAAACCGATAATCACTCGTCTCTCTTTATATTTGATGTAATTACATTTAAATATTTTTTATAGTTTAAAAAATTACATTTGATATATAATTACATCAAATTTTATAGGATGAAAGTGTAATTATTCCTTTAATAAATTGTTGTGTGTTCATGAAAATTTCTTAGGATGGAGTCTTGTCCCTCTTGGGAGTCTGACCTGGTTGGGGGAGATCAAGGTGGGACAGGTGTTCCGCTGGCCATATCCCGATTTCCTACGGGTGGTAGGCCATGTGTGCGTCGTCATCATCTTTTTACCTAAATAGTTTATTATGTAGACGAACATTGTTCCGATAGATAGGGTGGCATTGGGCTCCCTGTCCCTTTGGGTCGATAGATCTCCTCTTTGGGTTTCATCCCCCTCGAGCCTTAGTTGAGGGGGAGGCCTTGGTGCCTTCTTAAGGCCTTCTGTTTATTGGGTTGTTTTTATTTGTATTGAGTTCTTGTATGTGAACTGTGAATTCAACTAACCACTTTTGGTCACATCAATAAAGTTTATAAACTCAACCAAATACCTTTTAAGTACCATAAAATCAAAATGAATTTTATAGTTCAAATTTTATTGTATCTTCCTTTCTTATAATATTATCCATGTAACTATTAAATGAATTTAGGTTTTTATCCATATAGTGCAAGGATACTATGCAGAAACAATTAAAATGTTGTCTTCTCCATATTGGTTTTTCTATTGTAATTCATATTATATTTTACATGTGCGCACTAAGTGTGCAAAGATTATAGCATTAATTTTATTTAAAATATGTTATATACAAGATGCGTACATATAAAATAGAATATAAGATACAACAAAAATTATAATAAAAAAATCCAATCGAATCATTCTTAGGTTATCACCTCTGAATTCTGTAAACAGCTAAAAAAGTGCACCATATATTTTGTATGGTACCCACATAATGTAGTTGTGATAAAATTCCAAGACCACAAGTCTGAAGAAATTATCAAGGGAAACAATCTGAGTTGGTTGGGATTTTTAATTCTCAAATCATGTTAAAGACTTTACGTGCCTTAATTGAGCAGTGCACGATACGATGGTAGTACCTTCATCATCACAAATACAAACTCAAGAATAGACGGCCCTCGTGAGTAGACAGACAATAACTATGAAATGTGCTTTGTTGAAAGTGACAGGAATAACTATTTATTTAAATAGGATTCAACAGTGGACTAAATTAGGTACCATTTTCAGAATTCTTACGTCAATTCAATGTTGGAAAAATGGAAGCAACTACCAAGACAGACCAACCCATTTCCAACTAAGTGTAAAAATATAGAAGATGGAAATTCAGTTGTTATATGCTTGATGCAAGGTAAGGTTGGGATCAATGAATTACATGACTTGGTTGTACTGTTGCTAATGTTAGTTTCTGTGTTTCCTCTGATCAGATGTCAAGGATTTTAGACACAAAAATCAGTCTAAAATCCTTTCTTCTGGAAAAACAATAACTAAATCTGGAGTGCAGCTTACATCAGAATGCGGATTGCCGCCAGACCAACAGCAGAAACGGAGGCAAGCGTACCTATGCAATACTTAATAACATCGTATTTTGCTGCTTCCAGTTGTGCCCGCAATTCATGAATTTCCTGAGATCGCATAAGAACAAAAGATTTAATGAAATGTATTTTCAAATCTACAAGTTTAACTATTATCAAGTTTGATGGATACGTATGTATATACAGACTCACTCGATCAAGTTTGTTAGTGAGGTTAGTTGTTTCTTGATTTTGATTGTTAAGCTCATCCCTAATTCTCCTGAAGGTGAGGGAAGAAAGAAATGGCAGAATTATTAGTCTGTAAGCATTACATTCATCTTCTTTCTGTATAAATTTCTGATAGTCATGGGACGACTTACCCCTTTTCAAGATTAAGATCCAGACGCTGCCCTGCTGTGACTTTGTCGATTTCATACCTGAACATTAGATATTTTGTTTCAGTCATTCAGAATAAACAATCATCAAATGCACGAGACATGCAGTTTATTTCTTACAGACCTTAGCTCACTACGCATCTTCTCTATGTCACTCTTGAGTTTTTCTGTCTCATGTTGCAGTAAAGAAAAATGGTGCCCCTGCATTTGTAGTCAGATGAACTTGGCATGACTCTCACCAAGAAAACGAGTGGCTCCACATTTTGAGCACTAAGAGAAATAATTAACTAATAGAGCATACACTAGAAAGCAAATAGCAAGGATGAACAGCCATCTGCATTTTTGCTGTCTGGAAGAAACAAATAATAGCAAGCAAGAAAACACATATTCTCTTTCAGTTTTCCTAATGAAATTGATCAACCCTGTTAAGTTGTGGTCTTCAATTAACTTCAAAATTTTCTGCAAAAGTTAGGATGACATGCAAAGAGGAAGATACTCATAAAATGGTAAGAGCAAATGCCACATTTGCACATCTTCACTCGATTGGAAAGAATCAAAAGAAAGAATAGGTCTTTGATCAATAGATTTCCCAAAAGGAAACCAAAGATCATTCATTATCTGGGACTCCTAAAATGAATGGTTCCCCTAAACTTACTTCTTGAGGAATTTTATGACATGTAATAAGCATGGAGATGAATATTTCCAACTGGGATATCAATAAGATAGATAGCCAATAATGCAAGAAACTATATTCAAAGACAAATTGATTTTTACCATTTTGTCCCCAAAGGGAGAATTACATGTCTTATGTCTAAAATTGACAAAAATCAAATAAAAAAGATCAGAGAAAGTCGAAAAAGAAGAGAAACCCAAAAGAGAGAAACCAAACCTCCATTCCTCATTTCTTCGGAAAAAATTCAATTCTTTTATCTTGTTCTTTTTTCTTTTCTCCTCCTCCTTGGTCCTTTTTCTTTTTCTTTGTTCCTCTTTCTCCCGAGCCCCTCTTTTCATCCTTTTCTCCTCCTCCTTCCCACTTTTCTTTTTCCTTGTTCCTCTTTGGTCCTCTTTCTGCCGAGCCCCTCTTTTTCTTTTTTCAATTCTCAAAAGATTCAATTGTACGATGGCCAGATCAGGTTAGAGCAGACTAAGAAGACGATCTATTGTTATTTTTGTTTTTAACTTTTCTTTTTTTTGGTAATATCCTAATTCCTAAGTAAATGGTCAAGGAAAAAGAAAGAAAGAGTAGGATGGAACAAGTAGAAAGCAAGAATAAGCTTTGGAATGTAATCTCACCATCCGAAATTCTAAACCTGTTCCATCTCTCTCGAACATATTCCAAAATTAATGACACTTTTTAAATACATTCTTCTAGTAAGTCTGTAGTAGTCGAATTTATATGAACAAAATTTGAATGCATTCTGTAACTCCATAAATAATCCCAGTACTGTAGAGGAAAACAGTACTTCTTCATAATTATTCAGTCCCTAAAGCATAATAACATTCATCAAAAAATCAGCTGCCCTTAATACATTTTGAGCTTAAACCAATTCCAGCTAACACTACAAAATAACCTGAACATGTAACGAATAGATACGCATGCTAAAGTACCTCAAGAATGACACAATCTCCAAACAAGAAGCAAAGGCTAAAACAAAGAACGTGAGTTATTCCATACCTGAGAACTTTTAACTTCAGTTTTGAATTTCGACAAATTGGATTCCTGTGTCATCTCACTCTACCCAAAAGAAAAAAGGAAAAGTAATGTCCCTTTCAACGAAACATTTCAAAATCTATACAACCAATTGATGCCCAAACATTGAGATAAACAATAAAGAGACAAAGAAGACTCACTTTCTGCATTTCAGCTTTGGAAACAAAGGAATAAGAAACATTCTCCAAGCTGTCATTCAAAACTTCCGTCAAAGCAGCCGTTATGGCCTCGGCTTGCTTCGACGGCACGCCATGCGCTTCTAATCTTCTCACCTAATTGATTAACAAAGTCAACGTCATTATTAATTAAGCAACAAACAATGAATGGGAGTGGAATACCAGTTCAAATGCAAAGTGATTACAAGGGCCAAAGTGTCGACGAGGAAGAGGCGTTTGCCGTTGGAATTAGCGAGGTCGGAGATGGGTCTGGAGACGAAGCGGTTGGGGGCACACAACTGGATTCCGAACAGCACGGCCAGCCGACGAGTCGCGGCGGCCATCAGATGTTACTATATAATCGATCTTTGAATAAAATGGGAACAAGGAATCCCGTTTGGACAGCTGGGTGGGGTCTGTGTTTGCGGCCAATCAAGAAACGGAACTGGATTTTATATTACTGTTGTATGGATTGCCCAATTCAAAGACGAAAATGACAATTAACTCTGAAGAGTCAAAAAGATATTGCAAATTGAAAAAGTTAAAACGTACGCCCACCGTGGGGCTCGAACCCACGACCACAAGGTTAAGAGCCTTGCGCTCTACCGACTGAGCTAGACGGGCAGTTGATGCCTGGTGCTATTTTGTTTTTAATTTCAATTAAAGGTAGGTAATTTTGAAAAACACTATCCATCTGCACAATTGGGCTGTTAAGCCTGTTATAGTTATGGCAATACCCATGGCTCTAATCCACTCCATCTAATTTTCAATTGGATTGAGTTTAACAATTTTTATTTGAGTTGAATTTAGAATAATTAACTATACTACGGGTTTTATACGGTATCCAATATATTTTGTTATGTTTAGTCAATCAAATGTTATTTTTAATAATATTAAACAATTAATGAAAAATACTTCCATAATCATGCGTTCAATGTGAGTTATGTGTTTAATTAAGTGGGAAGAATTTTTATATCTTTTGTCCACAAGTCGTGTGTTCAAAACTTTTTTTAATTTAGTTTCAATAAAAGAACAGATAAAATACTTTTTAAAAACACCCTTCAAATTTAGGCATTTCTCTGCTCTGTCTATATATATGTTATACGCAATAATAATTATAAGTTAATTGACTAAAACATTTTGATAAAGCTATATTCCTTAATTCCTCCTTTTGTTGTCTTTTAATTGAGAGAAGACAACTTTTGTACAAGATGAGCAAACATAGACATCTCTCTGTTTTCAAGACAAAAGGAGCTACAAATTAAGAATGTTGTGATCTCCAAAATTTATTGTTTTTGGCCACATATAGATTGATACTAACACCAAGACCACGTGTATCCAGTTGAGACCGTCCCTCATGCAAGATTCGATTTCAAGCGTCGCCATCTTCTTTGATTTTGCATCAAGGCAGCAA
Organism: Sesamum indicum; assembly: GCF_026168435.1. Classification (NCBI taxonomy): domain Eukaryota; kingdom Viridiplantae; phylum Streptophyta; class Magnoliopsida; order Lamiales; family Pedaliaceae; genus Sesamum; species Sesamum indicum. The sequence goes on along the minus strand of NC_142669.1, from coordinate 19,292,625 downwards.
CTGGGTGATAATCTATGATCTGGCTACTTCTTGTTTGAAAACAGGATAATGAGTATCCAGCTCAAGCTGATCTAGGATGAGTTGGCTGCCCCAGAGGTAAGAGGAATGACCCTCAATAATATCAGTCACGTCAACCTGTTAGAGATTCAAGAGGAGCAAAAAGGAAATGCCTCAGAAGTTGGCATATGTAGCTATGTTTAGCAGGCCTACATTCTTTAGAAACACAAGATTTAAAAGAAACTACAAAGTGTTGATCGGAGTTGCAAACACATTTACGTTTTCAATCCCAGGCACTTCGACTGGCTGAATTCCTGCCAATCCTTTGGTGAGAAGACTGTTCAAATATAAGACGTCGTGGTGTTATATAAAAAATCAAGGGGAAAGATGTGAGAGTTTACTTTTTGAATAGTGGAATCAGAGATACCATCATAAGCACATATTACAAACTAAAATAAGACTGGATTTCGACTCAAGCATCGTAAAACATTGGATGGTGGTGTTAAGAGTTGATACCTGGCACGAAATGCAATTCCAAGCATCCAATCCTTTGTAGAATAGGCATTCACGTATCTCCCAGCTACTACCTGCAGAAAATATGTGGTTAACTTGAAACTATATTCAGACACAATGGCGATAGATTTCCAGTAGCAAAATTCATTCAGTAGAAAAGGTGGCATACAACTACCTTTCGAGTAGCTCCCCAGTTCTCATCTTCAATTGCCACAGGAGCTCCAAGAAGAACCACTCTTTCCACAATTCCAGCTGCCGAAAATCAAGAAAGTGAATAGTTGTTACGGACAACCTTATAACTTGTACCCAGAAAAACTAAAGTAACTTTTCTATAGAGAAAATGAGCGATAGCCGGAAATAAAAACAAAAAAAGGCTGCCTGTAGTTCAACTGTGTGGAGTCATAAATTAGAAGAAACCCCTAGACTATAGTCGGAGTCAAAGGTTTACAGCCTCCATAGTAACTGATATAAATGCATAAATAGCTTAATCCCTAGAGATTCAATTAGAATGGTTGACAGCAAGGTCACCAATGAAGAGACTGCTTAACAGAAAGTTGGAATAGATAAAAATCAAAGAATGTAGCTATAGTAGCTATCATAAGTCTGAAGTTTGAAACATAAAATAAGAAAACTAATGAATGCCTGAATATGAATCTAAGTTAACAGAAGATAATCAGGTCAACCATCACGGCATAATGAAATAAATGAATGTCTTCCCAGATTCACTTTTCCTTTTTAGCATCCTCTGAAAGGGTAACCTTACCATTAGCTTCACTTTCAGCCAAAAACTGGAGGCACCTGAAGATCACCCTTGCTCCAAGTGAGAAACCTACGAGAGTCACAGGCCTTGGAAATACACAGACACCAATAAATAAGAATTGGAAGGAGTTAATAAACTACAACTCTGCTGAATGCAATAAAGTATATGATATAGAAATTTAGTAGGTTACCTATGCCCTTGCAACCCTTTCAGTAATGCTTCTGCAAGCAGTTTTCCTGCCTTATCAGACCTACAGAGTAGCAGCCGCCACAAACATAAGCCTTTTCTGAAATAGGATCGTAACAATAGAAGGATGATGTTGTTCATCTATTCCCTCATTCCCAATTGAAGTATACAATTGACCAGGCACGGAATTGAAGTTTTAGATGAACGTCGAAAAAGTTCAAGCTTTTGTGTAATTTACACTTCTCCTTAAAAATAGAGGTTGAGAGTAACTTCTTTAAGTGCGCTGGGGCATCTAAAAATAAAATTTTAATTTTAGGAAATAGAATCGTATTTTGAGATGTCATGAAAAGAGAAAAGAGAGCTTTCATTTCCAAACAGAGGACGTGTAACTTTACCAAACACCATACACACATGAGCTTGGGCCCAAGTGCACACCCCCCAACCGCACCCACTACAGCTGACAGGATAATCCATCTGGAAAGATATTCAGCATAAATATTCTTTTCTTACTAGGACGAATATTCAGGTTCTGTAAATGTTTTCTTGCGGAGAGCTTCTACAAAGTTCTCGCTATTGACATATTTCTCAGAGACAAGAGAAAAGGGAGAACCTGTCAATTGCAATTGTCCATTTGCTATCAATAAAATCAGTAAGAGAAAGTAATGTTGCTGGCCAAGCCAGTGCCGCCGTAAGAGTGCCTAATACAGTCATCATAGCACCTCGCTTCATCACTTCCCTGGCAATGCCTGCAGAAAAAAAGTATCATATCTATGTCACTGAACAAGTTCGAGTTCATATAGCTGATTGCGTTATATTCAGTTTCATAAACAAATCCTTTACTTGAAGTAAGCCAGTCTTGAATAGCAGTGCTTACAGCAATTAGATGCTGGGATTCCCACTGCAGTGCATACCTAAACAAATGTTAAAGGTAAGCTTAACAGCATGAAACAGTTCAGGAGAGCAGCAAAACCACTTCCTTCACTCGCAGTGAAATCATAAAACCTGAGAGAAGTTCACTACCTTTCCAATTTATCATGTTGTTCTTCCCAAGGTCTAATAAAATCTTCTTCCTCAAAAATGAACCCTGATACAGAGATCTCAACAGCGAGCCGCTGACAAGAAAATTATAATGAGGGGAGCTACAGCACAAAGGGCAAACAGTGAAAAGCAAATGTTTCAGCTTCTATATGAAGGTCAAGATAAGGGACTGGCGTATCAACAAACTCATGTAACAAGACAACAGAATTAGTACGAAATCACTAAGCCCTTTACTTTATTTTTCTTTACTTGTAAACTATGGAAAGCCCAGAAACTCACTCCTTGGTTATGATTTTCCCCTATAGCCTTGAACTCAAATTCATCAACACCACCAATTCTCCTAGCCATTTTGGTCCCGGAAAGTCCAGCTCCAGCGGCTGTGTCAATTGTCGAGTCAGTGGGATTTCAAGATGGATGAACAACATTTGAATAGAAAATTATTGGCAAATGTAAAGATCTAATTAGATTTATTATTCAATAGCATAAAAGCACAACTGTGTAGCTATTTCTGTATACGAGGAAGATGGACTTCCAAAATCTGTTTACGCTATGAACATATATCCCATAATGCACCTTGTACTTACCACCAAAAGAAGCTGCAACTGCAACCGAACCTGCAACACTTCCAGCAGCACTAGCAACAGCAGCAAAGCCACTTGCTCCAATAACAGGAATAATAGTCCCCAGTGTAGGTGCTAAAGCACCAAATCCAGCAGCTATTGCTGGAGCAGCTAAACCTGGTTAAGACAAACAAACCCAAAAATCAAAATACCATCCTACCAAGAAAACCCAACATTTGCAAAAACTTGTTTGCAAACATACCCATTAATGTAACACAACAGCAACCAATAAAGAGTGGCATACCTCCAGTAATTGCCATCAAGGTACCTCCAGTTAACGCAGCAGCACCAATAATACCTCCACGTTTCCACTTACCCCATGTGCTTTCTGGAGATCCACCTTGCTCTTTGGATTCCTCCTCCTTCAAAAGAGCCATTGCAGAACAAGCAACCACCGTTTCAATGGCTTCCTGCAAAAGTATATCTTTTCAGAAGATCTATGATGCTATTCATGAGATTTCAAGAAAGTTGGCAAATCCATGACCACCTCAAATGCATATACTGCTCTTGCTTGGAGATAAAGAAATCTACAGGAAATAGGTGTTAGTTCCCAAGATCAAATTGCAAGGGATCAATGTTCTCTGTCTTCAAACGGGAGATCATAATACCAAAAGACCATACAACAAACACATCCTTGGAAAGAAACTATAGGATACAATACAAAGAGAAAATACATTAAGACATTCTTTCCTTATCCAGCAGAATTTTCACAATGAGCATGGACTTCTGTTTTAGTCCCAGAACAATGGGAGGGGACAAGAGAGATTACACACCAGCAACGTCAGCTGCAACGATATTTTTATATGGGGAAAAATGCGAATAGAATCATAAATTTCTCAGGTTATAACAGTTATCCATAAAGCAATGACCCTCAAAGATCTTATTGCTAGAAAATGTTCCAAAAGAAACTCAAACATATGCATATTTGTACCATTTTCATCCACTTTATATCAAACCAGGCTGCTAGCAACCTCAATGCCACACGATGTCTGGCATCATACCCCTTTCTTCTCTTGGTAGATTTCTTATTGTCTTCGGGGGTATCTGCAAGACAAGCTGAAAGAAGCTGATACAGAACTGTCACTCTTCTCGGGTAACTAAGCATTGGTGCCTCTTCCATTTGTTTTCCAACTGATTCCAACATGGGTGTTCCCTGGGCTTGCTCAGCAATAGACTTAGTAGTTTTAGTTTCCTGCTGAGAATTATCAGGTATATTCCGTTCTTCAGATTTTGCTTCCGAAATCGTCTCAGGAGCGGGAAACTTCTCCCGACAGGCCTGCTCATATTCCCGTTGTTTTTCCTTCTTGGAGTCAAACTCAGCAGGAGTTTTTTGCATGCCCAAAGACATAGCATCAATACCATTTGCCACAGAAACTTCTTTTTCAGCAGCTTCTGATGACATGTCTCCACTTTCATCCATAAGTTGCCTTAGGAACTGAAAAAGAAGAAGGATCCACATAATTAGAGATCATATCCATTAGCTGCAATGGATCCCTAGCATGGAGAAGATACTGGAACTGCAGAATACTCCATAACCTCAAAACTCTACAAGAGCTAATAAAGGACAATATGAACACTGAGATGTGTCAAGAAAAGCCATGCGCAGCCTAGAATTTTAAACAGAAAGCATTCATTACATTTGCTCAGATTAAGTTTCCGAAAGGATAAAACTTTATGTGACAACACCCAAATGAACCTAAGTTGGACATAGGCCATTTCCCGGTAAGTTATATATAGTAGCTGAAAGCAAATCATTCATCAAATCCTTCGAAGGAAAAAGAAAGCAAAGACAAAAACCAAGAAGCTAAAAGAACAACCGCTCCAACATGACGCCGGTCCGCAGATGAATGTGTGGCAGTTTCCTCTAATCCAGCCCACTCTTTGTTATCAATCTCTAGAAACCTAAAATTATAAACGATGAATCAACATAATTCTGTCTTACATATTTACGTGACTAGAGACACATGCATACAAAAAGGAATGATTAGTACTTGAAGACGGGGCGAAGGAGGCCGGAGGATTGATGCGCCCAGAGGTGAGGATCTTCGGATACGGAGTCGGTGGAGCTATCAATGGCACTGAAGACGCGTTGGTCGGGGGCGGAGGGGAGAAAGCCCAAAGGGAGAGTCTGGTGGATCTGGACCTGGTGCAGGGCCAAGGCAAAGAGTGCCCCCGCCGCGTATTTTTGCTTCGGCGTCAGCATCGACGTTGATGATGACATTGTTTTCCACCTTTTACAGTTCAAATTAGCAAGGAAAGGTTGGGAGCGTCTACAAAGATGATAAAAATGATAAAATTTGGTAGTTGTGTGAAGAATTCAGAGAGATGAAGCCATGATCACAGATCACCCTTCTTCTTCTTTTTAGCTTTTCCTCTCGGTTCAATTCTAGTGGCGGTTGGTTTCAGCTGAAACAAGAAGTGAGCTACGACGCCGTATATATGCACGTTCGCGCAAATGCCTTATATATATATAGAACTAAAATTCAAATATCAAACTATATAGAAAATCAAATATGTAATGTAAGTGTAGTATAATAAAAAAATTATAATAATTCACATAAAATAAAATATATATTAACATAACATAAACTAAATACTCACATCTTACAAGGCTCAAACCAATTGATCACACCTCAATTTTAACATTTCTCTCCTTAACATATTTATCATGATCATAGTCTTCTTTGACTCCCACCAAACGATTATGAACATGTTTGTTTTCCATAAACAAATTTTTAGCATCTTTTCTCACTTCTCACCACCCAATTCCCATTTGATACCGTTCCCCAGCCGGGGGTCCATGCATATTCTGACTCCATCCTATTTAATTGAATCAGGTCAAAGCAGTTACTAGTTTTATTTTGAAGCCCATGCCTACCAGTTGATTTCTTCTCAGTAATTTCTTGGCCTCTGTTGAACTTCTCTGTTATCACTCTCTTGGAGTCGTTCAGGTTGACCTACCAACATCTACCCACCTCGGTCCCAACTATATATGTGATAGGAGTGCATTTTGTGTTAATTTAAAGTGATTGCAATCCTTTGTGACTAAAATATTTATAATCAAATGTCATATTGCACCATTAGCTTATAAAAGATGAATAGGATGAAAAATAAATAAGTCAAAATAAATATGTGAACAAATTAGAAGGAGGAGTTAGGCGCGCCTACGTCTAAACCTGCAAGAATGTGGCTGCAAAATGATGGTTCAAAACATGATTTTTTAAAAGATTTGAAGATGATTGGAATACTTTTGACTGATTGAAAACTCTCCTTATTGAAGGAAACTCTTTGGGATAATAATTTCTATTACTTAGGTTTTTTAGTTTTATTAAAAAATCTACTTTTTAAATTCTAATAAGATTAGATAACTAGTTAGTAATAAGTGATATAATTCACCATATAAACATCTATTGGATCTCTCATTTTTGGGATAATCTCTACGTTTTTCGATAGTATTTTCTCTTCTCCTTTTATTTGTTCTCCCATTAACATGCTAGGCTAGTTCTTTTATTTCTAGTTAAAATTTCAATATGTTGTGAGATCTAACTTGTGCTTTCTACTTTCATTCATATAGGTATTTGTATTGCTCTATGTGTTTTTATCACAAATAATCAGATTTATGAATGATGGGTACCATTATTTATTGTCAATAATATTTGCCTAGCTAATTGAACTTGTAATTTTGTAATTGTTTGTTTAATTTAATAACTAGTGGTAACACAACGTAATTGGTTATGCCGTAGTTTTTGATCATGTTATGGAATGCACAATCTAATTTAAAAAAAATCTTGGTAGGAATTTATTGGTTAGAGTTGGACCTTTTTAGTTCTTATTATTGTTGGTAGATTAAATCTTGAGGACGTTCCCAAGGTTGTTTACTGATTAGAGATTTAGTCGACAGACGTTTTTTGACTATATGGACAAGGTAAGAAAATGTGAGGTTGTTATGTCGTACCAATGATTATAGACAATTTATGATTGTCATCTTTGCATCTATGATAAACCGTAGAATTGAGCATCATCTTGTTTTTAACTGGAATATTTTTCTCATATTTATCCTATTTTTAATTTTACTTTAGATTTAGATTTTAAAACAAAATCCCCTCTTCTTTTTATTTTTACTTCTACTCTTCAAGGAATTAATTTAAAACCAAAATCTGTGGATTTGATCCTACTCACTACTTTCGCAAGTCCTAGTAGGAAAATATTTTTGGTGGATTCGGTACTCATCAAATTTTGGGGCCGTTGTCGGGGATTAGTGTCTTTAAATTAATTTTTTTTGTTATTTATTCTTGCTACTTGGTTTTTATGCCAAATTCTTCTCGTATAGGTGACATTGAATTTGATCCTGAGATCAAGAAGATCACACGTAGACTCCAAAAAGAAACTCAACAACATAAGGGAAAGGCTTCTACCTCTTCTGAACTATACGTCCCACGTCTAGCAACTCTTAAGATGAAATAATGGCCAAAATCTGGAACGGACGATCAAAGAGATAACTTTTCTTGACTTAAATCAACAACCTCTTTGCATTGAATACCCTACCTTAAATGCTGACTTTGAATTTAAATCTAGTCTTATTCACTTACTTCCTACTTTTCGTGGCCTTGTAGGTGAAGACCCACACAAACATTTCAAGGAATTTCATATGGTATGTTCCGGCATGAGACCTCAAGAGATCACCGAAGAGCAAGTCAAACTGCGAGCTTTTCCATTCTATTTGGGTGATAGAGCAAAGATTGGCTCTATTCTCTATATTTGGGATCCATCATTAGTTGGAACTAGTGCGAAAAGCAATTTCTTGAAAATTACTTCCCCGCCTCACGAACCATAACTATCGGGAAGGAAATAAGTGGAATAAGTCAATTTTTGGAGAAAATTTTCATGAGTATTGGGGAAGATTCGAGCAGTTAGTGAAGAGTTGTCCTCATCACCAAATTTTCGACCACCTCTTGATTCAATATTTCTACGAAGGACTGTCTGAAACGAATAGGAGCTTGGTAGACGTGGCTAGTGGAGGTGCTTTGTATGATAAAACACTACAACCACGCAAACTGATTACAAGCATGGCAACTAATAATCAGCAATTCGGCAGTAGAAACGACAACCCACCACAAAGAGTGAACGAGGTACGTACTTCCATTGATGAACACTTAGATGAACTCACTTCTCTTGTAAAAAAATTTATAGTAAGAGGCACTCAACAAGTAAAAGCTTGTGGCATATACACATCTTCGGGTTACTTTACCGATGCTTGTCCTACACTCCAAGAAGAATCCACCATGCATGCCAATGTTAGGAGGATTCTCTGGACCATCACAAAGGGGACATGATCCCTTTATATATAACCCCGGATAGAGAGATCATCCAAATTTGAGATTTGGAATCAACCTCAAAATTTCCAAAGACCTTCATACCAACAACAAGCAGCACCTTCTCAAACCAACCCTAATTCTGGTATGCCCCTAGAGGATATCGTGAAAACACTCACCTTGAATACTCAATAATTCCAACAAGAAACTCGGGCAAGCATCTAGAATTTGGAGTCTCAAATGAGTCAATTGGCATTATCCGCCAGTGTGACGCCCCAAAGATTATATTATATAATTAGGGGATTAATTGGTAAATTTTATGAAACTTAGTTAGTTGGTTAATAATTATAGGTCATAATTGAAATATAATAAAATTTGAATGGAATAAATTGGAGTTCGTTATAATATTTGGGGGCAAGTTATATCAATTAAGAAATGTAGGAAGGACGTAATGGGTATTTTGAGAAAAAATTAATTAAATAAATAAAATAATAATAATATTATATATATTATTATTAAATCTTGGATGGAAATTTCTTTTACCTATTTCTCTAGGTAATCTATTATTAACAACTTCGTCCCAACTTCTTTCACTGTAAAGGAATAGAATATTCTATCTTCACAACTTGTCTCATGACAGAACCAATCATTAGTTCCCAACCGTGGGGTGAATGAAATCCGATACATAAATCGGTTAATAAAAGAATCGAAAAGAAAGGAAATGATTTAGTTCCAGAGCTAAAGATTGTAGTTCTCGAACGAGCAATCGAAACGATTCTGCTTTAAACTCAAATCTGATCTCTTTCCATACCTCACAAGCGGCAGCTAGTTCAGGACTCCATTTGCTAGCCTCACGGATAATTGCATTACCCTCAGCAGCAAAATCACGTCCTTCATTACGAGCTTTTACACATGCTTCTAGAGCTACTCGGTTAGCTACGGCACCTGGCGCATTACCCCAAGGGTGGGCAGGGGACTGCAAATCCTTTTTCCCCAGTTCAAATCCGGGTGTCGTCTGATCAACAAAGAACTAGAAATCTCTTGTTCTCTTCTGTTATGTCTCTCGAACCATAGTAATATTTTTTAATTTGATTGAATCACTTCAACAGCCTTCGATGGTTATATTGGTATCCAAAGTACGAATGAGATGGATGTTTGTTGTCCCAACCATTCTTTTAGTCCCGAGCCCCATAAGGAAGGGCTATAAGTACTGGGAAGGGCTATCTCACTCCAGCAAGAAAGGAAAAAAGAAGTTTTAAGTGGGCCGTCTTTTGTGGGTAAAGGAATTTGCATAATTCTATTTCAGATATCTATATCTATTGAAAAAGAAAATGAATAAGCGACAGTAGTTGGAGAAGTTCCATCCATTTCAAGTGCGTATCCCATTTTTGCGCAGCAGGGTTATGAAAATCCACGAGAAGCGACTGGGCGTATTGTATGTGTCAATTGCCATTTAGCTAATAAGCCCGTGGATATTAATAAGAGGTGGAATAGAATAACCCGATTGAAGCGTAATGATCATACGTTTGTAATGCATTGTATGTCCCATAATAGGTCCCATTCTTCTACCCTTTCCCGGAAGTCGATGACTATATACATATAAACATATATATAATAATATGTATATAGATATATACATATAAAATTATGAGAAAAGAGGGAGCGGATGAGAGTGGCGGCCAAGCCCACCTCACTTCTCTCTCCTCTCTCTCATTACACATATATATAATATACACATATGTAGATTTCTACTTCAGAAATTTGCAATTTCTCAATGCAGGCCAAGAAGAAACAGAAAGGTAAGAATTTATGTTTTAATTTATATTAATTTATATAATTATATTATTTAATTAGTTTTTTTACTAAATATAATTTATATTGAGCGATATATTATTTAATCGGAGTACTTTATGATTTTGGCTATTTAAATTAGTGTCGAATTAAATATCACATTTGCTAATTAAAATATTAGATTTGTTAGATTTAATTATTACTATAGCTAATTTACACAATTCCATTGGAATGATTAACCAAATATGTAATTATATGTATTATTGCTTAATTAAATTGTATAGCAGCGAGAAATCGATAGAAAATTCATAGAAATATTCCGAGAATTATATTTAATAAATGGTATGTTAATAAAGAGGAAAAACGAAGATTTGTACTTCGATAAAAGTAGAATATTAAAGAATTATTAGAAATTGTACGAAAAATATTTGATATTGTATTTAAAAGAAATTATGATATTCTCGATATATTAACTGTATGTGGTATAACTCATTATAGGATACGGGGGTAAAGTGAAAAAACCGACCCACCACCTATTGAATAGATAAAGGCGTTGTAAGGTCGAGGTAAGTAAATAATTAGTATTATCTATATATGTCCCCTTTATTTGTGGTTTTACTGTTATATGAATTTGTGGTTCATGCTGACATTGATTTATCTGAAAGTATATGAGTGATGAAATGATTTGATTGATTGATGACATTGTGTACGTAGAATGAGGAAATGAGTTAAAATATTATGTTTGTTGTTTGATGCGTTGTGGATGTCTGGAATGAGAATATGTCGATATATTGTTTTACGTTACTAGTTGCTTACAAGAATGGTGATATGTGGAAATGAGGGAGCGGTGGAAATTGAATATAATTGTGGTGTGAATACCCCTTGATGTGTTGAAAAGCCTATAAGACGAAAACATGATATGAAAAGAGCTATGTGCGAAATGAGATTATTGAGCCGGCTGTCAAGGGGATTCACTTGAATTTATATAACGGTGAGATTGAGTTGATGGGAAAACACAATATCACTTTCTGGTAAGAAAACTAGGAAAAATGGAGTTTGATTGATTGTCTTATTATGAGATAGTCATGTGGTGTAATAAAGCTGATTATGTTGGAATTAAATTGATTGTATTCCATGCATGTTGCCTGTTTATCTTGTTTGTGCTGTGTTTGATATGCATATATAGATAGGGCTGGTTATTTACTTACTGAGTGGCAGGCTCATCCCTCTGCTGATATTTTCTTTCAGGAGTAAACTTTGAGATGTCTGGCTGTTGAAGAATAGGTCTACGCGCTATACCCAGGCAGGTAGGGCCAGTATGTTGTTTTCTCCTCTTTGTCAATTAGAGTACAAAACACATTTTGTTATATAGAGAGAACGTAAGCATGGAGATTACTGATGATGGATTACTTGTGGTGTTTGATGTGCATATATAATATTGTAGGTTGATTACGCTTGTTATGACGTTGGGGTTACGTATTCAAATGGGTTAAATTATTATGCGCATTTATATTTATAAACACAGGGATTACTATAAGTATGACGTTTAGGGTAGATATAGCCCTTATAGCGAAGGGGGTGCTACAGCCAGTCGTCTAAAATCTCAAGATAAGTTGCCCTCCCAAACTATCATTAATTCTAAGCAAAGCGTTAGTGCTATTACCTTGTGCAGTGAAAAAGAGTTACAACCCGAAAATAGCACTAAGCGTGGACATGCAGAATAGGACAAAACAGAGCATGAAAAAGAGTTACAACCCGAAAATAGCACTAAGCGTGGACATGCAGAATAGGACAAAACAGAGCATGAATTGGAAATGCCTCAAAAGCAAGCAGAGAAGCCCGGCCTACCCAAATAAGAGCATCCCAAGCCGTCATATACATGGAGAAGCATCATGGCAGGGATGGAGCTCTTTCGGGCGGGTTGTAGATGGAGCATCGGCACGGGCCATTTGGTGAACATTTGGAGCTTCCTCGTACTTCCACGTTTCGACTTATCACTCCAAAGCCCCTTCATTGCCCCTTGTTGCAATGACCTCATTTTGGAGGATACGAGGGTATGGAATGACGAGTTGATCTCTGCACTGTTTTGGCCGGAAGACAGGGAACTTGTTGCTCAAATCTCCCTTAGCTTTATTGGTACGGTGGACTTTGGCACTACTCCAATATATGTGTTTTCCTCTCAAATAACAAAGTCAATACACCTTAATCATACTATAATTTTATTCTAAATGCACCTATATAGTTGGGATCTTTGCAACCCATCATCCGCTAATTGTTAAAATAATTTGAAAATCATTTTTCTGATTTCTATTTTTAATCTATTTAAATTAAAAATTATAAATAAGTTTTTATCAATTATGCTTGATAAAATTATGAATATTAAGCTTTTTGGCAAATAATTCGTCTTCAACTTTGTTTTTTCTACTTTTCATCTTGATTTTCAAATATTCGCAATTTTCCCTAATGCTTAGTTTACAACTTTAAAAAAATATTCATTTTCAATCTCCTTTAATTATTATAAGAATTCATTTGAATCGATAATGTCCTATTTAAGTGGTAAAAATGAATGTTCCTATCGATAAGATTGTGGGTTTGGGTCTCATAAATATAAATATATTTTCACTTTTATAATTTGTTTTTATGTATTTATTTATTATAGTTTTGACTTTGAAATATATAATATATTAAATAATATAATAAATTCATACTATAATATTTTCCCTTGGTAATTAACAAATGTTAGGAATTAAACATTTGTTCAGATAAGGGTAATTTTGTATAAGCAGAAAAAGTATTTCAAAACAATCTGCCAAATACAAAAGTACTTTTTGTATTTAGGTCTCTTAATTTAGGACATTTTTATATCCCTCACATATTCCATAGGGGCAACAAAAAGCATATTTCATAGGGGCAATTTTGTCTCCGCCATCTTGTGTGCTCAAGTGGGCAATATAAAGGGAGATAAAAATTCAATCTTTGCTTCTACAGCAAAATAACTCCACCTTCACATTCGAATCCACCGATTCCATAACTCCATCATTCCTTCGTTCAATAATAAAATTTTCAATTTTTAGTTTAAACCCATTTTCCTTGGGAATTCCCTGTCATCTTAATCCCATCAGCAGTTCAATCCGATCCCAATTTGATTTGAAGAGCTTTTATAAGATGCAGAGAAGTAGACGTAGGTGCGAGGGCACTGCCATGGGCTGCATCGTACTCGATCTTCGTCCTGGCCTCGGCCTCGGCCCTTTCTCTCTCGGTAAACCCTATTTAGTCCATTATTTTGCATTGTTTGGATTGTGTGTGAGTGGAATTTGTTTTTTTGACATTGAACTAGAATTATGAATTGATTGGAATTAAGGATTTGAGTTAAATTTACCACTCTTTTGGGTTTCCGCCTCTGTTGATCCTCCAATCATGGGTGCATTCCTTTTTGGATTGGTTTAGAATTTAATGAACTAATTAAGATTATCGATGATTTTTGTTATTCATAAATGTAATTAATTTAGGGGAAATTGTGTATGGTATCGTGTTGATAATTTTGTTTACGTTGACATTCAGGGATGCCGATATGCGAAGCTTTTGCTCACATAGAGCAGCAGCCCAACGTTTATGATGTTGTTCATGTCAAGTACTATGACGAGGTATGGTCCGTATGGATAGGGTTCATTTAGCTTAAATCGGCGTTCTAGGTCATATTATGTTCTTTAGGGTTCATCAGTCTCAGCATGCATGACCTTTTGAAAATTGTCTCATTCTTCTATTCGCCAAATTGTGGATATGATTACCATACTTGACTGGTAATAACATTTGGATCCTGAATAAACTCCACTTTTGGAGTTTGTGTTTCTCGAAGATGGGCTTTTTCACATTCTTGATTGTGTCCTAGCCTTTGGTTGTCGTCATGTTGTTGCTTCTATCAATTGGCTAGGCTGTCGTCATATTGTTGCTTCTTTCGATTGGCTAGGTTGTCATATCGTCGCCTTATTGATTAGCTTTTGCTGGCTTTCTACCTAATGAATCTTCACACTTAATGGAACCGTGTGCTGTCCGACCTTTCAGGGATGCTTGTATGTCGTACACGTGTTTTGATCTTTTTGGCCTTTTGCCATTTCTAATTCAAGGTCTAAAATTTGTTTAACAAGTTTTACATTTTTTTCATAACATAAAGATCTTGGACTGTTGTGTGTGTTGTGTAAGCTTGTTAATGCAGGGAGTGTGACTTCTCAACTTAGCAAAGTCAGAATTTTCACATTTCTTGGTGTATCCTATGCCTACATGTCAATGCTCACTGTGCCTCGTGAAAGAATTATGCACATTCTTATGCTTATTCCTGTGATCTGCAGGAGCCTCTGAAACTTGACATGGTTATTAGCTTCCCTGACCATGGCTTTCATCTTAGGTTTGATCCTTGGTCGCAGGTACTTATGATTCGAGGATTTTATTTTAAAGATTATTCGTTTATAAAAATCAAAATTGAATATCTTGCGAACATGAATTTTCGGTTGTGCTATTGCTGCAAATGCACAAACATTCATGCGCAATCAATAAAATTGGCTGTTTTCTCATAATATGAATTCTTAATTTTAGTTTTTCTTTATAACAGAGGCTGCGCCTTATAGAAATTTTTGATGTCAAACGGCTTCAGATGCGGTATGCTACTGCCTTGATCGGGTAGGATCTTGTGCCTGTACCATTGAAACTTTATCTTTTATGTTAAAGAATTGGTTCCTCACAAGCCGTCGTACTTCCAGTGGACCATCTACTCTTGCAACATTTGTAGCTGTCTATGCTCTTTTTGGGCCAACATATCCTGGAATTTATGACAAAGAAAGGGGCGTTTACACTCTGTTTTACCCAGTATGTTTGTTGATATCAACTTATCTGGAACAATTAGTCTTTGCAATTTCTTCTACCTATCTTATCTATTGGCAATGGTTCACGGTTGTATTTTGCAGGGCTTGTCCTTTGCGTTCCCGATACCCTCACAATATGCAGAGTGTTGCCGTAACCGTGAAGGTATTCATTTTTTAATAACCTCTTCGCAATTGACAAAATCCTCTACTCCTGGTGCTAAATGGTCCTTACTGCATCTTTGCAAGCTGAACTGCCCTTGGAGTTTCCTGATGGCACAACTCCAGTTAGTTGTCGTGTCTCAGTATATGATTCTTCTACAGACAGTAAGGTTGGTGTAGGCACTTCACTGGCCAAGGCATGTGTACCTCCACTGCCTGCTGGCAGCCTTTACATGGAAGAAGTGCAAGTGAAGGTCAGATATTTTACTGTCTGTCATATGTAGTTTCCATATACATTAATTTTCCTTCTGACGGACATTTTAACCTTTGAAATGCGTATAGTTTCCACTGTACTATCTCCAGGTTAACATTATACTAGCAATTCTTCTTTATACATACGGAAAAAGTGAAGTTTCAGAATCTTTACTTAACCTCATTTATCTTATGTATTGTTTAGTTAGGGGAAGAATTGTGGTTTACAGTTGGGGGGCAGCATATCCCTTTTGGCGCATCACCACAGGTATATGAACCTTTTGAAGTGACGGTCAGTCATTTTTCAGTTATTTGCCTCTATCATTCACTTTAAATTCATCAAATCCTTCCTTAACAAATTTTGGCCTTTCATCTGACCTCAATACACTGTGACATCCAATTTCATTGAACTTGATCTCCTTTTTTTCCCCCCCTCCAAGAAGAATAAAGACATGAGTTTCTTTGCATTAACTTTGGCTTCTGGCATCTAGAATAACAAAATAAAAGTCTTTTGTTTTCTTCCTCTTAATGATGTTTTGCTGACAAATAGTCATGAAGTTCCGCTTTCTCTTCGTTATCCATATGCAGGATGTATGGACTGAATTGGGAAGACCCTGCGGAATTCATCAAAAACAGGTATTACCTAGTGTAGGATCTCGTCAAGTTACAAACTCATGAATATTAACAATACATACTTTCTGCAATATTTCCTTGGGTTTCTAGTTGTTAAAATAAGGGGGTAATTGAGTTTTTGTGAGTGACACAGGTGGACCAAATGGTAATCCACTCTGCTTCAGATCCTCGGCCACGAACAACCCTTTGTGGAGATTACTTCTATAATTATTTCACACGTGGCTTGGACATCTTGTTTGATGGGCAGGTACCCTCCTTTTTTGTCATAAAATTTCATTATTGGTCGCATGAATTATAATCATATGAAATTTTGACTTTATCTGACCTGTTTTGCAGAGCCATAAAATAAAAAAGTTTGTTCTGCATACCAACTATCCTGGGCATGCAGATTTCAACTCATACATGAAATGCAATTTTCTGATATACAGTTCTGATTGTGAGTTGTTGACCCTTTCCATAAATTTTCTTTTACAGTGAAGAAAATCAACAATCTGATCATCAGTTTTTGGGTTTAAATTGTTTCAGTTGGTGGGTCATGTCATCAGGATGTGAATGCCTCTAAGTGTGCAATAACGCCTAGTACAAAGTGGGAACAAGTTAAGGTGATATATTTAAGCTTCTTTGGATTAAACAAAAATGGAGTTCATTTTGATTGTTGAACGTTTAATCCTTGATGTTGAATTAAAAAATTCTGCAAATTTTCCTACTTGTTCAAGCCTATTGTCATTTTTCACAATATGACTTAGACAAGTTCACTACAACTGATGGTTAGACTAAGCTGTACAGATGATGGTTTTTTTCATGTCCAGTTGTAGTGAACTTGTCTATTCCATGCCCATGATGCAGTTTTTAGGAATATAAATATACAACATTCCGCAGGAAATCCTTGGCGACTGCGGTCGAGCTGCCATTCAAACTCAAGGCTCTACCAGCAATCCTTTTGGATCTACATTTGTGTATGGTTACCCAAATATTGCCTTCGAGGTGGATCTTTTTATTGCAAACTCTTAAGCTTTCCTTTGTGCTTATCTCTCGAAAGTTTCTTCAAGTTTGCTGATCAGGCACAAATATGACGTTCACAGGTCATGAAGAATGGTTACGTTGCAACTGTGACTCTTTTCCAGTCGTAATGTTTTACATGTAGACATGGTATGAAACACTTCCTTTAATGCCCCATTTTGATCAGTGATATTTGGTATCGTTATCTTCCCTACCTTTCAACTGAACTGCGTGATGGAAATGCACCTTATTTGACTATGTTAATCCAACAGAATTATGATGTAAAATATGAAACATTATGAATATATCTGTAACTAAGCTTTTCCTGGAACTATGGATAACATGAAGTCTCTTTTTAATTTTCCGTCGAACCTCACACGCAGGTGAGTTATTATGACTGTTGGCTGATGATAGTTTAAACTCTGTTTTGAGCCACGTGTAAAAATTTGTGCTGCGTAGAACCCCTGTTCGTTCCCTTTAATACAGAATTTGGGCTGACATAGATTTATGATTTATCGTCTTTTCGGTTTTCTTGTTTTGGCAGGATCAAGGGCAGTTTGTACGGACAAATGGTGGCTGAACGAGTATGTATTACATTATATCTGATGGAAGGTTTGAACATGTACAATTCCTACAACTTGTATAGTTCTGTAAATTATCATCTCGTACACAAAAATGGTTATTTAATAAAAGTTCTGTGAAAATCGCATCAGTGTTGTTTTTTTTTTTTTTTGTTGTGTGGTTAACTCATATGAAGATATTAGTTTCTTTAGTCCAAAAAATCCTTAAAATCTCGGTTTGGACGTAGGAGTCTAGCGAGGGGAAGGCGAAAGATACCATCACATTTTGCTTTCAGATAAAAGTTAACCATCTTATTCAAGAAGAAAGCAACTGAGATTTTCTGGTGGAAAAGTGTACAAATTTTATTAAAGTTGGACATACAAGGTAGCCTTCTTGTCGATGTACTTAAATACAGTTCTCCTTCAATTCTTGAATGATAATTGTGTTACATTGTCCTCAGTAGAATATGTTGTAATACGTAGAAGTAAATAATTAGAAATTGGTGAGCCATTGGTGTCCATCAATGAAGCTAAGTGATATAAATGGCTCAGCCTCCTGTTTGGTGAGCTCCCTTGCCCATGACACCCTGCCTCCATAATCCGCCCCTGGTCCCGAACACTTGAATTGCCCGTAGAACACCGTCCTTTTCCAACATACGTAAATAAATAAATAATATCAAATTATTGTGATCAAATTAAATCAATCATAAAGTAAGTATAATATATTTGTCATTTGATTATTCATTTCTTTGAACTGAATGCTAATTATAAGATAAGTGTATTATACCTATTTTATAATTGGTTTAGATTTTGGCCAAATCGAATTTGGATCAGAATTTTCATACAAGACATTGCCTGATTCATTATGGAAATTTCAGAGTGTGAAAAACTTACATTTGTCTCTGCTTATCACCCCAGTCATACCATCCTCTTGGGGTAATAATCTTATCCATATATGTATAAGCAAATACCACTCTTGAAAAAGTGCCCCAGGCCCGGCCCAAATACAGTGCACCAGATCCAGTGACCTTGCAGTTCACAAAAGAGAATCCAGTTTCCTCCAGCATACTCTCCCTTTTCTGGGCTGTTAAGGCCCCATAGCTCTTGGTCTTTGCATGGAGGTGACAGTCTTGATATAGCGACAGTCCATCTCCAAATATGAAATCCACAGAACCTTGAATGTGGCAGTTCTTGAAATAGTGCCTGCCCTTGTGGTCATATAGAGTGTCTTGGGCTCCAATAAACTTGCAGTTTATGAACGCCGCCATGTCAGCTGATATCCGCAGCGCCACCGCCTGCTTTCCGGTGGCTCCGGCAGGTGGAGGTGGTGCTTTGTTCTGTCCATGAACCATCTTAGTAATCCTCATTTTTTGGACATGACTAATGCTGAGAAACATGACATGTTTTACTAGGGAAACATGCAATTGAAGTTGATTAATCTTTAATTGCGAATATGCTAACATGCGAAACACACATAAAAAGATATTCACAGCGCAAATGTATATTTGAAAGTCCGGCAACCTTAAAGGTGATGTTCTTTGCAACAAAATACGGAGCATTGACAGCAAATGTTGCCGAGCCATAAGTACCCAAAGGCTGTCCATTTGGGCCGACACGATCAGCTGTGTCATCCCATCGGATTATAGTCTTGCCGGCGCCAGCTCCTTCCAACGTAACATAAGCCATTGTCATCGGAATTTCTATCTTTTCCCTGTCAGTATACATACATTCAACCCAAAATGTGACAAAAACAAACTTGTAATATGTTGGAACTAACAGTGATGCATATTTACCTGTAAGTTCCTGGACCAACGGAAATAAGTAGGCGACAAGGATTGAAGAGAGGGATAGAGGAAATGGCGGCGTCGAGGGTGGTGAAGTGTGCTAGTTTAGGGTTCTTGTTGACCTTAATAGTTTTGCAGGGGTGGAATTTGTTCTTGGCGTCGAGGAAGTTGGAGTGGTTGCGGGAACTCATTCTTCTCACCCAATTCAAGTAGCTTTCTTCATTGTTTTTGATGGAACTTGCACTTGTAGTACTACTTGTCAACAACAAGATTATTAATGTTGTTGCCCCCAAGAGCTTCATTCCCATTAATAATGTGCTACAATCCTTGCCCATTTTTCCGATCGACAAGAAGAATTGTGTGTGAGAGAATGGCGTATGTATGTATATGCTATCTGTAATTATCTCAATCCATCTGTCAACCCGTGTTTTATAGTGTCCGTTTTTGTCTGCTTGAGCAGCTCTGAGGATCAGAGTCACTCTCATTCTCTCTCTCTCTCTCTCTCTCTCTCTCACACACACACCCTCTCTCTCTCTCTCGCTCGTATTTTTACCATCCATCCACAGGTAGAGAGCCAAATTTCTACCTTATCATGTCATTCATGGATGGTGGTGGTGCAGCCATAGCCATAGGGACATGATTTGTACAGCAAGAGAGTTGACAAATAACACATATATACTCCCATACCCACAGTTAAAATTAAAAGGGGACCATAACCATTGCATACAAAAGAAAACAGAAATCTGTAGTACTACATTGGGCAAATAAACATTATTTAGATGTCTTATTTTCAGCAATATATATGGCTAATTCACTCTAAATAAATAAAAACAAGTATATATATAATATTAAACATGCAGCAGAGCACGAAAATTCTTTGTATTCCTGGATATGTAACATATTCATTCTTCTTATTCCAATTAAGTACATCACCAACATTCTTTTTTTATTAAGTATAAAAGGATTCAATTCCATCATGGATCATTACTTACAGGCGTCAGTGCACACTAGCCAAGAAATGACATAACCTTAATACAAGGAATTGTCTTTCTGTAAGGTATGAATAATGTTGCAAAACATCTCATTCATATACTCTTCACTCCACCAACAATTTAAAGATAGGACTAAAAAATATAATTTTGCCCTCAAACTCTAATAATAAAAGAATCGGACTAATGTGAAACAAATGTCATTTTTGGATCTTACAATTATATGGTAAGGAGAAAGCAAAGAATTATGAATAGCGCAACCAAAGATGGAGATGAAGGTACCAAACTTTCTTTATGTTTGCTACTCCATTTCCTTAAAAAAAAATTCTTATTGGACCCAGGCCCAACCTAGCATGGGCCTACAACCCATTAATTATTGACAACTTCAAAAATAACACTTCCGTTGCCGGGACTCGAACCCGGGTCTCTCGGGTGAGAGCCGAGTATCCTAACCATCTAGACTACAACGGATTTGTAAATGCATATCAGAATATAAAATATTGACCTATATTTCGAAACACGAGAGAAAAACCCTTCTTCCCACTCCATTGTAGCTCTAATCGACTCCTATCCACTGTGAATTCTTCTCTGCTTCAGGTACTTGTATGTTTCTTCTTGATATGCTTTCTTTTCCTTTCAAGTGTTTTACCCCCCAAGACTTCCATCGCGTTGCATTTCTGGTGTGATTACTAAATTTAAGCAGCTGAAGGTAGTTGAGGAAATTGAACCTAAATTTCATCTCTATGCAGCATTGGAAATTTTTGCAAGTTCTGGAGCTATGGGCTTACGCTAAATGCCAGTAGTGATTTAAAAACTTGAGCTGAATTGTTGAATATTTTCAGGATAGCTTATTCTTTGCAATTAGTGTGGGTGACAGTACTGCATTCTGCGTAACTGTTGGTTGTGTGCGAACTTATATTTTGAGTTAAGTGAATGACTGAATGGGTACAATTAGATGTTTTTTTTTCCCCAAGTGTATGCTTATTGTGATCAAGAAAGAAGACACAAGAGAACTGTGCTTGGACTTGTGGAGTAAAGTTGTATTTCTTTTTTTCCTTTTAGCTTTATGCTTCCCGATCTCCTGGAAGCAAAATGTACAAAGTTGGAGAATGGAAAGTGTGCCGTCGTACTTTTAGCTTGTCCAAACGAATGGAATTGTGAATCATGTTTTTGTTTTCTTTCTTTTCTGTTTCTTGTTATTGGAGTTAGAGTGAGGGGATTTGCATTCTTTTTCTTGGTCAATTAACCTTTACATACATTGTATTTTGGTGGCGATGTGTTAAGCAGTGCATGTGTGTGGACAGGATAAAGGGGATTTTGAAAGTGAAGAATATTAATGTCTAGATAGCAGGGGTACTTAATATTCTACATTTTTAATGACCCAGTAGTTAGTATTGAGTGAGAATATAGTTTAAGGGGTTTAGGTAAAGCTCTTTGACCTCTTCCTTAATGAAGTTGGTTTCGCCGCTAATTAGATGATCTGTCGACATGCTTCTGATGCATATTGCTGTGGCATTTCTTTTTTCCCACTTTTTTTTTTTTTTTAAATCTTCTTTTCTCAGTTTTTCATGTATCTTTTTGCTATTGGTTGTTTTTTCTTTATGTGGTTCAACAAGCAGATGTTTTTGTAGATCAACATATTCAAGGAAAGGCCATTCATGATATGCAGTATACTTGTATTTTTCTCAATGGCTTTGGTTGTATCCTAAGTGCCTAATTTAGGCTCTCCTTTTCTTATTTTCTTTTTGGTGTATGCAGACTTTCACTTGTCACATAAATTAGTTCCAGGGTGACAGAGATTAGCCACAGTTTTTACTTTCTTAGTAATGATGTCGTCTGGATTAACATACTGCCCCTTGAGATATAGCCTTGGCTCGCCCACAAGAGGGCCAGGATCACATAAGAAACACGTCGCTTTCTTTCCTGATTTCAGGACCTCTAAGGATTTGCTCTATCTGCCAAGGTAAATTTTTCTTAATTCATGTTTAAGTGTTGGCATGCACAATTTTGTTTCCACCGTTTCTCACTACGACAATCGTGTAGAAATGGTTTGGCTGCATCAACTTGGAGATATAAAAGGCGGACTCCTTCCCTTAAGTGTGCAATGGATGCAACCTTCGGAGATGCTACTAATGACTCAACTGGTAAATTTTGTAGATTTATTTGTTTATTGTTGGCCCATTCTCATGTACTTTGTCTGATCTGAGATGTGAGTTCTGATCTTTGTTTGGTGTGGTGCTTGAGAGGGTTCTTCTTTGTGTGGCAATGGCAGTTGTACGTTGTTGTGAGTTATGATCATTGAGGTTCAGGCAGTAGAAGATGGATTAATTATAATTAATATCTTGGTGGAGAATCAGGCATATTTTACCCCAATATTAAAAGATGTCTTTTTTAGTCATTTAGGTTGGTAAATGTTTCTATGATGGATAATGGCGTCCAGATTGATGACACTTGACATGCTCATGTTCATAGTTTCATGAAATGGCCTTTGTTGTGACTTCTTGTTCTGCACTTGACTCATTTATTTGCCCATAGTCTCAAATAGACATTGTCAGTCTGTTACTTCTGAATTTTCATCTCTCTTTATTCTTCTTGGTACAGCTATCTTTCCTAGAATTAATGTTAACGACCCTTACAAGCGACTAGGAATCAGTCGGGAAGCTTCTGAAGATGAAATTCAAGCTGCTAGGAACTTCCTAATACAAACCTATGGAGGGCACAAGCCTAGCGTGGATGCAATTGAATCAGCTCATGATAAAATTATAATGCAAAAGTTCTACGAAAGGAAAAACCCTAAGATCAACATCAAGAAAAAGGTTAGAGAAGTAACCCAGTCGCGCTATGTGCAGGCTGTCGCAAGCAGGTTTAGAACCCCATCCACAAGTGTCATCATAAAAACTTCAATCGCTTTCATAGCTCTCGGACTGCTCACTGTTCTCTTTCCAACGGAAGAAGGCCCGACTCTTCAAGTTGCTATTTCCTTGATTATTACTGTGTATTTTATTTATGATCGGCTGAAGAGCAAATTACGAGCTTTTCTTTACGGGTAAGTTCTTTAATTCTCCAGTGAGAGAATCCCTTCTTTCACGAATGGTTCTACCTCATGTTTATAACTAATGAATCAGTATTAGCAAGAGATACCAATTCAAGATCGAGAAGTGTTTTTTTGTTCTAAAATAACTGTTTAGTCTCTGTTGCACTTTGAAAACTTTTTGCTAAACTTGTTGCTATATTTATTCAGGGCTGGAAGTTTTATTCTTTCATGGCTTCTAGGAACATTTCTGATGGTGTCTGTGATGCCACCAATACTCAAGGGGCCAAGAAGCTTGGAAGTGACAACTTCATTGATAAGCTACATTATCCTCTGGGTTTCTTCTACTTATCTTCGATAATCTGTTTCTATACATGTCCCAGTTTTGTTAGATTAACAGTAGCTTCTTCTAGTGGTAATGGAAAAGTTTCCAGTGTTTTATATGCCTCCAGTTGCTATTTTTACTGTTACGGGATAGCAATACAGATTAATAGACACCGACTTCTGTGTCATTCTTTGAAAATTTCAAGATATCAATTGAGAATTTTCTAGTAACAGATTGCAAGCTAAATGGTAATTGGCATAAAAGGTTTATGAGTTGGTTGGAGATGGCCAACATACATTGTGAATTTATTGTTGCGCTTACGAATTTACCGTCATCGAAGAGATTATTTTGACTGTGAGGGTGTTCTGTGGCAAGTACAACTAGAGTCGCCAACTTGCTGTGATAGAATCATCTCTACAGCATCCCCTCTTTTCTCCTGGAAAATCCTTATATACTCCAGTCAGGAAACACCAAATGGTGTGGAGCATGCGACATCAACAGAATATTGGTTCCATTGCTGATGTAGCTTGTAATCAAGATTTGATATTTTCACGCTAAAGCTTGTAAGAGTTTTGCTCGTATTTCTCCTTCAAGCATATGGTAATGGTGGGATACATATATGTTAACTTCAATCTACTATGTATCTGTTGACCTGCAAAGTGTTTTGGTTCTTCACACTGCATTTCAGAAACTATGACCAAAGTGGTTGCAGCAACATTTGATATATTGGTAGATAGTTCTGAGCTGGTGGCTCTCTTTGTCTGAAAATCGCCTCTTCCACAGACTGCAAAAGGAAAAAACAAGGAAGAAAAGGATGGTTGTGGGAGAAGAGTTCATTGCTTTGTTTTCCTGCATCCCATCAGACCTCAACTGGTTTTCACCTGTTTTTAGTGGTGAAGACATTGCTTTGAAATGTTATGGGCCATTTTCAATTACAATCCTGTCCACACACACACACACAGAGAGAGACATATATGTATTTCTGTGTATATGTGTCTATCAGCCATAGATTTTTAACACCATGGACCATATGACAATGCTTCAAACATAACGGGGCCCACTTGGAGGGCCATGGCCGAAGATGTTCTCCAGCTCTTCTGCTAGAAGAATAGCACAAGACACAAGAGCACTTGTCAAGTTGCAGTGAATGTTTAGGCAGACCTGTAATGGATGCATTGCTAAGCAAATGATCAACTTCTAAGCAGAGCCTCAAATTTGCTGGGGTCTCTGCTTCATTACATCATTTTATACTTACATATCCAATTTGTTAGGAAAAAGGTTCAAGATTTTCATATTTTTTCCGACGTTGCTTTGCTTTGAAAAGAGTCTCCTACTTGTAGCCAAAGAATATTAAAAAGAAAAGATGTTTTGGGCAAGGAAGACTTATTAACCACGAACTTACTAAACATTAGGCAACTCCAAACTCTGGGCTAATTTGTTCCTTTTTTCTTTCTTGTGTTTGTGTGGCATTTTGCCAAGTCAGCAAGTTATCATCCCACGTGTGTAATGCTGATTGGTTAGTGTTTTATGGCCTCAAACCATATATCTCTCTGGAACTATATAAGCTGCACTACTGTTGTATCAACAATGGTAAATTGTGGGAGGGTGCAAGGGCTTAAGATATACATTGTTATCATATCATAAAACACGAACACGAATGGCTTCAGCATCCCTCCTCAAGTCATCACCAGTCTTTGACAAGTCTGAGTTTGTCAAAGGGCAGCCCCTCCTCCGCCAGCCTGCTGTGGCTGCAGTGCCATGCCGCCCTGTCTCCTCCTCTGCCCTCACTGTCCGTGCCTCCTCCTATGCCGATGAACTTGTCAAGACTGCGGTATGTTCGCACATGATTTTGCAGTGTCACACCGTAAAACACTTGTGATAAACTTCTACCTCGTAGAATGACATTTCTTACTGAAATATAATGTTACGACAGTATCTTATTCTTCTTGGACCTAGGAGTGTGAGACTGGTTCTAGATTGACATTCATTGTTAAGTTGTTCTCGTACGATTCTCTGGATAACTTTTCTTGGATGTACCATAACTTCATGATAAGGAACATGAGATGTATCTAACAGAAATGACACCCTCAAAGGAGCACTAGGCACTATTCAAACTGAGTCTGAAATATCACTTGTGACATATTACCTCTTCCCATAGTAACACTTATTTTTGCCTTTTTTTTAATCTCGATATCTCTTTCTCCGCAATGATATTACTTATTTGCACCAATGTGAATTCTTTCTATTAAATTTATGTTAAACATCTTACAGTAGCCAAAACCTACGAACTTACTATTATTACAGATGATGTGAAACTTGTCTCCAAAGAGAAAATGTTTTAAGTTCTTCACTCACAGAAACTGTGATTTTGCTGATTCCAGAAAACAATTGCATCTCCTGGCCGGGGAATCTTGGCCATGGATGAATCGAATGCCACCTGCGGGAAGCGTCTAGACTCCATTGGGCTGGAAAACACCGAGGCCAACCGCCAAGCTTACCGGACCCTTCTCGTTACAGCTCCAGGGCTCGGCCAATACATCTCAGGTGCTATCCTGTTTGAGGAAACACTCTACCAGTCCACCACCGATGGAAAGAAGATAGTCGATGTACTTGTTGATCAGGGCATTGTCCCTGGAATTAAAGTCGACAAAGTATGTTTCATCATTAAACATAGGAGATTTTTCGTGCATGATGATTTAAGGTCATGCATATACAGAAATAAACTAACCATTAGTGCTATTTTCTACGTGTGATAGGGTCTTGTTCCCTTGGCCGGCTCCAACAATGAGTCCTGGTGCCAAGGGCTTGATGGATTGGACTCTCGCTCTGCTGCTTACTACCAACAGGGTGCCCGCTTTGCCAAATGGTACATATTTATACTAGTAAAACCTAGAGTAGGTTGCATTCATCATAGGAATCAATAAGTGGATGAGTAGATTTAAAGTGTCATATGAATAGTTCAGGCATCGGAGCGAGTAATGAGTCACAATGAAAATTGACAAAACTAGTCGTGCAATCAGTTTTGATGGACACAAACAATTGCAGAAGTATGTAATGAAGTTCACAGTTTCACTGCAATATTTTTGCAGGCGCACAGTTGTGAGCATTCCCAATGGTCCATCTTCTCTTGCAGTGAAAGAAGCAGCATGGGGTCTTGCTCGATATGCTGCTATATCTCAGGTATGATGAACTCCGGACTTTCTTGAGCTCCTACAATTTTTGTTAGCCTGTTTCCATGTCTGCATAATAGTGTCATTTGAATATGTCAGGACAATGGATTGGTTCCCATTGTTGAGCCTGAGATCCTACTTGATGGTGACCATGGGATAGAGAGGACATTTGAAGTGGCACAAAAGGTCTGGGCTGAGGTTTTCTTCTACCTTGCTGAGAACAATGTCATGTTTGAAGGTATTCTCCTGAAGCCTAGCATGGTTACTCCTGGAGCCGAGAGCAAAGACAAGGCCACACCAGAAGAGGTTGCTGACTATACCCTAAAGCTCCTCAAAAGAAGAATCCCTCCTGCCGTCCCTGGGATCATGGTAAGGATCTACATGAAACATCAAAGTTTTCAAGATTGTAAAAATTTGTACAACCTTAATTGCTTCTCTGAATTCCCATGAACAGTTTTTGTCGGGTGGACAATCTGAAGTTGAGGCCACTCTTAACTTGAATGCAATGAACCAAGCACCAAACCCGTGGCATGTTTCTTTCTCGTATGCACGAGCCCTCCAGAACACATGCCTCAAGACTTGGGGAGGAAGGCCAGAGAATGTAAAGGCAGCTCAGGAAGTTCTGCTTATTAGAGCAAAGGCTAACTCTCTCGCGCAGCTTGGCAAATACAGTGCCGAGGGTGAGTCTGAGGAAGCCAAGAAAGGAATGTTTGTCAAGGGATACAGTTACTAAGTTGTCTGAACCAACAAAAATCATCAGATGTTTGATTGTAGCTTATGATGCAACCAAGATAAACTGAATTCTGCTCCTAGCACTTGTAGAATATTTTGTTTATATCTACCTTTTCTTTTACCATAAATTTTGTGCAACTCTGACACTCCAGCTTCCTTGGAAGTTGCAGCTTATGGATAATCTTTCAACAGTAGAGATGTAGCATAACTGCTACATTTCTACTGCTTCTCAGAACATCTCTAAAGGATCATCAAAAATTTCAAGAAATATTGGATTAACATGGGCTTAGTGATAGCCGTGATGTTGGCATAGAAGCTTGTATAAATTACAAGAGAGTTAAGACATGGTCAGAGTTTCTTACAAGGCAATCACCATTCCTTATATAGATTAAAACAAACACCAAGTACGACTTTATTTTTCGCGACTATACAACAATGTCTCCATTTCTTCAAGAAATAACTCCACCCCTTTCCAGACCTTCTACGGGCATTACATCCACTTTCAAACTATCGGAACTTGTCGACAGGAGAAAACTTAGGACTCTCTGCTCAACTGATCACTAAAAAGATGAAATCTCAATGCATTCTAGTACTCAGCCAGGACTTGAATAAGTATCACACCATCATAACAAATGGCACAATTCTTTCAAGATTCATTGTTTATATCGGAGTTGACGAAAGAAAAATGGCTGGAAACTAAAGCCCTCCACAAACATATCTTGATAGCCGAATTGAAGATTGTATTTTGCAAGAGAGTTAGCCTGGCTGCTTGTTTGAAGCTTGACCGTGGAGCTGATGTGGCTTTATGTTCAAATCAATCATCCCAGAGTCCATCTTCACAGGTACATCAGCATCTGTATCTGATTTGGCAACAGGAGAGACGGTGTGATTCAGCTGATCATCTTCAATCATTGGTTTTCTCGACTGACTATTTTCCCTCTTGTTTTCAGCTGTATCCAGGGGTTTCATGGCAGGATCTCCTGTCAGGCCTGGTTTATCTCCTGGAAACTGTAGACCCAGGCAATACCAAATCTTATTAAAGACATGAAGGGTGAAGACAAACATAATAAAAAGTCTCTAGAAACAAACCTTAACTCTCTGTCTTAGCAAGAGATATCTCCGATGAGTTCTTTTTCCTCCAACATGTACCATCATGTCACATTGCAGACAGAGAGAACTACCATCCACTTCACAGTAGAAGAATGCTGAACATTTGAATAATTTTACGTTAAGCTATTAATAAGAACATCCTGATCGAAATGGTGTATATATATAACAATATGAAAAAAAGGTAGCTAATAAAGCAAAAATAGTAGACGAATGAATGCGTGCATACCGGGTGAATTTTCACATATATCACATCGAGGCACATCAACAGGTTCGTCAAGCCCAACTCTTACATGTCTACTAGCTAACTTGTTACACATGTGAACCTGCATCCCAGATTTGAACGTTATATATTACAAGCATTTACGGAAATATCAAGACAAGGCAACCTGACTTATTCAAGAAAATGTTTGAATACTTGAGAGGCTGAAGACAATTCATCTTTAAGTACAAAAACAAAAGGGCCGCTCAAAACATTCAGTTGAGATAACTATCAAGTAATGAGCATCACTCCTCTCCAAGGCTTTACATCATCGTTCACTTATTGAGTGAACCAAAATGTCCAAACCATAAAGAGAAATTATAAGATCTTCTTATTTTCTGCTATAGGCAACAGAAAATTTAGATCTTTTAGACTAAATAACATTCATTTACTGCCACAATGCTCCATCTAACAAGAAAGTTCAAATTTTTAAACCAAGAGAGACCTTTTACAATCTTTTTCTCTCAAAAAATTCATAAACAGTATAATCTTTAAACAATAATACCAATTCATTAAACAAGACATTATTTATTAACATCCCAGAAGATGAAAAGAAAAGATTATCAAAATAAACAGATGGAGCAACACGTATCTGTAGAACACACACACACACATATATATATATATATGCATACATATGCATCAAACGCAGAGAGATGACTAAACTCAAAAGAACCTTATCATCGCAGGCACGGCAAAGAGCGGCCTCATCAGCGGCGCAGAAAAGAACAGCAGCAGCACTCTCACAAACGTCACAAAGCGTCCGCATACTTCATTTCTCCAATCACACAACTCTGCATATATAATACTATCATCCAACAACACTTCTACTAATGACTTATTAGTCCAAGAAATCAGCAACTACTCTCTCTCTCTCTCACACACATACAAACAGAATCACACACACAGTAGTTGATTTGATGAGAAGAAGAAGAATAGTGATGGAGAAGGATAAGTTAGTGGGACAATGTGGATAGTTACAAAATAGTTTAGTAGTGGTTCTTGAAGGAAATAAGAGGCTATTGTGACCAACTCCTTGAGGTAGTTTGAAAGCCACAAGTTTAAAGCAGGTGGTGGGGTTGAAACTTGAAAACTTTGATTCTTACCCACTAGTTGAATATCTCAGCCCTGGCCCAGATCACTACCCACCTTTCCCTGTTCATCCCTCATCAGGGTTTTTCCTTCTTTCTCAAATTTACATATTGCCCTTCAACTCTCACCATCTCTATAACTCCACCTTGGAATTAATGTTCTTCCTGCCTTTCTTTTTTAAGCACAATGGGGTGGGAGTTTGGGGACAATATATGTGGAGGACCAGAGATGCCAACTCAAATTCATTGTTTGATGGGACATTGTTAATATACATTTAAACAATTTAATGACTTAGAAAAATCTTGGAAAAATTATAAAAAAAAATAAAAATCTAGTAATTCTTTCTTTCTTTCTTTCTTTTTTGTCTTTTCCTTTCTTTAAAAAAAAAAAGTAGAAGAAGGATAAAAGTGGAAGTTTGACTAATGTAGCATTCAAGCAATTCGAATGCTTTATTACATACTAACGTTGTATTTTATACATTATTTAATAATATACAATTTATATTATTTTTTAAATATCATTTTAATGTATAATACAAATTTCAGACAACTGTGAAGGTGATTCTTGTTCTTGGGCCTCCAAGAACATTATTATTAATACACAACATACCATTTTTCTCAAAAGGGCCCAACTTACGAAGCCCACATTTGCAATTGGCCCAAAAGAAAAGATATAAAACTGGCCCAAGGTTATTTAAGAGAATTCTCATTTGTAATTAATTGCTATATTTAAATAATTAATTCCCATGTGGGAATAGTATATTTGAGTTTATTTTTATTCTTTTTACAAATAAAAATTATGTAATAATTCATGCAAAGTCAACAAACAATGATAAATTGGTACATTGGACATATGTTTGGTACATGCATGCATGTTGGATGATGCTTGTTAATCGTAAGCATGCATGTTGCATGTTGGATGATGCTCGTTAATCTTATGGAAAACAAAACCCAATGCGCGTCGATGCATTTGTCATGTATTTGTGTGTATATATAGCATGATTGGGTTTGGAGGGGTGATCAAATCCAATGTTGAAAGGTCATGCATATGCATATGACATGTATGTATGTGTATGATTTCAAGGTCAAAATGGGTCCTATCTATCTGCAACTACCCTTTTTGCACCTTTCTTTCTGTCTCACTTTGAGTAACCATACATGCATGCAACATGCCCTTCAACTCATCATCATTATCACTTTTTCTTGTTTCTTTGGTTATTAATATGTTTCTAAAAATTAAGTATTTTTCTTAGTATAACTTAACTAAGCTAAATGAACATATTTGAAAATGCTTCAGCTTATATTTTTTTAATCAACCTCTAATTTATCCATTATTATGATAATATGTAATTTCACAAATAATCTGGTAATACACTAAGAGCGTGACCGGTACGTAAGAATGCAGTAGAAATAAAATTATCATTCTTAAGTCCATTTTTACATCTTGACTAATATGCTCTAAGTTTAGGAATATCTATTCTGATGGGAATTCTTATTCTCTTATGTAAGGGACTGGTCATTCCATCCCCTGACCATGGTATTAGCTATTCCTAACATCCAGAAAATGAAACTTTTTTTCTTGTATTAGTTTAATATTTAGGTTTAAATGTTATTAAGTTTGAGTATTTTTTGAATCTAGTATTGAGAAATAATTATGTATGCATGGTAAGAAAAAAGTGATATTATTTTGGCATTTAATTATTTTATTAATTTAAAAAATTTCTTTAGCTGAGTACTGAATAAATACTGGTAGATGCATTGATTAAATATATTACTCCATTTGATTCTTCGAAGTAATTATTTTATATTTTGGCAAAAAAATATTATTTATATGTTTAATGAGTCAATAAATTATTTATTACATAAATAAATAATTTTTATATATAAATATATTATAAATTGCTTATAACCTTCTGTAAATAATTTTAAAAACACTATTAATTATTATATAATTAAATTCAACATACCCAATAAAATATAAATAAATATTTTTTTTAAAAAAAAAAGAAAAGAACAAATTTGTAATAAAAATGATTTTATTTTATTACTAATCTTTATTTTCTAATTATCAATTATGTTAATGGAATCAACTAAGGAATATGATAATTCTATTATCTTCTATTGTGTATATCAATCACATAAATGTTATTCAAATTCGACTTCTTTCCATTCTTAAATTCATGTCATTTTCACTTAATAGCTACCATTCCAATCATCCCCTAAATCTTTTACCAAATACATTAACTTTTCTTCTACTTATAACTATTATTCTAAACACTTTTGATTTTTAGAATTTAATCACTTATCCACTTTTTTTTTTTTTTTAAATATGAAGCCTTTTTTTGGAAAAATATAAATTTTTGCAAACAACCCGTTATTTTCTTGGAGCCTCATATAATTATTTATTGGTAAGTGTGTGGTGATTAAACATTAGGATTTAGGAATGTTAATGACAATTAGCATTGAGTTCAACATAACTTTGACAACTCAACTTGACTAAGAATACTTCATTCTTACAAATTAAATGACAATTTTACCATTATATAGACAATTTCTATTACAAAATCTTTTTGTTTTATAGTAACTAATCAAAATTAATTACTA
The DNA here is from genome assembly GCF_026168435.1 of Sesamum indicum. NCBI lineage: Eukaryota > Viridiplantae > Streptophyta > Magnoliopsida > Lamiales > Pedaliaceae > Sesamum > Sesamum indicum. The sequence goes on along the minus strand of NC_142669.1, from coordinate 19,259,854 downwards.
CTTTAAAAAAATGTCAATGTTGTTGCATCAACTAGAAACCAAGAATTTCAGTGTTTATAAGCTACAAAACTTTCTTTCTTTTATTTTAAAATGAAACCGCGAGAGTCTTGTAAACCCAATTCCTCATAATATGCTCACATAGATTGTACATCACATTAAATAAAATATTAAAAATAGTTTAAATTGGCCTTGCTACTCCAAGAGATGTATGGATTAAAGAATAATTCAATAAATAAATTAAGTTACATTAAAAAAGAAACAATTTTTGCATATAAATAAAATATAGGCATCTCGTTGTTAGCAAAATTACAATTATTTTTCTGAAATTGACGATCGTCTACTGAATATTAATTGTTTATTGTAACAAGCGTTTGTTAGATAGATTTTAATTGTAAAAGATATTTATAATTTTTTAAATAATTATAATAAATTTAATAATGGTATATTATAATTTATACATGTAAAATATAGGGCGACATAATAAGACGTGATTGTCTTGAGAACCAGAGCGAGAGCCTCGACAAAATAATCAAACTAGTACAACTGCCTGGAACGGGAAAAAGATCGACTTTTTATTTCAAATCCACAAAAAAAGAACCCAATTCCTGTGTTGAGTTTGTATTCGAAATCAAGGGTTCTCTGTTTTTAACCTCTCTGAAATCACATTTTCATTGAGGTAAAAAGCAGAGGAGTCTTTGGCAAGAAAAGAGATAGATTCTTGACAACAATCGCAATCCAACATTCCAAGAAAATGACCCATTAAACCAGAATTTTTCAAAGTTTTGCGGTACAACAAATTATTGTTTGTTAGCACAGTTTCAACCTAATCCCACATTACTTTTTGAAAGTTTCAGCCGTGATTTAGAAAACATTAATGAGAATCATGACATTTTGACAGTCTCTCCATGAGCCGCAGAGAAAAGCATAGAAATCCCTCATGAATGCATGGGACAAAAAGAGCAACTAAAACATGTATTGTTGGGATTCATTAATATATTGCGGCGGACTCACACATTAGTCTGTTTTTTCGCAGGTGATCATCATTGTTTGCTGCAAGATATCGAGACCCTCTGGTGTTGTCTTCCAAGAAGAGGAGGGAAGCTTGTGGGTGGATGATCCCTGTAGGTTTCCTTAAGAATCTTGATAGTTTGATTGTATAATTATCATAAGTTTGGGGGTGGAAATGGAGATAATGGAGAGTGGAAGGGAGTTGAGTAGAGGCAATGAGGAAAGGATTTACGTGTCAGTGAGGTTAAGGCCGTTGAATGATACTGAAATTTCGAGCAACGATGTCTCAGACTGGGAATCCGTCAGTGATGATACTATTGTTTACAAGAATGCTAGTCTTCTTGCCTCAGAGAGGTCAATGCAGCTCACTGCCTATACAGTTGGTAAGGAAGTTATGAAACTGCAATTTTTGGACACTCTTGTTTGGTATTTTATGCTCAGTTTTGCTGGAAATATGATCATGATGTGCATGGCAAGACAATGATATGGTATAAAAAAAGCTCTGTTTTTCAGTTATCGTGAAAGAGAACACTGGGACTTTCTTCTTAAAGCCCTTGTCAGAGAATACGTGCTTAAGTATTTCAAATGTTAAGTACATGCCATCAATTACTGATTTTTCAAAACATTTCATGGAACATTCTTTTATTTATTTATTTTTTTATTTTGTGTAGATAGAGTATTCGGGAGTGATTGCTCTACAAGAGAGGTCTACCAGCAAGGAGCCAAAGACGTCGCTCTTTCAGTTGTCCATGGGATGAACTGTGAGTCTAATATTTCTTGTTTCTTTTCTTATTCACATTTCAGTTTTATGCTTGTTTTATCTCTTTTGAATCTGTTTGGGTGATCATTAGGTTATCTATAGCTATATGCCAAAGTCTGATTTTTTTTTTTCTTCTGTAGCAACTATTTTTGCATATGGACAAACAAGCAGTGGAAAGACATATACGATGACTGGAATTACCAACTACGCGATTGCAGATATATATGAGTATATACAGACGGTAACTATTAAGTGCTAATGCATCATTGTGGAAATAATTTCACTTGCTCATTTATTCTAATAACTGGGTGGTTTTCAGCATCCAGAAAGAGATTTTATTTTGAAGTTCTCAGCTATGGAGATCTACAATGAATCTGTCAGGGACCTGCTCAGTGCAGACAGCACTCCCTTGAGACTTCTAGATGATCCTGAGGTGAATCCTTTTTCCTAACATACTACTTGCCCCTAGAAATACTTTTCAATTATCTGATGGATAGTTATTTGGTAGAGAGGAACCATAGTAGAAAAACTCACGGAGGAAATTTTGACAGACAGGAATCACGCGACTCAACTCCTTTCTGTCTGTGAAGGTAAGGAGACTATTTTCTGTTGAGTTGCATTTGAATCAATGTATTTGGATGTGAGGAGGAGTTTGACCAGGGGAGGGTTTCAAGTCCATGTTGTTTCAATTTTCATGTCGAAATAGGCTAAACTTTTGGTTTAAGGATGGGGGCCCTCTGTTTTCGTACTATAGTACTGAGCAATGGGAAGAGTGTTTATGTTACGATGAAAATGAAATCATTAAGTTCGATTCCTAATCAAATACCTGCTAGATTCTTAGAATGCACACAACTTTAGATTCTGCGGTTTCTGTCTATGGTTTCAGCTCAAAGGCAAATCGGAGAGACATCTCTCAACCAAATGAGCTCCAGATCTCACCACATTATTAGACTGGTATTTACTATTTCTTGAATTTCTATTTATTGCCTTCAGACCTGGAACTAATCTGTCAAAATATGATTGCATCAACTCAAGCTGCATAAAACTCAGTTGTAATTCTGATCATCCATTGAGTCCTTAGCCTATAAGAGCTTCTCAATTTACCTATTTTTGCACCATGCAGTATAATTACATTGTACCCTCATTCTTCACCATCAGCAATGACAAGTATTTTACCAGTTCTCATTATTTCATCAGTGTCTTGCAAAAGTTTATGTTGATCATTTCTGTAAACATTCACTGTGTTTTTGCAGACAATTGAAAGCTCTTCCCATGAGTCTTTAGGCAGGGAAAACGCAAGCACTCTTGAAGCTGCTGTGGTATGGAGATACATATAATGATAACTTTATTTGGGACTTGATTTCAGTATTTCCATATGTGGTGTTTTATGGAGAGTTAATTTCTCATTGTAATGCAGAACTTCGTTGATCTAGCTGGAAGTGAACGAACATCCCAATCACTATCAGCTGGCACAAGGTTAAAAGAAGGCTGCCACATAAATCGTAGTTTGCTGACACTGGGGACCGTTATTCGCAAGCTGAGGTAGTTAGTCGATGTAATATCATCGTTCCAGGTTAATTCTGTTGATTATGTTGTTTTTGGGGAATGCAAGTTAGAGACAGCCTTCACTACTCTTCATATTCATCATTGTGTACTTATCCTTGGAAAGGGTACTTTGCCGTCCTTCTTTCTAATTTTCTGTAAGAACGAACTGAGGATCTTTGAGAGCTTGTTTTCTTGTTAAATAGAAGAGTTGTGGAACAGAGAATCTGCAGCCACTCAATCTACTCATCTTGACTTTCTGTCATTTAAAGTTTAGGGTTGAAACTTTATACTTTGATTGTCTTCAGTTTGCAAACTAGTCAGTGAAGCTATAGATTTATACCTTTATGGAATGAACCTGTGATTATAAGAGTACTAAGATGCCTGTATACTGACAAGTTCTCTGTAACTTATCTCTATTGTTTCATTACCTTATACAGCAAAGAACGGAACGGCCACATTCCTTATAGAGATTCTAAGCTAACTCGAATTCTACAAACATCACTGAGAGGAAATGCCAGAACAGCCATTATCTGCACAATGAGCCCTGCACGCAGTCATGCCGAGCAATCAAGAAACACTCTTCTCTTTGCAAGCTGTGCCAAGGAAGTAACCACAAATGCCCAAGTTAATGTTGTCATGTCTGACAAAGCATTGATAAAGCATTTGCAGAAGGAGCTTACAAGACTAGAAAGTGAGTTGAGAAGTAGCCAGTTCAATTTTCCCCCGTCAAATTATCCTGCAATACTGAGAGAGAAAGATTCTCAGATTGAAAAGGTAATAAATGAAGATGGGGGCTAAAGCTGTTCCAGTCTATTTGGTACAACGATTTTGGTGAGGAAAGGAAAAGAAATCTTAGGGAAAATAGTTTTGGTTGTTTGGTTGATCAGGAAAATTCTAAGGAATAAAAAACTTAACCAAATATATAGTGGAATGCATAAACTCAAAGTCACCTTCTCTGAATGCTATATTCGTCTATAGTTCAAATTACATGACATCAACCTGAGATTTTACTACAAAAGTTGATTGCTAGACTTTTGCAACTTGGAGCTTTCATTTATGTTTACCTTTCAATGTAGCTTGAGAAGGAGATCAAAGATCTAATTCTGCAAAGAGATATCGCTCAAGCACAAGTTAAAGAACTTCTACAAATGCTTGGAGAAGATGCAAGTTCCATGGCACAGGTAACATTTATGAAATTGAACCCTTATATTTTCTTTTTCTTTTTTTAATGTTTAATTCTTTCTTTGATTTTTCTCTAGGTAGGATTGGGAAACTACCCTCATTTGCGAGTGCAAATATCGCCGCCAGATGCTGAAATCGAAGAAGAGGAGACTCCTATATCACCAGACCCTCAATTTTTTGATGTTGATATCGAAGCATATTCTCATGGATACAGTAGGAGCAGTTCGGAGGATCATTTTGTGAAAGTTCCATATTTTGATGAGAATTTTCTGAACAATACTGTATCTCCAAGGATCTTAATGAGCAGTTCAAACTCTAGTGAGAGGGATCCGTATCATGTTTGGGAGGAGATTGAGAAACAAAGTAATGGAGTTTTCGAGAAGAAAGTTCGTTGCATTGAGTCGGAAGATTTGAGTTATAGGGGGCTAATAGGATCCAATTACACATCTTCGGAAGACAATGCTGAATTCCCTGCGTTCAAAGTGCATATAAATAGAGAGGATCAATATATGGAATTGGAATCACATCTGGCGGTTAAAGATCTAGGATTTACATCGTCTCATTTGAAGGATGATAATGAAGGGAGGGAAGATATAGCGTCTGGAGTCATGGCCTCAAAGGAAGTCGAAGAACTGATTTCTTCATCAATGATAGCAGACAATGAATCAATTTCAACAATGCTCAAGGAAGAGAAAGATTTTAGCTCCATTCAATTTCTTGATATTTCATCTCTTGAAAATATATCCATGACACATCATCTAGCTAAAGATTCATTTGGATCCAGGAGCTTGAACTTAGACAGAAGTAGAAGTTGCAAAGCAAGTAATATTACTATCTCAGCTTCTCCATGGTTAAAAATGATGGAATACAGTGGTAATACATCGTCTTTTGGTTCAGAAAGAGAATCTGAGGCTGGTGGTGGAGGGAAAATATATACATTAAACTTTAGCACATGTGTGAAAAATTTATCTAGAACAGATTTTCAGTTTCCTAGAGAAGATGCTCTTGATATTGAGAGTGACACCCCATCTGTAAAAATTTCAACTGTTGAAGATGGTGGTGGCAGCACTTCTGACTTGATAGAAAAAGCTGAGCTCGCAACTGAACAAGAAACTACTATAAAATCAGTGAGTTAAACATTTTCTTTCTCTTATTACTATATCTTCTCCAAGATTTGTATCTTCTATGGTTCTCCTCATCCATTCAGTCATGTCATGCGCATCTCCAGTTGGTTTAAGACATCCATGGTTATCAATCTGCTGATAGCATGCAGTAATCGAGAACTAATCTTTTTTGCTTTAGAAGTGCAATTAGTTTCTTTATGCCAAATTCAGGAAATTGTTTGTCTTGAACTTTTCTCTACTATTGCATTTCAAATATCATATAAGTATATCTATAGAGACAGATATGCATCTTCTTCTACCTTTTTGTTAGTATTTGTAGATTGAGTCAATATTTGGATCTAGTATCCCTGAATTTAGCGTAGTAAAACTTGATTAGCATAAAACCAACAGTATTACATATACATGCTTCTGTTATATAGAACTAAGAACAACAACCTTCTCTTGTTTATACACATTACGAAGTAAAGTCGAAGCATGTCATTTCAGTGCCAAGTGCACATTAACTTTTTCTAAACTTCGTCACTGACAGGGAGGTCGCTCTAATTACTCAAATAAGAGGAGTGCCTCTCTGGATTGGACTTAAGCCTATTGCATGATGGTTTAGTTTAACCAAATAACACTTACCTTTGAGATGTTCTATAGCTTCTGGACGTAATTTAGCTAAACAAAACTTACAATTAAGAAGTTCGATAGCTTCTGAAATGTAGCTGTTTTGATGTCTTGACATCTGATGTGTTTGCAGGGGAAGGGGATGGAGATTGCACCAAAGGTCAATGAATCTACGAAGAAGGATGTCAAAGGTGTTGGATTAAATCCAATTGAGGATAAATATAAAGGTCTTACAAGTTGGCCTGTGGAATTCAAGAGGCTTCAAAGAGAAATAATCAACCTTTGGCATGCTTGCAACATCTCACTAGCGCATAGAACTTACTTCTTCCTGCTTTTCCAAGGCGATCCTTCCGATGCTATATATCTGGAGATAGAGATGAGGAGGATGAAATTCTTGAAGGAAAAATTCTCTAGGGGAGAAAAGGCCACTGTGTATGGAAAACGTCTAACACTTTCTTCAAGGTGAGATTGCCAAGTCGATTCCAAGTTTGGCTGCAAGGATATCTGTGTTTCTTGTCCATTTAACTAATGAATGTTTTCTGATGGGCATTCGTCCACTTCTCCTCTTGAATTGGGGAGGTGAAGAATACATGTACTTATGAGACTTGCAAATGACTGCTAGTAATTCTAGTTGATGATACACTGGATGGATGCATGGAGAATTTAGATGCTACCTAGGTGGCTGGCAGCTCAACATGGTGTAGACTGTCAGAATATATATAATGACATCAACATTTCAGTATATGATATCATCATATTATGAGCTGATGGTTCACCTTGTAGTATGAATTCATCCAGATCCATGATCGCTTTTGTGAACTCCAGATAGTAGAATGAAGTGTTTCCATCCCAGGGAATTAATAATCATTAAAGACTAGAACGGCATGCCTCTAAACTCCACATGCTGCATGGCACACCTTGTAGGTAGGTGAGAGTTACATTCTAGAGATGGATTTTGGTTCACCATGATTTCCCTTCTCGAGTACAGTCATGTACACAATGGATCTCTTCTCTAGAGGAGGCTTTGCCTTCTCCCAACCTCTCAATCCTTCTGTAGTATACTTATCTTCTATTCTTAGAAATTAGAAATTATATCCAAACTTATTTTTGTTCAGATCTTTGGCCCTTGCCTACTGTGTTGACTCCTAGCATGCACTAAATTTTCTTTTCTTTATGTCTGAGATTTGCTGAGAATTATTGTTTTTGCTTACACAAGTTGTAGAGCTCGTAGTTTGCTGCTTTGACTCAGATCATCTAATATATGACATAAACAAAAGCATGATGATTTCTGTTGACTCTGATGCTGTAGGCGAGGATATCAATAACTTTTGATGACATTTATTATATATGCATTCATTTTGTTTCCTTTAACCACAAACTTACCAGTCCCCAGTGCTTATAGAATATGTAAATACTTGTCATGCATTCTACTGATATGTTTCTTAACACAAACAGTGCAAAGACTCTTCGCCGGGAAAGACGAATGTTGACTGAGCAGATGTCAAAGAAGTTCTCAGAACAAGAAAGAGAAAACCTCTTCCTCGAGTGGGGCATTGGTCTCAACACTAAACTGAGAAGACAACAGCTGGCTAATCTCGTCTGGACGAAGACAGAAGATATTAACCACATTGCCAATAGTGCATTCCTTGTTGCAAAGCTGGTTGGTTTTATCGAACCAGGGCAGGCTCCTAAGAAAGAGATGTTTGGCCTAAATTTTGCACCAAAGGGCTCGACCGGAGTCTGTAGTTTCAAACGCAGCCTGGTATCTCTCTTTTGATGTTGAGTCCAGGCCATTGACATGTAGATACATGTAGATAGTGTAATGTGTTTAACTAGCTCTTTCGTCATTATAATTTTGGGGACATGGATTCCCTTTTCTTTTTGCATTTCAGTTGTAATTTATTGTAGGGACCCGAGGGAGTTCATATTTTCAGAGTGGTGGGGTGAAATGGTTTAAGTTGGTATCCATTTTCTCCTCTCCTGTAATGTACAACATGAAATAACAAGTATAAAGAGCTATTAATGAGTCTGTCAATATAAATATACTCGAGCATTATATTTTTCGCTAATCACCGTGAGCATCTGAAAAAATGGTATAATGATTAGTGTCCTCTACTCCTCTATATCCGCACTAAATAATACACCTCCTCAGTGACATGCAAGATTTCAGGGCTCATTGGTCTCCAGATTATCAGTCAAAGTTGTAAGATTTCAGATATGTATAGTTGGGGTATAAGAATTACTTGCAGCAGAAGGCTGGCAAGTCTTCAACTATTATGTTTGATTTTTCAGACTGTTTTGATTCATAAAAATAGCTTTAGAACAATTGAAAGAAACCGAATGTAGTTGTAATAATACCAATCGTTTCCTTGAACAACGTTATAAGTCTTACAGGGCAGGAGTTTACGCTACCTGGGAACACATTGGAAACAATGGAAGGTAGGCAGCTTATACGGTATTAATAAAACATTGTTTCAGATGAGGGGAAGAATTGAACAATGGAAACAGACGAAATAATTTTGCGAAAAGAAAAGGTCAAGAATACACTCGTCACACATCGGAACTACACTCACTCTCCCACTTAACCAGCTTAATTTCTTCTGCATTTATCACCCATGAACTCCAGCTGATTCTATGTTGGATAACGGCATTCTTTGCAACAAGTCCTCTTATCATCACTTCTTTGGCTTCTCTTCTCCAGCTTTAGGCTTTTCTACATCTGAAGCTGGTTTCTGCCCCTTGGCTTTCATCTCTGGTGTTTCAGATTTATCATCTGGTTTCTCTTCTGCAGGTTTGTCCTGCTTTGGGGGCTCCAAAACTTGTTTATCTTCTACTTTTTCTGGTGTGGTAGTCTTTGTAATCTCAGCCGGTTTCTCTTCTGTTTTCTTCTTTTCCACATCTGAACCTGGTTTCTGCTCTTCGGTTCTCTTCGTTCCTGCGATTTCAAGCTTCGGAGTCTCGGTCACTTTCTCTTCTATTTTTTTTTCTGCATCAGAAGCTGGTTTCTGCTCCTCGGTTTTCTTAGTCTCTGGTGTTTCAGGTTTCTTATCCTCATATTTCTCATCTGGTTTGTTTTCCTCAGGTTTTCCTGTCTTATGGGTCTCTACTTTCTCTGATGTTTCAAGCTCGGTAGCCTCAGCCAGTCCCTCTCCTGCTTTCTTCTGTGATGCATCAGCTTCTACATTTTTGCTTGCTGGTTTTACATCTACGCCCTCTGACGTTTTGGTCTCTAGGCCATCAGTTGCTGGTGCTTTCTCTGTTTCATCATTTACTGGAGCATCAGCAACTTGTTTGGGAGATTTGACATTTTCATTTTCTAGAGGCTTATTCTCAGTTGCATCATCTGCTTGTTTTACTTCCTCAGATGCTTTGCCCTTCTCCCCTTCATTCTATAAAAGTTTGCAAATAATATTAGATGCATCATAGTAAGAAGAGCTCCAAAGGAAAACATATACCAAATGCATAAATGATTAGAAATGGCGCGATGATGCCTTCAGCTTAATCATCAGTGATACACTGGAAGTCTTTGAGAGAAGACATATATCAATCCACTTACATAAATCATGAATGGGCAGTTATCTCAAGTTTTATACACCCTGGTCTATCAATTGCTTACTCCAGTACATACACCTAATGCTGCTACACCCATGAACATACAGAAAACATTCCCACTCCTAGCAAAGACTAGTGACAGAACGAAATGACGCGGAAAGGCAGGCAGTTCCAAGCACCACTTCATTAGTAGATCAATTGTGATGGAGACAAACAAAAACAGAGAGGTAAATATATTATATGATGGATGAATTTGTAACCTTTTTGTTTGTCCTTCAGCCGTAAATGAGAGAAAATTCTTTTCAACAATCAATATACAAATGCTGCATCATCCCTCTCATAACCAAGCAAGGCAAGGTCAAAAGTAAACAGCTAGAAAGAGCACCTTTGAGTTGGACACATCATGAGAATCTTGGGACCTCTTTTTACATTTTCAGAGTAAAATAACAAGACGGAGCAGCCAAAACATGTTTTTTTAAACTTTGATCCAGAACTTAAATTTCACTTCATGTTGGCGTAATTTAAACTTGAAATCATTAGTACAAAATTCCAAGGAATACACTCTTGGCCTGCCCGTTTTTAATCATCTGAGTATCTTTAGCATCCAGAGACCATAAAGAAAAGGGTTAAGTGGGATGCGAATACTTGCAGTTGTCTATAAAACCAATAAAAGGTGCAGAAAGCAAAATGCCTTTGGATGAAGTCCCTTTTTCTACTTGTTCAGTTGTCTCCGCAAATTCCGTGTAGCATCTTAGGAGGTCCGGATTTAGAATACCGTGCAGTTACAAATATCTATTCGTCATAAATTCACGCATCAATGATTGAATCAAGAATTTTATAGAATTCCAAAACCTCCTGAAAACACAACATATTCCGTAATCAGAAGGAAAAAGAAAACTTCACACATCAAAAAGCAGAACAATAATTCATGTCAAGATTGATGAAGAAATAAGCCACAAGTTAGTAGAAGAAAAAAGTAGAAAGAAAACGAGAAAGTGAGCAAATCCATAGCAGCTAACATTCCGGCATTATCAGACATTATTGGTACTAATTCAGTTTTTTCTCTAAAGCACTAAACTTTTAAATGCAATTTACAAAGATTGTTACCTCTTTGAACAAATGGCCGAGCGAAGGACGCTTGTCTTCATCATCCGCCGGTACGTCATCCTTCTTGACAATTTCCTCCGGCAAGTTCACCTCCCTCGGCACCAACTCCTCCGGCGGCGGAGCGTCTGGTGCGTCCTTCAACACCTTGAACTTGCTCGCACACGCTCCCATTTCCAGTGGACTTTGAACTTCTCCGAGTAGGAACTAAATGCGTACTAGTTGGCTTCCCTGTTGGCGCGAAGAATGCAAGAAAGCTAAGGAGCGTTTGTAGAGAGAAGAAGAGAGATGAGAGAGAAACAGAGAATAGAAGAGTATTTATAGGGGGCCAGGGGCAGCGGCAAGAGGAGGATGCAGGTCCACCCTCATATTTTGCTCCGACATACATTCTATGATTTCCACTGGTTTGACCCCTCCCTACATAAACTCATACTTTGACCCATACTTGGACAAATATTTTCATTTTCCCCCAAACAAAAACAACAAATTCACCTACTAATATTAATATATACACATATTTTTCTATTTTTATCCCCTTTTTTCAAAATAATTATATTTATTTTAATCATAGTGAGAGGGAATAAAATTATATTATTATGATTTATTTTCTTAATTGGAGCAGGCAAAACATATATTTTTCCAATTTAATATGTGAAATTATGTTTCATTTTCTTAAATAATATTACCATCTCGAAATAAAATAATATAAAAAAATCAACTAATTATAGATTATAGATATATTACGTTAATTATTAGAAATAAATGAATTATTTTATGACGACAGACAGCAAATAAATTATTAGTATTATTGTACAAAATTGGTAGTTATTAATTTATTTCCTCAGAAAAGTATAACGTGTAGAGATATAAACGCACGTAACCGAAGGTTTTTTGGGTTGGGGGTACGTTATAACATATATTTCGTGCCTGCACGACACACACACACACACACACAACTCTCTGTTTCATTCAAAATTGTAGCAATAAATGAGAATTAATGCAATAAAAAATACCACCCTAATTTTAGACATAATAGAAAAGGACAGCCATACATGTCTGAGTTGGCCATGTTCTTCTCACTTCACACCTTCTTCTTCTTCTTGGCCCCACCATCAAAATTCACCTTTTTCTAAAATGGATAATCACATTGCACGCAACCCTACTATGATTTGGTGTAATTATACATATAATCTGCAAAATTTTATTTAATATTTTTGAAGTTAATTTTCGTCTTTTCATTATACGTATATATTGAATGTGTTGATGTTAGCAGAAAAAATCGAATGAAAATTCATATTTACTCTTAATTTATTGTAAGTTAAATAATTTTTTTTAGTCAAATAACCTTTATAAATGTGAAGACATACCTCTTTACATTTATTAACATGTGAAAAAGTAAAAATAGTTTGATTAGGAAAATATTGATTTGATATGTAATAAGTCAATTGGGATAAACATGAATTTTTATTTAATTTTTTTACTATTATAAATAAATTCGATGAATTTTTACTAACATGGAGATCTATTTGTTAGACGAAAAATAAACATCAATGGTATTAAATTTAATTTTTCAATCACATGACTTGTACGTGTAATTACACCAAACCTCATGAAAAAGCAATGTAATTATTCCTTTTTAAAAATAATTAATTTGGTTGATTTGATTAAAAATAATTGTTAGTAATTATGGTAAATTCATATGTGATTAGTGAGAACCAAGTTAATGATAATCACATGTTATTAATAATAATGACGTTACAAATAATGTAACATCAAAAAGTGTAGGCGTTAAGTCAATAATAAGCGTATGTAACACAATTTAATTTGCATTAATAATTTACCTATTTCATCATACCTAATTAAGTAATTCAATCTTTAATTGTAAATCATATTTTATTTTACATATATATATATGCGTGGAGTTAAATATTTCAGATATTTTTACATATAGAGTGTGTCATGTGTGTTTATAGTAACTATCATTAGTTGTCAATATGTGTGTGAAATACTTTAATATTTCTTATTTAAAGTTTAAAAAATTGTGTTTGAATATAAAGTGATTATTAATCTAATCGAGTTCGAATAAGTTTTAATTGCATCAAATACGAGTTCAATTTAAGTAATTTGATATTTTTTTAGTATACTTTATTACGTTTGTACAAAGCAAACCGCATTCAACCCAAGCTTGATAGCTTATTGAAAAAAAAAAAAGAATTGTTGAATTTGATTTGTCAACTTTAATAAATCTAATTTAAACACCGATCAATTTTAATGTATTATGGATAGTTTAATTGAAGGTGTAATGGAGTATTATATGAGTGGAATGGAATCCATTCCATTTCATTAGAGGGAGGGGCTTTCTTTTAGGTCCACTCTCGTGAAAGCAGGGCCCAATTTGTGAAGAAAATGTAGATGATTCTCCTCTAATTATTCATGAATTTAATTTTTGTATATGGATGGATTGAAATAACAACACTCTGAACATTTGAATTATCTATTTTTCATAAAGAAAAAGTATATTCTATAGTTTCACTCTCTAATTTCATTAATAATTATTATCATCATTCTTCAAATATAATGATTTTCATCAAATATGTTCATCTTTATATTTTGGATGATATCTTTTCAATTATTTTTTCTAAAGCCCAAAGCAAAAGAAGTGGGCCCCATTGATCAGCTCAGCGGACTTGATTCTATTAGCCCGAAGCAAGGTATAATATTAATACTAATTTGGTAGGACAAAAATTGAGCCCAATACAACAGGACGATTAATCAAACAATAGAGATTCCATATCATACATATTCCCAACACATTAAAAAATCTCCAACAAACTCTTCTTAAATCAACAGCGGTCGATCTGCCAAAAACAGGTAAATAGATTCCCTAGATTCTTGATTAATTGGGTATGACTCATTCAAATAAATATATTTATATCTAGATAAGTCCAAATTTCATTCTATTTTTTCTGTTAATTAGCTAGCCTCTGAATTCTACTCTAAAGCAGCCTACAAATAGAGATTATAATGCAATCATAACAGTAACTTCATTCATTCACACTTGTTGCTCTCGGTCAACAGCACAGCTACGACCTCCCTACTCATTTTTTTGCACTCCACAAGCATGTTTCGTCTTATATTTTAATATATTGTTACTCCACTTCAATTATTACACTACATCTTATTTTATTTTCCAAGTGTTTCCTTATTTATTTTTTGATAAATCAATTTATTGATTTAAGTATTGGGGTATTAATCCTTATTTTGTAGGTTAATCCATCGTTGATTTTAGAATTTTGTTTAACAAAAAAATTTAACCATTGTACATATTGTCGGGATTTTGATAGGCATCATACTTAATTTCCATAATACGTATCTTTGGCATTCTACAACATGGTAACACTAGCTACTCATTGTTACGTAGTTATATATATATATATATATATATATGGGAAAAAATAAAAAAGAAAACACCAATTTGGTGGACAAAAACAAAATCTCATACATAATAAGTAGAATTATTTTAGATTTGAAGAGGGTAATGTGATGTGTGGGTTTGAGAGTTGAGATGCTTTCTCAACATCGCCATTTGGTTGGAGTCTCATTTTTGATCTCTCTTCCTCCTTTGTCTTTCCCCATAGCACAAAATAAAGCCCTCCAACTAGTACAACTGCTCCCACCACACTATCACATATTCAACAAAAAATTAATTCATAATCCAATCAATATGAAATTATTAAAATTCAAAAGTACTAGTTATATTAGGATTATTAAATATATAATTACACTAAAGATATTCAAGTGCTGACCTAATTAATTAATACCATATACAACATAGCAATCGGCTTCATTTGTTTGATCAAACTAGATTCGATCTGGAATATATTTTTTATAAAAAAATATTTATGTGGAATTAAATAAAGAATCAATCACCTTCCGAGACTAATAATTTCTCCCAAGATGAAAGCTGAAATGATGATGGTAAAGAGGAAGATGAGTGGAGTGGTCATGGATAGGAAGACTGGACCTTTCTTCTCAACCACCATTGCTTGCAGGTAAAATGCAACACCAGTCACCACTATTCCCTGTACGTAAATTGTAACAATATTACAAATAATTTATTGTTACTTGAAAAATTACAAATATATACTCTCTTGTAACAAATAAAATATTCCCTTACAATAATGAGAAATATATTTGTTAAATAACTATTGATTTCAAAAGATATTTATAATTAATTTTTTAAAATAATAAGAGAATTATTTATAATTATAACGAATTTTAAGAGAAGACCTCCTAATTTATGGTAATGAACAAAAGGGTAGTGAACGTACGCAGTAGGCTACAGAGAGAAGGCTTATGCTCCAGCCAAGCTTCCATTGAGCAGGATCTCTTGCAAAGATAAGAGCAACTAGGAAGGACTGTATTGTGCTGGTAAAGCACTGCAGGGTTGTGAAGAGCAGCTTGGAAGGATAGGCTTTTAGTACTCGCCCCTATTATTTTGATATAAATCAGCATTCAGCATAACAAAACACAGAAAATAAATGAAGAGAGAGAGAGACCTGTAAGAGGAGCCAGAAAGCCCAAGTGAAGTTGGAAAGGAGGATGAGAGCGACACCCTGAATCCAAGTAGCAGTGTTGGGGTTGGTGGAAGGGAGTTGGGTGTTGATCAAGTGATGATGCAGCAGTGGTTTCAAATAAGGGCCTCTGTAGAAAGCTATGGTGGCTGCGCCTGCTATGCACACAACAACTCCTCCCACCTTCATCATTCCTTCCCTTCTCCTTATATTCACCTTCTCCATCCTCAATACAAGTGCAAGAAAGAAAGTAATAACTGGAAGAGTATTGGTGGCTGCTGCCCCCAGAGACGCACATGTATACTTCAAACCTATACCTACCATATCCAAGCTCATCGTGATTCTGCAAATTCATTCACCACCAAAAAATAAAACTAAAGAGAGAGAGAGAGTGTGAGAGAGAAATATGTATATATATATATACACACATACACACATAAAGAGAGAGAGAGAGAGAGTGAGACGTACCCGAAAAGAGATAGCATGAAAATCTTGATGAAAATAGAGAATGAAAGGCGTGGAGCTGTTTTCCTGCATAAAATATACATACACTGAGAATGTAACTGTGTGAAAAAAGATATAAGGAAAAGAATAGAGAGAGAGAGAGAGAGAGTAGGTAGCAATACCATTCGAAGAAGATGGCAATAGGAGCCAAGAAAAGGGAAGCAACAGCCTGTCTGTAGAAAACAAAAACAAAAGTGTTCATCCCAACGTCGAAGGCCACCTTCGTCAGCACGAAATAACCAGCATATATCAACTGTATTGCTACAACTGCCACTAACGTCTTCATCTCTCTCTGTCTGCGCTGTGTGTGGAGAAAAATGGCTGCAAAATTGGGGGATATATACATATAGAAGCTGAAGCTACTAGCCTACTAGTGAGGTGTGTGAAGGAGGAACAGTAGTATGATTAATAAAGAGGTTATTTGGTTCTGGGCCCTACCTAAAAGCACTTGGGATCTTCTCTGTTGCTCTACATTATGTATAAAATTTATTTACATTCATAAAGAAAATATATGAAATAATGTTAATTTTTGTGTATGTAGGATCAAACATATCTTCCAAAAGGAAAATCATAGGTTTATACAGCTACTACTAACCTATACTATATAATAATATGATTGTGAGAGAGTAGATAACTATTTCTCCCTAATGAAGAATGGGGAAGTGATGATTATTAAGGGGGATACACAAAAACAAAGTCCAAGAAAGGTATGCTGCCTTCTTTAACTGCTTTTAAATTTTTTACCCTTCTCAAAGTTGAGTAAATATTCTTTTTCTCCTCTTTTGCTTTATTCATCCATTTTTTGTCTTCTTTTTTTCATTATTAATTAATTGATGCTTAACCACTACAATTAATAAAATAATATTTTATAATAATAATTTAGAGTCATTTGTGGGCTGCCTTAATCTCTAGCTTTTCCACATCTTCTATATATATACTTTTTCTTTTTAAGAAAAAGAGTCAAAATTTGAAAATCATTCCATGCATATTTTCGGAATGTGGGTCCTATAAATTCATATCTATAAACACCATTTTGCTATCACTAAATTTGTTATGCCTATTTATTAATTAGGGAAAAACAAATTATTAGACAATGATTCAAACTTTATTAAAATGCATTTATAAATTATAATTTACACAATTTAGTAAAATTTGGATATATTATTTAAATTGAAAAAATTATTCTTTTACTATTTTTAAAATTATTAATTATAGAGAGAACCTAATGGGTAAATAACAATATATTAAAATTAGTCGGCATGCTGCATTTAAATCGAATTTCAGGTGTACAAAAATCTTGACAATTCTGCTCCAAATTCAATCCAACCAAAAACAAGAATATACACATTCTTTCCCATAAAATCAAATGTTCCCCCTTAAAAAATATTCATTCAACATTAATTAATTGCTGCAATCAGCCCACATTTCACGCGAAAAACATGATCCATCCTCAATCTATATTCCCCTTAAGTTGGGTTTAATGCCATATATTTTCTATAATATTTCAAATGAACAAATTATCTTCTTATGAAAAAATTGTATATGAATAAATCACTTTCCTATGAAAAAAGAATAGCAATTTAACCCCATGTGTTTTCTAATATGAAGCAATTTATCTCTTTATATAGAAATGTAATTAAATTGCTTCATTTTAAAAACTACAGAAGGTAAAAAATTGATGCATTTTAAAAAATACGTAAAGGTAAATTGCTATTTCTTTTTTCTCGTATGAACATAATTGTCTCATTTACAGTATCACAGGATTTGCTTGTATCTTTTCCTAATATTTGCTATAACTTAAGCCCAAAATTAATCATCACACATACGTGCGCCTAGAGATAGCGGCTACAAAAAATTTGTATTGCACTTAATATTATCAAACTTTATTATTATTATTTAATTTTTCCTTTACATTATTGAATAATTAATATAGTATGGTGTGAAGATGCTTTCTTCTTTAATTAATTTGATTCCAAGGCACGATATCTTATGCTATGGACTATTGTTTTCCCTCCAGCAGGTTCTAACTTTTTCCTAAATATTTTATGTATTTAAATGGTGCATAATTTAGGTAAAGTAAAGATTAAATATTCTTGATTCCCCACCCCTTTTTTTTTTTAATTTTATTTTCCCTATTTCGGTTACCTGTTTTTCACAATCAAAATGATGTGATCATTGACAGCTTTAAAATTAATTACTTTTATTCATGTTATGAGGAGATTAATGAAAAAGTGTCAATCAAATGTTATAGCACGATAACAAGTGTCTTAATTAAAGGCTTTTATTCAGGGAAAAAGAAAAACAATGACTGTTGACTACATATATATAATTGCATGTTACATCAGTTTTCAATTATGAGATTAATTTTTTTAATGGTAAATATGTACTTTCATTTCATATTAAATAAAGATAAAGGACTAAGATATATATATATATAATTTTTAAAAAAATCACGATAACTATTAATAAATCATGATTGCACAAATATATATTATTATATAGTCATTGTTTCTGCATGTCAGGGCTATAAAAAGAAAAAACCATGGTAAATCTTATGTTTTCTAGTAATATTGATGTTTATCAAAAAAAATTTAAGTCGTAGTAGTTTATAATATAAGAAATGGTTTGTTTATGTTTTTTTGATGTGAATATATAAGTTTTATAATAATTCCTCTTTTTGTATGGAGTTGTGTTTTCAAAATTAAATTCATGAAATTTAGATTAAAAAGGACAAATTAAATATACCTCGATCATATGAAGGTGTTAGATCGAGACGGATAAATGTATGCCATCATATGAGTATAAATTAATGACCTCTAAAATAACGAAACAACGAAATGTTAATCCAGCATAAGAGTATAATTTTTATCTTTTTCCTTATTCGGAGGTAAATCAAATTAAATGAAGAGGGTGATGATAATTGATTTTTGTGGTTGGTGTTTTTAGATTCTTTTATATATTATTTACTTTTATTTAGTTTATAAATTAAAAGTTATTGGAATATAATTCGAAATCAAGCACCCTTCAATATCATCCATCATGTGTTTAATTATGGTCGGAAAGTTATTCAATTCCTTCACAAATTCCAATATATAGGGGATTTAATCTAGTTTTCAGTGATTCCTTTTCGATGTGGTTCTGATAACGTAATTTGGTCCGCATTACCTGATTCCATTTCAATAGAAATTAATCCACAAAAAATGGGTACAATAAGAAATTGCACTATATATATATATATATATACATAGTTGATCTAAACAAAGAGTTGTTTTAAAGAAAACAGATGACGAAGTTTGTTTAATTGGAGGGCTCTTTTGGTGTTTTGTGATCATTGCATTATCTAAGAATTCCACCCAATCATCAATCATCAATCATGCATTACCCTAATAAAAACAGAAACAAACGAAACTTGAAACAACACGTGATTCCTCGCCTTTCAATCTATTCACTTCTTTTTAATATATGGTATGGGGACCTCATGAATCCTTCAAAATTAAAATTTAACTTTATTCAATAAATTTGTGATCCAAATTTTTATGAAATTAAAGCAGATAATACCTCATACAACATCACTCAATATTCAGATAATTAACCAATCAATCAAAAGCCCTTTGCCCATTAAAGTCCAAGACTTTGAAAGCTACACAACAGCTTTAGTTTTGGGGATCATAGCGTCAAAAGAAATGAGAGGTTGATAACATGACCCTCCTTTCTCCATTTCTACCCTTCTTGAGTTGTTTCAAGAGGGGATACGAAAGATACATTTGCTTTGAGTTTTCTCTTTGGGTTGGTGGAAGTGACATGCCCTCAATCATGTACGCATGTTAAAAGTAATTGCGTATTCGCGATTCTAACCTATCAACCACTCGTAGAAAAGTAAGATTTTGACTGTGAATCATCGTAGCTCATCTTAATATAGATAAAAACATGTTTATATGATTTGAATGTTTATTTACACTTGGATAAACTATTCGAATCAGCAAATTGCTTCATGCCCCTTTATTATTACGTACCGCCACCATTATAATTTCAAAGTTTTAAGTTAATGTGATATATACAACTTAAATCGGAGGAAGAAAAATCAAATTATTTAAAAAATGGAGGGGAGGGGGGAGGAATATAAGCAAAAGATCCATGTTTTCGGAGTTGTTTGAAAAAGGTAACTAAAATTTAGACTAAAAATCTTAAAAGTATTTGCGTGTTATTGAGTCTGACGTGATAGTTGCTGATAGCCACTCGTAAAAAAAAGTAGGATTCAGACTGTGAATTAACGTAACTTTCGCATGTTATATAATTGGAGAGTCCTTCTTGGCTAAGGTAGATTATTATTGGAAGATTACCTCATACCCTTTTAAAATTAATATCACCATTTCTTATAACTTACAAGTCTTTTAATTAATGTGATATACATAACACACAAGCTAAGAAAAACAATAATAATCAACTTTTAAAAAAATTATCTAAAACAATAATAAATGAACAAGTTTATGATGAATTTTTAGTAGTAATATAATGAAATGTTGAAACAAGGAACAACAATAACAAGATTGCTAAACTATTTCAACAAGCAATAAAGATATTGTGGATTGATACATTATTATTAATATTGGCTACTTTTGACAAGTAGTTAAAGTTTAGGGCATGTGCACATATTGCCCTAAAAGTTGATCAACTTGACTACTGCCTACTGCCTATCTAATCTACCCAACATCCCATCTTCATCAACAAATTCAAATGATTCTGCTTCTCACAATCGCCTCTACCCTACCTTTTCATCAGCTATTAATTCATCATTTTTAACTCATAACTCAACTATCTTCATTCCATCCATCGCCATAAGAATTAGAGGGTTCAGAAAATTTATACTTAGTTTTATGGTTAATTAAGTATAGAATTGTCATGTCTGTGGTCCATTGCTCTTGCCCCAATTTCAGGCCCAACTGTCCATTTCTTTTATAATTTATTCCATCAAAGCATAGCCCTACAAAAGGAAAAAGGATGTGAAAGTGAAGATAGAGATGACATTATTTATATCTAGGCTAGATTACAATTTACAACCCCTCTCATCAAATTTAATATAATTATAAATACTTTTTTATTTATTTAGAAAATTATAATACCCTTCTAATTGTACCATTCCTCTATTCAGTTAGTCTCAATTAAATTTGCAGCCATTTTTTATTGTAAAATGGCCAAATACCCTCTTGATTTTTGCATCAAGAAATGGCCAAATATTCAGTTAGTATTAAGAAAGCGGCATCTATACTTGATATGGAATGTCATTTTTGCATTTTATTTTGTCATATAAGTGATTTATGCCTTTTTCTTAAAAGAAATCAACTTATCATTTTATTCCTGAGAAATTATCTTTAATTTTTATTTAAACTTATATAAGTATATAATTATTTAATTTTTCTCAAGAGCTCGGCGTATGTTATTTATTTGTTTTAAGAAAAAAGAAAATTCTGACTTCTTTTTAAAATTTTAACAAACTGTATCCAAGTAAGTATAGATTTATTATTACTAATATTTTAAAAATTTCATATATATTATTTTATCTAAATCCTTTAAAATATTAATTTTTAAAATAAGATTTAATATTTTATAAATTCTAAAAGTAGCATCTTAATATTTTGACTAAACACCCTCTAATTTGATACTTTTTATAGTGTATTTAATTTAAGGATTGATTACAGAGAAAGATATATATATAAAAGAAAAGAGTATAAAATACAAAAAATAAAAGTAAAATAATATGATAGGCGTTAGAGATGAGTGCAGTCTTAATTAATGACAATGATTGCGCATATATACACACACCTTTCTCTTCATTAACTACAATGGATGGAATCTGACAAGCATGCCTTGTCATTAATCCCCCAATAATCTTTAGGGATAAAAATTAATATTTACCCTCAATTATTGATTTATTGAAAATCAATTTTTTTCTGACTAAATTACTCTTATAATAGTACAAATATATTTTATTACATGCATTAATATTTGAAATTATACAAGAATAATTTGGTTATAAAAAAATTATTTAACGTGTAATAAATTCGTAATAAGTCATCCGTAGGTAAATATTTATTTCTATTTGATTTCTTTGTTAATAAATTTTGGTAAATTTTTATTTGGCTAAATTGCATATTGGTTCCATAAAAAAGGGTCAGTATCATTTTTGGTCCAGTGATTTACGGGATTTTATTTTTAGTCCAAAAAAGTTAAAATAGTTGAAACAATGGTATATTTTCAATTTTCAGTCAATACTTAACAGAAAGTGTCAAAATGCCTTTAATTGACACAACTAACTCCTTTTTTGTTGGGCTAAAATGCATTTTATCGTCTGTATTTTTGTTGAAATAGCTAAAAGCTCTGTAGTATTGTACTAAAAATCCATCTATGTTTTGTAAACTCAATAATAAAAAAAACACCCACTCTATTAGCAATTAACAAAAAGTGAATTGCACACGCTCCGTGTGCATTTGGTTTTTTTTTAAAACTATTTTGACATTATTTTTTAGTGCTTTTGACTAAAATACACTCATGATATTTATATATTTTGCATGTACATCTTTTACTTATTTTGAGTGATTTTTTTTTTCTACATTTCATCTACTAAAAATAAATTATTTTTTAAATACATTTACTTAAAATATGAAAAAAATTATATAATTTTTGAAATTTTATAATTTGAATTGAAATATTAAATTAAATTCATAGTATAAAAATTAATAGTAAATTATTTTAAATTTAAAATATCTTAAATAATACAAATGTTTAATAATTATAAAAATTATATAATATTAATAATTTAAATTATTAATCAGTTAAAATATTTAAATTTAAAGAATTCTTGTAATTATATAATTAAATTAAACTAAAATTCAAAAGTTTTCTTTAATTATATTTAAAAGTATCAATGAATTATTTTTATATCAAAGGTTAAAAATATTTATAAAAAGATTAACCCCTTCAGCCCTCTCCACACACACCCCAGCCCCCATCGATTATCCCAATTTTATAATAATAGGTAAAAGATAGAAGCACCCAATTCATTCGTGCTGCTGCTTCACACCTCACCAATACCCTTCTGCCCACTGAAACAAAAGAAAAGGGCAAAATAACAAGTTTTATTCCAGATATGTCCTTCCAAGCTACACATCTTTCTTTATACTATTGCTAGCACAAGTTATCCGTAAATACTGCCCGATTCCATGCCCTTTTTCGTCTCAACAAAATTAAAATTAATAAAGCGATAAAAATTAACAAGTGAAATAATTTTGTCCATCTTCTGCTCTCAATCTCATTCTGAGACAGACAATCAGATCTTATTCTTCTTCACCTTTGCTGAATCCAATCTCTCCAGGAAAAAATCGTTTCCACGTGCCATACCCTAATCCTTGGATCCGCTGATGTAACCCTCGCTGATTTCCTCTTTCGAGTTTTTCCCTGTTTTTTTTTTTTTTTTCGTGTCGGAAAAAGGGAGCTCTACGATGGATCCGGAAGAATTTCGGGCGATTTTGTCGAGATCGGGAGTCGGAATTTGGGCGATGATTGAGGCGGCGATTAGAGTCGCCAGCTCAGACTACGGCGAGGAGTTGCGCCGCCGCCGCGATAAAATTGTCGAGTCGCTTTACGCGCCGGCGGCGCAGCTCTGTCGGAGCTGCAACGGGGACGTCCACCAGAACGTCGCTCAGGACGAGCAGTATTATCCGCAAAATATTAGTACCGTTTATAATAATAGTGATGATATTGATAACAATATTAGTAAGAAGTATAATAATGATGATGATAATAACAATATGAATTCGAATGAGGATTTTAGTAAGAGTCCGTCGACTCCGGAGTCAAACCATCGGGATTTTAGTGGTGGAGAAGCCGAAGAGGATTTGGACCCCTACGGAGGGTTGTTTGATGATGAGCAGACCAAAATTGTCACCATCAAAGAGCAGCTGGAAGATCCAAACCAGGTTTACGTTTACTTTCGCTTATTTACTTTTGGCTACAATTTTCCTAGTTGAGTAGATTATTTTCTTTATCCATTTTCTTACTATAAAAAGGAAAATTTCTTTGGTCCAGAGTGAAGATGCTGTGGTGGAATTGCTCCAAAACCTGGCAGATATGGATATCACGTTTCAAGCTCTGAAGGTGAAAGTTATATATTTACCTGGTCGAAGTGAAAAATATGATGATTTTAACGAAGTTTCTTTCTATATATCTTTGTTGAAAAGAATTGAGGTTATTGTGTAGGAAACTGATATAGGAAGGCATGTGAATCGATTGCGAAAGCATCCATCAAATGAAGTTCGCAGATTGGTGAAGCAGCTTGTCAGGTTTTCACTTTTCCCGTTATTTCTCTTTCAAATTTTGGAAACGGTTGGATTCTTTTCCCATTGAATTTCGATCATGGTATATAAACTGACTTCTGTTTTTCGATTTGGATTTTTGTTATTTGGGATTGCAGAAAATGGAAGGAAACTGTGGATGAATGGGTTAAGGTGAACCAACCACAAGGAACTTCAAACCTCATTGGTAAAATATTGTTTCAACATTAGAAACTGCTCTCTTAACTTTGCTTGATAGGTTAGCTAAAAGCAGCTTACGTGGAAAAAGAATGAATAATTTTAAGTAAAGAAGAATTCATGTGTTAATATTGGTGGTGGCAGCTGATGGGGACTCACCTCAGCAGAGCATACCCAAAAATCAAGAAAATGGCCATCACCAGGTGAATTGAAAGTTGTTCCAGTCAGTTACATTTTCAGGAAAAAAAGGAAAAAGAATAAAAGATCTGGAAAGAACATAAGATCACAACAAGGGAACACGGACATTAGAATGTTGTTGTGGCCTTCTGAAGTTTTGGTTTTTGCAGGTTCCAGATTTTGGGTACTCCCCGAATCCACAGAGTGAGTGTTGAATCAGATATTCAATTTGGAGCTGGCCATTTCTAGCTGGTTTTGTCATTAGATTAACATTTCAATCTTCTCTCTCTATGCGTGTTAGATGGGAGGTCTAGTGTGGAAAGGAATTATGCAGAACATGAAACAAAGCCCAGACAACCACAGTTTGCTCCTCGAAGAGAAGCTCCATCAAAACCACCACAATCAGTTCCTAAATCTGCTTCTGCTCCACCAAATGTACTTGACTGCCGAGCATACTTCTCTTATTCTATTTTGTTTGAAGGGGTTTGGTTGCATGTGTTTTTGTACCGCTTATATTTGTCGTAATGGAATTCATGCATTGATATATTGATGTTATATATCAACGCCAAGCGCATTAGCTATCAAGTTTGGATGGTGAGTTTCAACCAGTTCTCTGCACATTATTACTCTGCATTTCTTGTGGAGATGGCCAATCATTTTTTGCCTTTTTTTTGTGAACTGTGTTTAGAGATTTGGTTCAATTTTACTGTAGAGGCCTTTAACTACCGTAATGTGATTATGCAGAGAGCACAAAGAGAACCAGTCATAGATGATGAGAGGCTGAATTCAGCAAGAAGGCGGCTTCAAGAGAACTACCAAGAAGCTCAGAACGGTCTGCTTTTGATATTTGGAACTTGTTGCTATACTAGAAGCTCCACTATGGTGTTATGTTCTTTTATGCTGATTGGATTTGTTTATTTGTTTTTGGTATACTTCTGCATGGTGTAGCCAAAAAGCAACGGACGATTCAAGTGATGGATATTCATGAGATTCCCAAACCAAAGAACGCCTTCTTTGCCAAGAACAAAGGCGGCTTTCAAGGGAGGCACCATCGGTGATTGACATATTTTGTTTTAGGTTTCTACCCCATTATTGCATCCAACTTTGTTTCTGAAAAGGGCCTTTCCACAAAGCAGTTGGCTTAGCCTGCTTTTTACACTTTGTCTTTATGCATGAATTGAAGTATAGAACTAATGTTAATCTGTGGTTTAAATTTATACTACTGAGTAATTTTTGCCACTAGTGCCTCAAATCTACTGCAAAATGCATAACTGGCTGAGTTGCTTTTTTTCTTTTGGCTTCTTATGTTAGTGAATTTATTAGAAGGCCAGAGAAGATAGTGTTGAGGCTTTAGAAGCAGTATTTGGGTATTTGCAAATATTACAGGTTACCGTTAGTACTATTTGTTTTCTGGCTGTTATTTAGACCTTGGCTTGTCCTCAAACTCTTGCTATTTAGAAGTCTTTTTGGATTAGTTGCGATTCCATTTGTTGGTTTGGTCAATTGGGAAAATAAATTCATATAAATATTCTTTGAAATTACTTGGACAAAGATGAGGCTGTCTAGCATCTAATAATAGTTAATGAATCTCTGTGTTTTATTATTTAGAGATTTGTTCAATTTAATTAGTTGCAAGGATTGTGCGGAAAGTTGGTAGGGTCACAACCTGATCCAACATGGACATGGAGTTGTATATCATTATTTTTAATTAGTAATTGACGAAATAAGTTGTTATTTGAAAAACCAAAAAAGATTTGGTCATTCCTTTTCTTAGTTATGTTAATAAATGTGTACAAGTTGCAATGGCAAACATTTAAGGATATGTGTCCAATAGTTGTAAAGTCTAAAACTGCAATCATTGCCTATATTGAATTAGAGATTTCTCCACTAGTAATTATGTCATTTTAGGAGAAAAGCAAAATCACAATTTATTTTCTGTAGCGTGAGGTATTTATTTATACAATAAAATAAGGGGTAAAAATAAAACACACTTTCCCACTTTTGAATCATAATCGTATACGGTTAATAATTTTGATCCTTATCTCGTCAAAGATTCTGTCCCTAACCATCAAAATTTTGCTACCTATTTCTCAATCTGGACCATTACTTGACAGCAACATTAAAAAAATAGAATGATTTTAATTGTAACAAGAAAAGACCCTTGAGAAGTATAATCTGAAAAAGAAAAGAATTCAAACCTTTGAAGCTTCAACCAAAAAATAAAAATAAAAGAAATACAGAAACAACCCACAATCAATAGGTGTATTTCATTTTCTGTTAACAGATTCTTTCATTTTCTTTTTACTCATTATATTACATGGAAAGGTCCCTTTTTATTCACCAAAACCCACCCCTTCTAAAAATATTACAACGTGTCACGCCAACCCCATTCCCCAATTTGAGATAAATAATATTGATAAATATAAATGTGAAATGCATTTTCCACTCCTGAATATTCATACTATTAACATTGCCATTAATCATTACCTACCATTTTTAAAGTATTTTTACAATTTAAAAAATAAAATTCTATACATTTATCATTTGGTCAAAATTGAAAGACTTGGGTCAAAAGACCT
This sequence comes from Sesamum indicum, assembly GCF_026168435.1. Classification (NCBI taxonomy): domain Eukaryota; kingdom Viridiplantae; phylum Streptophyta; class Magnoliopsida; order Lamiales; family Pedaliaceae; genus Sesamum; species Sesamum indicum. The sequence goes on along the minus strand of NC_142669.1, from coordinate 19,232,611 downwards.
CTTTCAAATATAATATATAATCTATACTAATATATAAGAGAAGGCATTTCTCTTTCACAAGCGGCGGTTATGACACCGCGACATCAATTTATTATTATGCCAATAATACCCCTAAAGTTTTTTTTTCCACTTTGTTGCTTTCTTTTTTTCAATCTTTTCTTTATTTTTATTTTTTTAAAAATATGATGTGTTTTGGCTTATATATTTTCTTATTCATAATATATTATAAAATATAAAATATTATTTATTATATACACATAAAAATAATGTATTACGACGACTAATAGATAATAAATAATAAATGTTTTTTTGTTAACGACAAGCATCGTCATCCCATATTAAAATAAAACTAATCATGTTAAGAATAAATATAATTCTAAAGTTTTATTAATAAAAATTCGTCTTAATATCCGACTCGCTACCACAAAACAAGAATTTGTTAATTGTTATAGCATGACATTTGGTCATACCTAAAAAGTCAAAAAAAAAAAGAAACTCGAGGGGCGAAAAGAAAGATATTATAAGTAGAGGGGTGAAACTGGAATATCCCATAATCGACTAGACCTCTATCTATAAACACGTCATGTACGTTACAAGTTGCCTAAGCGTAGAACAGCAATGGCGAATCTCTCGCAAAAGGCTTTTGGGTGGGCGGCGACTGATACCTCCGGGGTTCTCTCTCCTTTCCACTTTTCTCGAAGGTATGTATATGTATACACACACACACAAGGTAGATGTAGATATTCACATACTCTATTTGGAGCTGGTTGTACGGTTGTTTAGAGAGATACATGGGCACATATAAGAGGCGTTTTTGCATGAGATTCAACCGAGATGTCTTCTGACTCTCCATCTGTTTGAGGTTATGTGTAATTATGCACCTATTTTGCTGAATTTTGAGAAAGTGTAGATGGAGAGTAGGGAGTACGATCCGTATTTCTTTCTCTTTTGAAAGTTCTTGTCTATTTTTTTATGGATTTATTATTTTATTCGATCTAAAATTCCCATGAAACAATTATTTATATCTAAGAAGATCCATGAAATGTCTTTTACTCCTAATCCGTTACCAGCAATGTTTCATCTCAATGGTTAACTCTTTAACCAATAAGATTGTGATTTTTGGATGAAATTATGAATTTCATATTAACAAATTCTTTTTTTTTTGTAGAATTTCTCTTGTTAACTATATTCATTTATTTTTTACACAACTTAATTGTGAAAGTTTTTAATATATTTTTTTTAAATTTGAAAAGTTTAATCTTTTTGTTTATTCATTCAACTCCAAAATTTAAAATTTTCTCCATTATAATTTAAATATCTAAAGAGAATATTACTTGAAAAGTTTCGTTTAGTAAAATAATTATATTGATACAAATTGATCAATTGTACATACCAAAAGAAAAATATTTTACTTAAAATATCATCAATTAAATGCATTTCTTTATCTAAGAAGCCCGGTTATTTGTCAAAAAATTATCACATCTTGATAACATCAGTTATATTAAAATTGGGGCTTTTCAAATGAAAAGTTTGCAGTAATGAGTTTCTGGATTGATGAAAGGAAAATTATAGGTATGGTTTACTTAGTGATTTACCTTTACTGCAGAATTTATCTCTTGTGTTGACTATCACAATTCTGCAAATAAAATATCTTGCAAAACCTGAAAAAAACATGTTTAGAAGGCCAGTCTTTTTAGTACAAGTAGCAAAATTGCAGCTAAATGATCTATACAGGGCTGCCCTTTATTTGCTTTTTTCCTCCATTGATGGATATTCCCATATTTTGGTTGAATGCTACATGATATCGAGACATGTTTTTGCTCCTCAACTATGCTAACCACAACGTAGATGTGATGTATTATCAGCAACCAACACATAAAAGATATTGTGATTGACAGGGAAAACGGTGCTGATGATGTTACAATCAAAATACTGTACTGTGGAATTTGCCACTCTGATTTGCACACTGCAAAGAATGAATGGGGCTTCACGAAGTACCCTGTAGTCCCCGGGTATGGTTTAAGATCCTAAAGTTTTCATAAATATGTTGTAATTCATAATTGTACGATACTTGTTTTCAACTTCTATGTTTGAGGAAACATAGAATTGTTTCTCTTTCTGTTATCTTACTGTAGATTGTAGCATATTGCAAAAGATAATCACTTGAATCTCATAACCAGATTAACATGCCTTCCTCTAGATTAGAGCTTCTAGAACCAGATTGGAAGTAATATTCATGGTTTTATAGTTAATTTTCAATTACATCATTGCTATTTGCATTAGTTTGGCTACTGATGATGATCTTCATATTGGAAAGTTAAAAAATATTCTTGTTTGCAGACATGAAATTGTTGGGCTTGTGACTAAAACTGGGAGCAATGTTGAGAGTTTCAAGGTTGGTGACAGAGTTGGGGTTGGAGTGTTAGTGGGCTCCTGCAGAACATGTGACATCTGCCAGCAAGACCTGGAGAACTACTGTCGTAAAATGATATTCACATACAATTCCACCGATAAAGATGGCACAAGGACATATGGTGGTTATTCTGATATAATCGTTGTTGACCAGCACTTTGTGCTTCGTTTTCCTGATAACCTTCCATCAGATGCTGGTGCACCCTTATTGTGTGCTGGGATCACCGTCTACAGCCCAATGAAATACTATGGAATGACTGAGCCGGGGAAGCATTTGGGCGTGGCTGGACTTGGTGGACTTGGCCATGTTGCCGTTAAGTTTGGAAAGGCTTTCGGGTTGAAAGTTACTGTCATCAGCACTTCCCCCAAAAAAGAAGCTGAAGCCATCAACAAGCTTGGTGCTGATGCTTTCCTTGTTAGTTCTGATCCTGTTCAGTTGAAGGTAGGTGAAAGCAACCTTCGATACAGTAAGTTTTTACTGTACTGGCATTTAAATTGCTAACATTTTGTCTGATGCAGTTTAATCACAAAGGACTTAATTTTATAGCTCTGCTGGTAAGCTCTATAAATGGTGTAAGAGCTTGGTGAAAGATCAACTCTAAGATGATGATTAACCCAAAAATACTATCATATGTTCGACTAGAGGCAGTTAGATGGTGTCATTTGAGGCTGTTATGATGTTAAAGTAGAGTTTTGACTGTCATTTATCTAAAAGTAGCTTATTCTTGCAGGCTGCTATGGGCACAATGGACTTCATCATTGATACCATTGCTGCGGTCCATCCCTTGGCCCCATTGCTTGATCTGCTGAAGATGAACGGGAAACTAGTTACAGTTGGCTTGCCAGATAAACCACTGGAGCTACCTATTTTTCCCCTAGTATTAGGTAAGAAGAAGTTGATGTGTAAATTGGCTTTGGTGGATTTCTATTATTGCAATGCTGCAAATAATTTTTGTCTACTACATTGAACTTGAAGAAAATGTGGCTGAGGCCTGAGGCAATTGAATGAATCTCATTACTTGGAATATTTAAGGGTTAATTACAACGACTTACTCTTTGGAGTTAGTATAATTACAGACTACAGCTCTCCCTCTTCAAAATCTCACCAAAAATTTCCCCCTCCAAGTTTATAATGCTTACATACTACACAAGATTCCATAATGGACCTAACTGTAAGGTTCTTTTAATATGAAAACTTAGAGGGTATGTTTCATAATTTTAAGGGGAAGGGGAAGAATCGGTAATTATAGTAACTCTTTAAAGGAGGGCGCCCATTGTAATTGAACAAAATTTAAACCTGCTCATGACATGAGAACTTCCTAGAGAGCTTGATCTGCTGTCAGCTGAGTTCTGGTAGTATCCTACCCTGTTCCCATTTCACAGGTCGGAAGCTTGTTGGTGGAAGTGACATTGGAGGCATGAAGGAGACGCAAGAGATGCTGGATTTCTGCGGGAAGCACGGCATAACTGCAGACATTGAACTGATACGGATGGATTACATAAACACTGCCCTGGAACGTGTCTCCAAATCTGATGTCAGGTATCGATTTGTGATCGATGTGGGCAACTCCTTGGCTAGTCTTTGAGTAGCAATATCATGTTTAGCTGCTGCTATCTCTACAGAACTATGTTTGAAACATTTTCACAGGTCTTAGTATTCAGCTAATTGAAGACTTTAACAATGTTTGATCTCTGCAAGTTGAGATGATTGAGTTGAGCTAAAAGAAATCTCCAGTTTGTTTAGGGAGAACATTGTGTTCTGACTCCTCTAAAAATTTTAACAAATATTAAGATAAATTACAACATGTTCTCCTCGGATATGCTGTAATTATAAATACCCCTTTATTTTTTGAAAAACTATAAATATCTTTTGAAATTGCAAATATTCCTTGTAACAGTCTATTATATGGAGTATTTGTTACGGTATTTATAAATTCAAAGTTATTTGTATTTTTTTAAAATGAGGTAGCTTTTGTATCTATGACAAATTTTAGAAAAATCCACTGTAATTTACGCTAAATTTTATAATTCACTTCAATTAATACGCAATAATTATTTTTTTTCGTGTAAAATAGTTAAGTTTGGAGAACAAAAAGATAAATATATAACATGAAAGTAGAAATAATTAAGAGATGAACAAGAATTCTTTTTAAGAAGAAAATGGGGAAAAGAAAAAGAAAAGATTGGAGGTTGCATTTCAACTGCATTAGAGACATTTTCAAGAAATCTGAAACGGGCGCGCCAAACTACAACTGAAATAACAGCCTCTCACACTGCCCCCCTCTCTCTACAACCTTACTTCAATTCAACCAATGGCGTATCCTTCCCCACCATCACCACCCTCCACCCTCCTCCTCCTCCTCCTCCTCCTCCCCCTCATAACCACCGCCAATGCCACCACCAGCTTCTCCACCACTTTCCGCGAACTTGAAACCATGCTGGAAGCACTCCGAAACCACGGTTATCCACTCTTTACCAACGCCATCACCACCTCCGACATCCAATATCAGCTTCTCTCCACCACCACTTCCCCATTCACTCTGTTTGCACCAAAAAATTCGCTGCTCCGCGCACTTTGCATGGACTTGGACGCCCCCGCTTACATCAGCACTCTCTGGTACCACGTCATCCCCGATCACCGCCACACCTTCACCGACCTCCAAAACCTCTCCTCCCCTTTCCTCGACACCCTCCTGCCCCACTACTCAGTTTTGATCGGCAAAATTCAAGACAGCGACGCTTTGTCCGGCAATGCTACAGTTGGCGTAATGGTGGATGGAGTGAGCTTGTCGGACCCGGATCTCTTTCTCGGGCCGAGAATTGCAGTTCACGGGATCGACGGAATTCTAGTGATCGGACTGAACATGTACCGAGATTTGGATGGCAATGATAAAGAGCGGGAGAGTTTCCCTCGGGCAGAATCTCCGCCTTCGTTGTCGTCTGATCAGTTTGGTTGGCATAATGACGGGAATATTCGGGTGGCCCCGGCGCCGGAAATTTTGCAGGATGAGGGGGAGAGAGTGAAGAATGTGAGGAAAAAGAAGAGAGCGAGACGGCACCGCCGAAGACCAAGAGCGGAGCCGGAGGCATAGGGTATTTCATGGTCATCACCCGGATGATGTATAGATGAATTGATGGGCATACATGGCTAGCTAAGGGCCATTAGTGTAATATTTGAGGTAACAACGGGACAAATATGTCAATTCATCAAAAGCAGTTTGAAGTTGATGGTTTCTAGAGTAAACATTGCTATCATGAGAGAAGGGAGATGGATTTTAATGCAGTTGAGTTGAATATCATTTTCACTGAAATTTGCGCCAAAAAATTGCTGTTTTGAACCATATACATTTCATTGGAAAATTGCGCTTTTATATATATATATATCGTGCTTATTTATTTATTTTTTTGAAGTGAAAAATATTAATTACTATTATTTGAATAAATCAACAACTACTACTACTACTACTAAAATAGAATAATATTGTTTGAAATTAATTTTCTTGTTACCTATGAGAATAACTATATTAATTAATATATAATTGGAAAGGGTTAATTAAAGTATGGTATTTTTAGCTTGTAACTGTATATGGTATTTCTTGTGGATGGGAAAAAAGATAGCTTTATGGTTATATATATTTTGCTTTGAAATACAATTGTCTATATCTAATTTAGATATGATTGGAAGAAATTTGACATGCATATGGTGAATTTAGAAATTAAAGGTGGTTGCTCATCATGAATTCTTGATCATCCACCTTATCAATTACAAATCAAAGCAAATTTACTAAACAAGCTCTTGTTACTCATAAAAATGACAAAGTATTCCACCATACAATATACAGTATTCAGTTTGGGCGGGGAGACTCACTAGCGTCGCAATAGCCATGTAGAATGTCGGCTTCTTCAGGAGTGTAGCCGAGGGAGGTCAGCATTTGAGGCCAACAATGGTGCTGGATGATCCATATGGCACGGCAACAGCCTGGTCCCAGATAGGTTTCCCCGTTGAGAAAGAAGAGTACAACTTCAGCTGTGCAAGATTGTAGTTGAAACAAAGACTCCCAACAACCACTATTGGATGACCCTTCCTGCTCATCCAACTTTAAGCGGCTGGAGAGGGACATGTCCTGCAGGCTGCCTGATGCTGAAACACACAGCAGCAGAGCTATGGGGAGTAGTTTGAACGTGGAATCGGCCATCACTAGTGCGTGTTTGTTTGTTGTTGAAGTAGCGCTCACTTATATATAGTGGATGTGCAGGGGGAGGGGGAGAGGCATCACTCAATCAATACAATACACACACTTAATGTTTCACAATCCATGCATCCGTTATAAACTAATTATAATTAGTTTCTGCAACTCTTCCCCTTCACACCAAATTATTATATACTTTTAATTTCACAATAATATTAATTTTTTGGAATATATATATATATATATAGTTGGATTTCTTCGTATTAAATTTATATATAATTCGTCTTATGTATATATATATATATATATATCACTATATCCAGTGTGAAATATATACTTCAATCTTTGTATCTATCTAATAATACAATTGATGTTCAATTAGGAGGGTATAGTTGATTAAACTTATTTAAAATACTTTATGTTTTCAAATATTATGTTATAAGATGTTTCAAAATTGTTCTATTTCATTTTGTAAAATTAAAATTTTAAAGTATGTGGATAAAGTAAAATTATAAATCTTGTAGTAATAATTTATATGATTAAAATACAAGTAATTTACTAAAAAAATAAAAACAAAGTCAAAACTCCTTACTTTGCCTAAAAAGTTTATAAAATCTTTATATATGGATTTGATGTTATAATATCATTTTCTATAAATTTTATCAAACACTCAAGTCGAAAACTTATAGATAAATATTAAATTAAAATTTCTGCATTTTCTTAAAGAGAAAAATAAAAAACAAAGGAGGAGGGCCCATCCAATTTGGACCTCACCATCACAATACCATTCCGCCCCTCAAAACCTCATTCTCAAGCTCCTCCAAAATGAGCGCAGCGAATCTACCACGCACGGAGGCTAATGTGCTCCGGGCCCACGAAGGTGCTGTTCTGGCCGCCCGCTTCAACGCCAACGGCGAGTATTGCCTCAGCTGCGGCAAAGATCGCACCATACGCCTCTGGAATCCTCACCGTGGATTGCATATCAAGACCTACAAATCGCATGGTCGCGAAGTTCGCGATGTCCATGTCACGCTGTACAAGCCTAAAGTTTCATGCTGGCACTTCCCCTAACTCTTGAATTGTTTTGTTACTTTTTTTTTTTTTATTTTCTTTCTTCTTTTGTTGTAGGGATAATTCGAAGCTGTGTTCGTGTGGAGGCGATCGGCAAGTCTTCTACTGGGACGTGGCGACTGGTCGTGTAATTCGGAAATTTCGTGGTCATGATAGTGAGGTCTGTACTGTTGGTGGAATTGATTTTGTTAAATTGCATGAGATTAGCTGTTGGATATGAATGGTTGGAAAGATGTGACATTAGGTGTCTTAAGTGTCGCAGTTTTTGTGGATTTTTAGGTAAAAGATTCTGAATAAAAATCTAGTCTTGGAGCTTCAGTTGCTGGTGGAATGTTGATATTGCAAACTCATGTTAAAAATTAGATTCTTCTTTGACAGAAGATTGACTGTGAATATGAGTTATAGTCTTCATTTTGACATATATTGGCATGTAAGAAGAAGATCAAAATAGCTGCATTATATTGTAGTACTAGATGAAAAAATTTCATCTTTTCATGAAAAACAGTATTTGTAGAAAAAAAGTTCCAAGTCCTAAACTTGTACCTTGGAGCAGTGGACCTAGGTTCCTCTTTGTTGCAGCAAGGTGTTTGCTGACCGCATTCCTCTACCTCGTCATGTGGACTGATATAAATCATTATTATGCTTATTGGAGCATCTGTAGTATCCCTTTTCATACTCACGAGGGCTTGTGGAGTGGAGCTTTTTCTTGGATTTGGAACTAGTGATTCTGATTACTTTAATGAGTCTTATATCAACTACTAAGCCGTTCAGTTGATCAGGATCGTAATGCTGATCTATCTGTTTTCTGATTATGTAACCTGCGGGGCCTGAAGGATTAATTATTCCATTTCTCCTGCTGCAACATTTAGAATTCTCGTTCTACTTCAACGTTCCGTTAAGGATGCCTTCTACTCGGAAGCTCAATGAGATTTTTGAAAATTTTGGTTTTTTGTATAATCTGTGCTGGATCATGTATATTGTATTATAAAGTATTGGAGTAACGTCAATTGTATGATTTTAAAAAGTGATATCCTTGGCATTTTATCCACTGATTTCTCATGGCACTCTGAAGCTTAGCTTTCTTCATATTAGTATCTTTCACTAGCAAATTTGAGAAATAATATTTGCTTACCTTCACCCTATACGGGCATTTTGTGTCGGTTTTTTTCTCAAAGTAATTATTTGTTGATATTAGTCTTCTTTGTTACCAGGTGAATGCTGTGAAGTTTAATGAGTATGCATCAGTGGTGGCATCAGCTGGCTATGACCGCTCAGTCCGTGCTTGGGACTGTAGATCTCACAGCACTGAGCCTATTCAGGTTATTTCTTGTTGTTACCTTACTGAAGTTGAGTTCAGGGTACTGCTCCACCCAGGAGTTTTATGTGAATAGGAACTTTAGGCAGAAAAAGCTTTCCTTGTCTTTCTGGTGCTGATTGCAGAAAGATTTTGACGACCAAGAAGTTTTTGTTTTGTTGATTTACGATCTTTGCTATGTTTTCTTAAGAATTTGGCTTTACTTAATAGAGATTAGGATACTTTGCAGATCATCTACACCTTTTCAGATAGTGTCATGTCCATTTGTTTAACAAAAACTGAGATAATTGCTGGAAGTGTTGATGGAACAGTTCGAACATTTGATATTCGAATTGGTAGGTATGTGGCTCTGAAAATGACGATAACTGTATGGGATTTCTTCATTTATTTTATTTTTGTCTTTAAAAAAGCATAGTGCTAAACTCAAACGGTTACTTTATGGTTCTTATGAATCTTAAACTCTCACCTCTGACTTCATAATTGTTACCAGAGAAATATCTGATGATCTCGGGCAGCCTGTCAACTGTATTTCATTGTCAAACGATGGCAACTGTGTACTAGCCAGTTGTCTTGATTCTACTCTAAGGCTTTTGGACAGGTAAATTCTTTTCCCGGGGTCTACTCAGGGAAACATCAATAAATCTTTGGTATCTTTCTCAAATAGGTTCCGTTTTCTGTGGCAGATCAACTGGTGAATTATTACAAGAATATAAAGGCCACACTTGCAAGGTTTCCCCCTGGAACTTAAGACTATGTTTATTCTTTTTCCTTATTAAGATAATCCGTCATGCAATCAATAAAATATATTCTTAACTACTTTCCTTGTTCACTCGCATGTGTCTGTCTTATGAAATAGACATCTCTGCTCTTTTGACTGTCTTTTCCCTCTTTCCTACTTTTTCATTGTCACTTATAGTGTTGTAGTAGCACTTACCCTTGTCCATTTATCATTGTCCTGGGCTTAACTCTTAACTTTGTTAATGTTGCCTTCTGCATCAGTCTTTCAAGATGGACTGCTGCCTAACAAACACGGACGCCCATGTGACTGGTGGTTCAGAAGACGGCTATATTTACTTCTGGGATCTTGTAGATGCAAATGTCGTATCCAGGTTTCGAGCTCATTCATCAGTGGTAAAGTCACATTTAATCATGAAATATTTGCCCTTGTCTCCTTATATTCTTATTCCATCAAAGTGATTAGAAGTTTGATGTGAATATGTGAACTGAGGACAAAATACCCAGATGTCAACCAATTTAGCATAAATAAAAGCTATCTGAGACCATTTTCTTTACTCCTATGGTTGCCATTTCCCCTCTTTGTTAAACCGAACCGATGATCACGTTACATTGATGCAAGAAATGTTAAAACTTGTGTTAAGCATTCTAACTACTTGTGCGCTTAACCTTATTTGTTTCTCTCCCTCTTTTGGTTGACAGGTAACTAGTGTAAGTTATCACCCAAAGGATGATTGTATGATTTCTGCTTCAGTTGATGGAACAATTGGGGTCTGGAAAGCCTGAGAAGCAAGGTTTTGTGGACTTTCAACTTCATATTTTCTCTTTATATCCGGCTTCTGTTTTCTTGGCGATTGCATTACTACATGCAATCGTCCAGGTACAACGACAACATGATTAGCTCAAATGTCTTTAGTGTTGTTTATCAAACCAAATATATCAGAGCGGCCAAGGAAGCGATGAAATGGCATTGCCCTTGCCGTAGAACTTTAAGGGCATGGTTGGAATGGCTTCACAGCTTGTTGGAAACCGTTATCCAGATATTTGTGCTGGCTGCCTGGCTGCCTATACTGACTTAGTATGAATTATGCAAAAACACATGTTTGGTTCTACCATTTTATATATTTTTAATTTACTCAACCAATCTGATGAATTATCATTCTTTTTTATTTTTCTAAAATATCTCAACTATTTTCGATTCACCAAAGAATGATAACGCTACATGAAGATTATTCCTGCAACTTAATTTACGTGATATATTTGTTATTTCAAGAATCAATTATTAAAAGTTGGTTGTTGATGCATACAAATATAGAGGTGAGGTTAGGTGAGAAGGGGCTGCCTCCAAATTTGTAATTTCTTGGATTCTTTTTATTTTTATTTTCACATATTTTTATTATTATCATTATTGTTGTTGTTGTTTTAGGAGTATATGATTATTTTATTTATTAGTGGATAATTTTGTGTTGTGGAATTAAAATATATATTAATTATTAAGCAGTAATTACAATTGTCTTGTAAAATTTTACTATTTAAAAAAATAATTGATAATAAATTAAATATAATCATATTTGCTATTTGATTGATTTTTATTTAATAATATTTTATTTTATATATACATCAATCCACAAGAAGCATTATATTTGGATGCATCAAAAGAAGAGTAGGTAAGAGATATAGAACACCAATTGTTAATTGCATAAATAAATAATGATAGTAATAATAAAAAAAAATAAAATTAAATATTTATGTGATGTATATTATATTAATCCCAAGAAAGGTAGGGGGTGATGAAAGTCATGTTCACAATCAATTTTATCTATTTGCTGCCCTATTTTGCCACATCAAATGCTCCTAAACTACCCAACTCCCTACAAATACTTTTTTCATTAAAGAAAGAAACATCTTCTTGTTTTCTAATTTTGATGAAAATACAATATTATTTTTTTAAAAAATGAACAGTTATTGAATAATAATGCAAAACCTACAATATGCCAATCCATAGTAATTGAATTGTTGGGTCAATGCATTGAATTTAATTCCAATTTTATATTAGTCGACAAATTTCAACACCCAAAAACAAATATTTAATAGAACATCCATATATATTCCGTGAAAATGCCACGTGCATATGTTAGTATATATATTGCATTTAATATTTAAATTATAATATATGTCTTTTTATATTCCATCAATTTATGTTAAGGTTAGTGGATGATTATGGTCATAACAATTGTACATTTTCTTCTTCAATACCATCATCCCACTACTACTACCCATTTATCACCACTATTTATTATATAATTATCCACTAATTCACATTACAATGATGGATATAAAACGGGCATCATTCTACTTATCTTATATATTTGTATAGATTATGTGGAAACCTTCTAAGATTATATCTAACTACAAAATATTTCATGCAATTATATTTTCTAAATTATAGTTATAATTACAAATATATTCCCTGTTTAAAAGCAAAATTTCACGAGTATGCCTTAAAAATAAATTATATGAACAGACGTTTAAGGAGTCTATTGTAATTATAATTAGTTAGAGAATATAGACATATTTTTTTTTAAAATTTTACAAAGTTGGGTGGAGTACAAGACAACTTTGTACTTTCTATATATATTTATATTCTAGAAATTTAGACCCGTGAACCTATGTTTGTCCATTTTGCCCCTACTCCAAAACCCTAAAACAACTTTGTACAAGAATTTAACAATTTTGTTTTTTTTTTTTTTTAGAAAAGAAATGGTGTAGGGATAAATTTTATTTTATTCCCCAACATTTGATTTCAACTTCAAAATAGTCCTTATCCTTTTAAATAATACCCAATTATAAGTTTTTTTTTATTAAACATAGTTATATTTTTTTAAAAAAAATTATATGCAAGGTATGAAATTGCAATTGAAAATGAAAAGTTAGGGATTAAAATATTTTTTTGTAAAAAATAAAAAAAATTATAAGAGTAAAGTAGAAAATTCACCCATTAAAAAAATTAATTTGAAACGAGTTGAAAAGACAAGGACTAAATTCAAATAAATTTTACCCAAAGAGGTAGAGTCAAAATAGTCAAATCCGTATAAATGTAGTCTGAGTCTGACCATAATTAACAACAGTTAATAGTACAAATACGGATGTACAGTGTACTCTCCCATGTGACATTCCTTATTACCAACCAATTTCACACACACACAAAACTCTGTTGCTATGTAGGACCTATCTCCCCACTGCCTTTACTCTCTCTCTCTCTTGTTCTTTTTGTCTTCTCTCTCTATATCTAACTGGTGTATCTATCCGCAAGAAACAAGACTCATCAAAAATCACACATGATCAAGACTCTGATGAATAGTGTGACCCAATCCCTGTCCCAAAATTTAAAGAGAACCACCCCAATAAAAGGAACGGGAGCAATCCCTCAATACAAACAGCTACATATGCACACACACACACACAACAGAAATACCACATCAAGAACGTCATCCATACTAGAAAAAGGACAACAAAATTTTGGTGTTAGCTGAGATTGCAAAGGCCCGTTGTTCTTGTTTTTCAATCTCTCTTCTCTCTCTCTCTCTTTCATTACATGTATGTACATACACAACAATTATTATATATACATATGGCTTTTATTACTATACCAACCACAGTAGGGACAGCGTAAAGCTAACAGCCCCCACCTCCATCACCGCATTTTGGGCCCATTCTTTCCACACACACACAGAATTCAGAATTTCCCGTTTCCACATTACTGTTACAGATATTTTGTTAGTTTTGATGCATAAATTAACCATCTAATACAACCCAACTCCACCTACCTTTGCCTTTGCGTTTTCTCTTATTTGTAAACAGCAATTTCATCTCCCTCTCTTCTCTCTCTCTCTCTCTCTCTGTCTCAATCAATCAAACAAGAGTCCTCTAAAAAGTCCATTTAGCCCAGCCATATTAAAGTGAGCATTAGCTTGTGGTGAAATATGATCAAATATCCATACATCTTCATTTATTAAGTTCCTCGACATTTTCAAGAAACGAAAACACCTTTTGGATTTCTCGACTTTCCAGAATATTGTATTCATTTCTTCTCATTTTCTTCTTTTCTCTAACAGAGTGCTTTTTCATTCTGGCAATTTGGTGTGGCTGGTGTCTTGTAATGGGGTTTACACTCGGTGCTCCAAGACAGTTTTTAGCGTAAAACCTGGCTTCTTTCTTCAGGCATTGGAGTGAAAGGTTCAATCTTGAGCTGGGTTTTGTGTATCTGGTGGAGATTTCTGGGACTGGAAGCTGGATAGTTAGAGCTGTTTATGTGCATTGACGGAGGGTTAAATCTTGATTAGTTTACTATGAGTAGAAGAGTTCTGATTTTCTGCAAAGACTGTTGGCTTTTTTAAGCCATTGCTGCTGTTGTTCTTCATTTCAAGACTTACCCTAAGTGGGTTTTTCTGTATGAATTGAAGAATTTATTTTTGCCTCAAAGTATTGGCCTTTAAGCCCATCCAGTTTCGTTGAATGCAGTAGAAACTTGAGGTGGGATTGTTTGTGGGATTCAAAAAAGTTGGGATTTTTTGCTGGATTTTTCTTAGTGGAAGGTGATGAATACAGGAGGCAGGCTTGTTGCTGGTTCTCACAATAGAAATGAGTTTGTGCTCATTAATGCTGATGAAACCGAAAAGGTAAGCTTCCAAATCGCTCTCATGTTGGTTCTAGTTTCAGGTTTCTTAGTTTTTGCTTTTCCTTGTTCCTGTCTTCTTTATCTGGCATTCTGACTACCAATATAAGTACTGTAGATAAACTGTGGAGTACTTCCTTGTTCATTATTTTGATTTATCTAATTAAGGAGTTGTATTTGATATCTCTGCTTATGGCTAGAGTTTTAGGGTTGAGATTGTCAAATTCGATGTTTGTTTATTTATATTATATATATTTGTTGATATATTAACTTAAATGGTTTCCTTGATTTTTATGCATGAAGTCTGTGATGAAATTATCATCATCTTATTTCTATATGATGGAGAACAAAATCCACATTGTTTGTTGTATGACTCGTGGTTGAGAAGCTAATGGAAATGAGACTCGTGATGTTTTGTTATTCTCTAGATCAAGTCTGTTCAAGAACTAAGTGGACAAACATGCCAAATTTGTGGGGATGAAGTGGAGATAACTGTGGATGGGGAACTCTTTGTTGCATGCAACGAATGCGCTTTCCCTGTCTGTAGAATTTGCTATGAGTATGAGAGGAAGGAGGGAAGTCAAGCTTGTCCTCAGTGCAAAACCAGATACAAGCGCATCAAAGGTGAGTTTGACAGTGTTCTTAATTGTATAAAAATGCTCATGGTTAAACACCCGAGACTTTGGTTTGCTGGGTGAATGTATTGAAAGATGCATCTATATTGCAGGTAGTCCTAGAGTAGAGGGTGACGAGGAAGAAGATGAAATTGACGATTTAGAACATGAGTTTGATTATGGAAACATTGAGGCTTCCAGCTTCACACAAGGTATAGGTGCAATACCCTCTGGCCGTGGTGGTCATGCTGGTTCAATTGGATCGGCCACAAGCTCAAAGAATGATTCTTCGCAAGGTCTTGAATTCCCTCTCTTGACGTATGGTGAAGAGGTAAGACAAGAATTATCCTTCTCCCTCTCTCTCTCCCACTTGCGCACTTGTTAACTCTTTGTGATGTGTGTATCTTTTTGCCGCATAGTCTCTAACTTCCTTGTCTTCTGATTATTTCTAGGATGTTCAGATTTCTTATGACCAACATGCTATCATAGTACCTCCATTTGCCAGTCAAGGGAATGGGATTCATCAGATTCTTGCTGGGACATCAGCACCTTGTATGCTGTTTCTGTGGCAGCTCTGTCTTTTAGACTGTTTTCTAATTTGAACACAGCTTTTAATAGGTGTACTTTGATGTACAGTGCAACCCCGATCTATGGTTCCTGAGAAAGACATTGCATTATATGGCTATGGAAGTATTGCATGGAAGGAACGGATGGAGGAGTGGAGAAAAAGGCAAAATGACAAACTTCAAGTGGTCAAGCATCAAGGGGATAATGATGGTGAACTGGACCCTGATTTGCCAATGTAAGTGATGGCCTCCATAATGATCTGTAAATGGCTTTCTAAAGAAAGGAGCTTGCTTCACATGGTCATGACATGACATGACCATATTTAATCTCACAATGGAAATCATAAGTCAAGTTGCTCGTAACTTGACATCAAATGTCTCTTATACTTCAATCACAGTTCCAAAATTCTTGATGTGGCACAATGCTTTGTTGTTGAGGACCGGAGTGCACAGTAGTAGTTGTAGTAAATTTAAGTCACGGAAACCTGATTATGATGCGGTAGAATTAGTTCTTTTAGGAAAAAAGTTAACGGGAATGCTAGTATTCTGCTCTCAACAGAAATTTTTAACTGGATTAGATGTAAATAACATCAAACAAAAGATACAAAACAATAAATGGATATGAACATGCTCAGTGGACTAAGTAAACTAATGAGCTATTGGAAATAAACCTAATCTCATAAATTAATGTAGTAAGGAGACTAACTTACACATAAATAAGAGCAACTGCTTGGTATTGAACGACACATGATCGTTTGCCACCATCGGGAAGATACTTTTATATGAGATTGTGACTTCATTTGGTGTGTATTCCTGGAATTTACCCTATGGTTGATAACTTTTATGCTCATAAATTGTGGTATAAGCTTTAAGATGTTTGTAGAAGACTTCTTTTCATGCCAAAACTTTATGATCGTATCGAGTTGCCTGCGTGTAGTTGTATTTTGTGTTTCTGTTTCACAATCTGAATGGTATGTGGCACTAGCTTTTCTTTTCTTTTCTATGATTTCCAGCTCATTTGTCTCTTTTCAAATCCTGGTAGGATGGATGAAGGGAGGCAACCACTGTCAAGGAAATTACCCATATCTTCAAGCAAGATAAGCCCATACAGATTGATAATTATACTCCGTCTTGTGGTTCTTGGCTTCTTTTTTCACTATAGGATTCTCCATCCAGTTCCCAATGCATATGGCTTGTGGATGACATCAGTTATTTGTGAAATATGGTTTGCTGTATCATGGATACTCGATCAGTTTCCAAAATGGTATCCGATTGAGCGAGAAACATACCTTGATCGGCTTTCCCTTAGGTATATTGCCTTTTAATCTCTTTTCTGAAACTTGTAAATGGTGATTAGCTGGACTCAAGCCACTCTACCAGTTTAATTTGTGAATCTTATGTTCATCAGAACCATCTTTCTCTCTCTCTCTCTCTCTCGCTCGCTCGCTCTCTGTGGATCAAAATGTCAATTCTCTGTACTACTCCATATCCATGGATTCACACCTTGAAAAAAAAAAAGAGTTTATTGTAGTCACTTGCTTTGAATTTTTGACCGTCTATGAGATATAGTTCAAGTCATTTACTGACTATTCAATGACTCTTAGTGTTGCTTTCACGTTTTAGGTATGAAAGAGAAGGAAAGCCATCTGAATTGGCAGAGGTAGACATCTTTGTCAGTACAGTTGATCCCATGAAAGAACCTCCATTGATTACTGCAAACACAGTTCTCTCCATCCTTGCCGTGGATTATCCAGTTGACAAAGTCTCATGCTATGTGTCAGATGATGGTGCAGCCATGCTTACTTTTGAAGCACTTTCAGAGACATCTGAATTTGCTCGAAAATGGGTTCCATTCTGTAAGAAGTTCAACATTGAACCTCGAGCTCCAGAATGGTATTTTTTGCAGAAAATGGACTATTTGAAAAACAAATTTCATCCGGCATTCGTGAGGGAAAGGCGTGAAATGAAGGTCTGTATCATGTATTCTGATTTCTTCGGATATACAAAAACCCACAAAAAGAACATATTATGTGCAGAAGAAAGATTGGGAGATAACCTATATGTCGCAAATTGCCTTTGGCTGCGAGTTATTAATATTTTTGTTTGCTGGGTTACAGAGAGAATATGATGAGTTCAAAGTTCGGGTCAACCGTTTGGTGGCCATGGCACAAAAGGTTCCTGAGGATGGCTGGACAATGCAGGATGGAACCCCCTGGCCAGGAAACAATGTTAGGGACCACCCTGGTATGATCCAGGTTAGTCATACTTCTCTTGATGATTGCATGCAATTTGTCCAATTAAGCTTGTAGTGTAGTCCCATTTGGATAACTGTAGTTTCTTACCATCTTTCTAGTTCATTCGGTTCTGATTTCCCGAGTTGTGAAAACAGGTATTCCTAGGTCATGATGGTCTTCGTGATGTTGATGGAAATGAACTGCCTCGCCTGGTTTATGTTTCCCGTGAAAAGAGACCCGGCTTTGAGCACCACAAGAAAGCTGGAGCGATGAATGCTCTGGTAAGTATTGATTGGACAGTATATTCCCTTGAAAGTCCTTCCTGTCACCCCCCCAACCCCGCCTTCCTTAGGGCCTCCATTTGAATTCAACTTCACTTTAGCTCATTATATATTATCTGCAAAATGTTAAGGTCCGGGTTTCTGCTGTTCTGTCGAATGCTCCGTATCTTCTGAATGTCGACTGTGATCACTACATAAACAACAGCAAGGCGCTGAGAGAAGCTATGTGTTTCATGATGGATCCTACTTCAGGGAAGAAAGTATGCTACGTGCAGTTCCCACAAAGATTTGATGGGATCGATCGTCATGATCGATACTCTAACCGTAACGTTGTGTTTTTTGATGTATGTGTGGTTTCATTTCACATTTGCTGGTTTTATCTCCTCATCGTTGTGCAGGAAATGACATCTTTAACTTTAAACAGATCAATATGAAGGGTTTGGATGGTCTTCAAGGACCTATATATGTTGGAACTGGATGTGTCTTTAGAAGGCAAGCTCTCTACGGATATGATGCTCCGGCTAGGAAGAAGCCACCTAGCAAGACCTGTAACTGCTGGCCAAAATGGTGCTGTTTGTGTTGTGGTTCTAGAAAGAAGAAAGGAGAAAAAACAAAGAAAGATAAGAAAAAGAAGTCAAAGCACAGAGAGGCCTCCAAGCAGATACATGCTCTTGAAACCATTGAAGAAGGAATAGAAAAAGGTAAAACTTTTGTTTGAGAAAACCAAAAATTTACTGTCTTTACACCAAAGAAAGAAACAAGAGTAAGCAAAAACACCCTTAACATCTGACTGAGATCAGTTACATTTCTTCATTTGCAGAGACAAATATTGTCAGCTCACCTCCTGTCTCCCAAGAGAAACTCGAGAAGAGGTTTGGGCAGTCGCCCGTATTTGTGGCTTCAACCCTACAAGAAAATGGTGGCATTCCTGACAAAGTGAGTTTAACATCACCCTTGAAAGAGGCCATGCATCTTATCAGCTGTGGTTATGAAGACAAGACCGAATGGGGAAAGGAGGTAAACCAGCTGTTTGGTCGTGTGCTTTACATTACTTTAATCTATGATTTTTCTAGCCACCTTCTAAAAGTTTGAGTGCTAAACCAGGTTGGCTGGATATATGGCTCCGTCACAGAAGATATATTGACGGGGTTCAAAATGCACTGCCACGGCTGGCGGTCCGTTTATTGCATACCTAAGAGGCCTGCATTTAAGGGATCAGCTCCTATTAACCTCTCAGATCGTCTTCATCAGGTTCTTCGTTGGGCTCTTGGATCAGTGGAGATTTTTCTAAGCAAACATTGCCCAATCTGGTATGGGTATGGAGGTGGATTGAAGTGGTTGGAACGATTTTCTTATATAAATTCTGTTGTATATCCCTGGACTTCCATTCCATTGCTCGTATACTGTACATTGCCTGCTATCTGCCTGCTAACTGGGAAATTTATTGTCCCTGAGGTATGTGATACCATAGCATTATTGAACGTCACTTTTTGTTTCTAAAGGCTTTACCTAATAATGCATCATCCAAATTCACAACTGACAGATTAGTAATTATGCAAGCATCATATTCATGGCCCTTTTCATCTCCATTGCCGCAACCGGTATCCTTGAAATGCAATGGGGTGGTGTCGGAATTGACGACTGGTGGAGGAACGAACAATTCTGGGTTATTGGAGGTGTTTCCTCACACCTCTTTGCTCTCCTCCAAGGACTACTCAAGGTTCTTGCCGGTGTCAGCACAAGTTTCACAGTTACCTCAAAAGGAGGCGACGATGGAGAATTTTCCGAGCTATATGTCATCAAGTGGACAACGTTGTTGATTCCCCCAACGACATTGCTCATAATAAACATCGTTGGGGTCGTGGTTGGCATTGCAGATGCTGTTAATAACGGGTACGATTCTTGGGGTCCATTGTTTGGTAAACTATTCTTTGCCATTTGGGTCATCATGCACCTCTACCCATTCCTCAAGGGTTTGACAGGGAAGCAAGACAGAGTGCCAACCGTAATTGTGATCTGGTCGATTCTACTTGCATCCATCATGACCCTTGTATGGGTACGAGTCAACCCGTTTGTTTCCAGAGACGGTCCAATACTCGAAATCTGCGGCCTCGACTGTGATGATTAATATTATTTGCCAGACATTTTTCTGGAAACATTTTTGCTCTCATTGGATGTCCCTAAGGTAGGAAGAACATAAACATTACTCCACCACAAGAGCTTTGTAGATAGGTAGCCGCCGGAACTGACTCATTGATGCTTGTCTGAATTTGGTTCCTTCAATTCTTTTGTTGGTAAAATTTGTTTAGCGTTTCTCGGAAGAGAGTAGTTTGAGTAGGACCCTTTTTGTATGTCCTTACAACTTACATTTGAAGATCAAGGAAGATCAAACTACCATGGCAGAGTGGTAAAAGAGTAACTTTAGATTTCAAATAATTATATATTAGAGATGGATTGTAAATCCACAATGATAACTCAACAAATTAGTCTTAAATGAGTATTTGAAATTATTGGTTTCAAATCTATTAATCCAAACAAGGAATAACAGTCTTTCTGCTATTTCCAAACATTGTATGACTATGAATATTGTATTGTTGGTTTGAATATGATTATGAATATTGTATTGTTGTTTGAAAATTTATCAATAATTTTGAGGTGATAAATTATATGATCCTTAAAGAGAGGCCCGGATTGTCCACTTCACTTTATTCTTATTGTATTTTTTATTTGAAAAAAGGATGAAGTGGATGAAAATTTTGAAAAGTTATAAAAAAAATTGTCTATTTAGTTTATAAAAGTATTTCAAAAAAACTAGAAAATAAGTAAGTTATAATTCATAATCCTTGAAGGATTACAAGAATTGTTAACACATTGAAGGGGTTAAAATAAATCTCTAAAATTATTAAAATAAAAAATATTCCTTGAGGGAAGCAGGTACGTAAAGATTTATTTGCTGAGGGGGATGCTTGCTTAGGGGCAAAGCTTATTCCGTGAAGGATGCTTGCTTGGGAGCAGGGTTTATTTTCTAACAGGGTGCCCCTCTAGTGAAGGATTTTTTTTTTTTTTTTAATGGGGATGCCTGGTTCCACCACAAGGGCTAAGCGGGCAGGAACCAATATCGCCATCTGCTCCTGAATGGCCACTGTAACTACTTATTGAATTGCGCCAAGCAAGGCTAAGGAAAGTTCGCCTGATGTAGTGTCCGAGGAGGTGCTTCGCCTTGGAGGGTCAACCAATGGATCCATTACCTGAGGGGACCATTGGAGCGGGCAAAACTGGGGCTGGCCCTCCTACTGGTGCTAGGGATGCTCCCGCAACAACCTGCAAGGCTTTGGATCCTGATATCGAATTTGGGCTAATTGAGTGAAAGCTCTTTAGAAAAAGGACCTGTTAAACAACACATTTGCACTCTGATGATTAAGTTAGTCCTGGATTTAAGAATAAATAAATATAAAGATCGATTATAACGACAAATTGTGAGAGAAATAAGAACTTCGTAAGCAAGACACAAATTTTAGAATAACAGAGTAGCAGTGAGAGAGTTTTTCGAAGGTGGAAGGGGGAATCTGCTAATGGGTACCCTCCATATTTATAGAGGAGGAAACCCTCTTCGCAGGGACTCTATGGAGCTGCGTGTCTGGCAAGGAAGGCAGGATTATGATGGATAAGGTCGTACCTTATCCGCTCCTTGAGCAGTAAGTCTTTGGATGAGGAAGGGCCCCTTATTCGTGAAGACTCTTGCCTCGCAAGGAGTCCTCTTCAGGTGAGGAGTCCAGTTTTTTTAGGGCACCTTCCATCCCTCGGGCTGAGCTCACCAGGCCTTCGTACTGGGCTTCCTTTTTGGGCCAACCTTTGATGAGGCAGGCTTTATCCTTGGACAGACTCTGGTGTGGGGGGCTCCCTCTTGGGCTGAGTCTAGTGGGCTTCCCTCTTAGGTTGAGCCTATTGGGTTTCCCTTTTGGGCCGAACCATGTTGCAGGGTGCTTCCTTATTGGGCTAATCCCAGCAACCCTGAGCGAGCCGACTTTCTCCTGGGCTGGCAGACCTGACTCAGGTTTAACATTTCTTCTTGGACCAATCGTTTTTGGGCCATACCCATCAATAATAATAAAAATTAACTCGAGTTCGTCAGATCGAACTAGAGCTCATCAGGTAAGATTCGAGCTCGAGCTTGAGCTCGAATTATGAGAGCTCGTTGAGCTCAAGCTCGTGCCAAATCACTCAAAGTCAAGCTCGAGCTCGCTCATTTACACTCGTATGGGGGACCAGCTGGGACAACGATGCGAGGACACGTGGTAGGCAAAGAATAGGAGACAAAAACGCATCGTATACAGCTGTGTTTGGAGTTCCAGCTTTTGAAGAAATGGCAAGGAGGTTCACATACTCATTGATAGTGCAGCACCCACTATTTTATTGATGAGAAAGTGGTGGGAGTCACGGGATGCAAGGTAGAGCACACCACACATATGGAGGTGAGAGTAGCAGATGGCAGTAAGGTGTTGAGCAGCCTTCACTACCCTAAACTATGTAATGAGATACAAGGGCATCAATTCTCTCATCCAGTCAAAGTTTTGAAGTTATAGGGATGTGGTTTTGTTTTGGGTTGTGATTGGCTTAGTGCTAATAATCCTATGAAGCTGGATTTTCATCAATAGCAAGTCACCATTAATCAATTAGGGAAGGAGGTAATTCTAAAGGCTCTTCCTAACAAGACAGACCCTAGGGCTAATTCAGCTTATTCACTAAGCAAACTTTTGAGAAAAGAAGCTTATGAGTTTGATGGTCAGTTGTTTTCAATTAGCAAAAAGGAGAACCAGGAAGAAAAGGACCCAAACATACTTGCCATACTCCAGCAATTTGAAGATACTTATCAAGAACCTCACACTTTACACCCTAAGAGAGCTATTGAACATAGCATTGATCTCATACCTGATGTTATACCCAAGAAGCAACATCTTTATAGGTATGCTTATGGGTAGAAAACTGAGTTTGAGATATAGTTAGAGGTCTATTGGAGAGTGGTCACTAGAGGTAGCCAAAGCTCTTTTGCATCACCAGTTTTGTTAGTGAAAAAGAAAGATGGAGAATGGAGACTATGCGTTGACTACAGGTATCTCAATAAACTTATTGTCAAACACAATTTCCCTATACCTGTTATAGATGAAATGTTCGATTAGTTGCATGGCTCCAAGTATTTCTCAAAAATAGATTTGAGGTATGGTTTCTTCCAAATTAGAATGAAAAAGGAGGATATACCAAAAACTAGCTTATCACCCACATTGGGTCACTATGAATTTCTGGTTATGCCTTTTGGATTGTGTAATGCAACTTCTACTTTTCAAGCACTCATGAATCAAGTGTTTGAGCCTTAACTCAAGAAATTTGCATTGGTCTTCTTTGATGATATATTGATATATAAAGGATTGGGGGACACATTTACAGCACTTGAGGAAGGTACTTGAATTACTGAGGAAACACAAATTTTATGCTAAAATGAGTAAATGTTCCTTTGCTCAGCTGCAAGTAGAATATCTCGGCACATAATCAAAGAAAGAGGGATAGCACTACTGTCAAATCCTAGGGGATATTACAGAAAGTTTATAAAAAGGGAATAGGAGTTGTGCTCATGCAAGGGGATAGGCCTATTGCTTACCTCGATAACACCCTAGCAGCCAAGAACATGGGTTTGTCTGCTTATGAAAAGGAATTCCTTACATTGTTCCTTGTTGTCACTAAGTGGAGGCACTACGTACAAGAGAACTATCAGAACTGACCAAAGGAGTTTAAAACATATACTTGATCAAAGGGTTGACTCCATGCTGCATGACAAATGGATGACAAAATTATTAGGCCTCAATTATGAAGTTCAATACAAAAAAGGGAATGAGAACAGAGTTGTTGATGCACTGTCCGGAATGGATCATGACAGAGTTGAGACTCAGTCCAATATCACCACTTCTCAGGTACCCTTATGGGTGTAGGAATTGCAAAGTAGCTATGAGGAACACTTTGTTCCAGACCATCATCCAAGCTAAAGTTGTAGATACTCAGTCTTATCCAGATTATAGCTACAATTCAAGCATGCTAAAGAGGGGAGACAAAATATGTGTGGGTGGTCATGAAGACATCAGGAAAAAAAATTATCCAATCCTTACATTATTCAGCTCTTGGAGGACATTTTGGGATGAATGGAACTTATCAAATGGTCAAATCTCTTTTTTATTAGCCTACACTGAAGGAGGAGGTTCAAACTTGGGTGAAGGAGTGTGATGTTTGCCAAAGGTCAAAACATGATAATAACCCTTATCCTAGTTTGTTGCAGCCACTACCAATCCCATTTCAGGCTTCGTCATATATATCCATGGACTTTGTTGAAGGATTGCCTAACTTAGAAGGGAAAGATACTATCCTGGTGGTTGTGGATCGCTGACAAAGTATTCTCACTTTTTACCCCTCAAACATCCGTACACTACAATCTCTGTTGCTAAGGTGTTGTTTGATAATATTTACAAATTGCATGGCCTCCCTATCAGCATTGTCACAGACAGAGATGAGATATTCACTAAGAAATTCTGAACGGAGTTATTTTCTTTGTCTGGTGTGTCATTGAATATGTCCTCAGCTTACCATCCACAAAGTGATGGGCAAATAGAACGGGGTTAATCAATGTTTGTAGAATTACTTGAGGTGTATGTTTCATCAAAAACCAAAAAGTTGGGCACAATGGTTGACCCTTGTTGAGTTCTGATTCAACACGTTTTCATTCTGGGTTAAAGGCTACCCCCTTCCAAGCCTTGTCTGGATATCCCCCACATCAACTGTCCATTGGCCCTTACTTAGAACCACCATAGTGACGTAGAGGAGCTGATGCAAGAGAGATCAAGCTGATTTAGCTGCTAAAGGAGAACTTACATCTTGCCCAAAAGAGGATGAAGCTTTACATAGACAAGAAGAGATTTGAGAGGGTGTTTGAAGTAGGAGATGAGGTGTTCCTAGAGCTGCAGCCTTACAAAAAAACCACCACAGCTCTTATGAAGCAACTGAAGCTGTCAACTAAGTATTTTGGCTCTTATAAGGTAATAGAGAAGGTAGGAAAGGTTGCCTACAAGCTTGCTTTACCTCCTGAAACAAAAATACATCTTGTCTTCCATGTCTCCTACTGAAAAAGAAGATAGGAGCCAAGTACTTTCCCTCTGTAAACTTACTTTGAAGATGAAATCTTCAAAGTTTACCCGGTGGCCATCCTAGCAAGAAGACTAATACCCAGAAACAATGTTGGTGTTTATCATGTTTTGATTCAGTGGTCTCATGCTTCTCCAGACCATGCAACTTGGGAGGATTATCATGTTGTTGCCTCAAAATTTCCAGGCTTTGATCCTTAGGGACAAAGCTCAAAAAAAGGATGAAGGGAATGTAATGATTTCAGGGGAAAACACGCTCTATTAACTGATCGTTGGATGGAAAAGGAAAATCTCAGCTGTTTGGTCAAGGGTTATGATAAGATTGGGGGCCAAACTGAATGAGAACACAAAAACGATGTTGTTGAAGCCAAATTTGGGTCTTGAACCTAACGAGCTGTAATTTGGGGAAAGAAAGTGACATTTTGGGGGAGCAGCTGGGATAACGACGCGAGGACACGCGGCAGGCAGAGAACTGGAGACAAAGACACTCCGTATGCAGCTGTGTCTAGAGTTCCAGCTCTTGAAGAAAAACCAATCCGAGGCTTTTATGTCTATTTTGGGAATTGTTATTTTCTGATCCTTTGTTCAAACTTTGCTGGATATTAATGGGGTTGTAATACATTTTGAGGTTAATGAAAATTTTATCCAGATTTCTGTTACCTTTCATCACCTCTTTTCCATCTCTTTCTTCTTCTGCGTTCAATCTGTGACATATAGGAGAACGTGGCATGGATTATTATCAAGAATCTGAGGTCTGAGAGTTTCGCACATGCTTTTGCATGAGACTGTTGTTTCATTTGGCGAAAAAGGAGGACGTTTTGAGCGTCGCCATGGTTGACCGCTCGCCTTATGCTGGAATTTCAAGCAGCAGCTCAAACTCGTTCCAGAATCGGAATAGCTGCGGATGATACCATGTCTCATTGTTCTTGGACCACTGAACAATGATTTTCATCACTTAAGGAGACAACGTGGACAGCCAACTAATCTGCTCACAATGCGGAGACTGACACCGTACCTATGACCTAAAACCATCACATCACCATCACCCATTTTTGGTGCGCGCTCTTCTACTTTGTTTCTTTTTCTTTAATTGCGCTTCTGCTATTTACCAATACTGCGCTGCTACTCCAAATACGAGATGCAACAGTTGTAATAGTTTTACACATCTATCCAACTGTCTCACATAAATAAAATACCCACACACGAATGAGAAGAATGGTCAAAATTGTTTAAATTGTTATGGAACTTAAAATTTTATATTTGAATATAATTGATAAATATTCTAATCCAAGG
Source organism: Sesamum indicum (assembly GCF_026168435.1). NCBI lineage: Eukaryota > Viridiplantae > Streptophyta > Magnoliopsida > Lamiales > Pedaliaceae > Sesamum > Sesamum indicum. Next base: position 19,206,044 of record NC_142669.1, on the reverse strand, counting down.
TCAAATAAATTTTAATTGAATCAAATATAAATTAAGATCAATAATTTAATATTTTTAAATATTTGTTATTCTTTTTTCATTAATCGAATCAGAATCAAGTAAAATTTAAAAATTTATCAAACAAAAAAAATTAATTTATTAAATTTAACAAAACAAATTCAAACCAACTTTTATTATCAAACCCTCAGACCTTACTGTATGGTGGGTCGAAATATCATTAAACATTTAATATCCTCATCCAATCATTCGTTGTTTACACATCTGCCCAAATGGATGTCATAAAATTCCTCTACAGCGAAGGTACCATACACAATATACAGCCACTCCTCAAAATACGACTAAAACGTACAAGTGCGGATTCTCAGGCTTCCAATTGAATCTTCTCATTACATGTGTTGTATACCCCAGTTTCACACTTTCTCAGTAGACGATACACCCACAACCAAGGGAGCCTCTATTAATATATCGTAGACGAAGGTAGTACAGGAAATTTGAATATAATCACCATAAAGGTGCAGATATAATAATAGTACCGATCCATATAAGGACTGCAACAAACCTCCAAGCATCATTGAAATTTCAAACTACAAAATAGTTTGACACAATTACAAACACTTGAGAATTCAACATTTACTCAATACATTCATACTACTGCTAAAGATTTCCAGACAATCCAACTAGAAGCGGAGTCATTCCCTGGCAGAGGCGCCACTGACCTTTCATGCTTTGTCTGCAGGAGACCTCGTTCAGGCTGTGCCTTTGAATTTGGCATCATACTCGTAAGGTTGCTGCAAGAAACAAACATCAGGGACACAGTCGACGCTCAACAGATGTTACCAACTAAAAATCTGACAAACAAAAATTCTTTTCACTAAGACCATATTTTCAATTTTTCCAGAAAGAAAGAAATCACACTTTAAAAATTCCTTTGAAGATGTACAAGTAAAAGCATATAAATAGGGGATAGCAAATGAGCCAAGAAGTTAATAACTTGCTTGCAAATCGAGAACAGTGCACAAAATAAGGTGGAGTTTATTTTCTAGAAGTTTGCAATTCATAATCTAACTGTTGCTTAGAGAACAGTGCACAAAATGAGGTGAAGGAGTTTATTTTCTAGAAGTTTTGCAATACATAATTTAACTGTTGCTTAGTGTCTTTATTAGTGTAGCAGATCTTGGGACATGACAACTAGGACATCTCATCCATAAGACTCGTGCCATCAATATGGCTGCGTTCGTGATACATTAACCAAATCTCTGTACTCACCTGAATCTAGTTGCAAATAGACACTAGCAATTTATATCCTAGTCAAATATCTATCAGGGAGAAAGGGAGTCACAGAAGTACAATACCAAGAATATAGCGGAGATCAATCTACGAGCAAACCATCTTTTGTGCATTGCTTGTTGAGCACGTGATGCTGCTTCCACACTTTCGAACCTCAAATATACATAGCCAGCGCTGTTCCTGGAATTCAGTAGAATAAAGATTTGGACGTCACCATGAAGTTCTGCACTTTTATGAGGATTTAATTAAGGTTTCCTATTTTATATATTTAGTTTATTAGCATAACATTGAAGAATCATTGACGAGAGGGAAAGATAATGCATCCATGTCAAACAAACAAATATAGTTAGCGTGCCATGATTAACCATCGAAGATAGGAAAATCGAAAAGCTTAATCAACTGTAATTCAGAGGTTAAAAAGTCATAATCTGATAGGAAATTAGATTATTTTGTATTTTTCTTGCTGGGTGGATTGTTTGAGGGTTACCCAATGGTAATTAGATATTAATGGGACCCAGTACAATGATCCTCATATATCAATTTAACAAAAACAGCCAAAAGGATATAGCCTTACTTGTCAACATGGATATGCTTCACCCGGCCATACTTGGAACATTCTTCTTGTACATCATCTCTAATGTCTAGATCAAACTCTGGATCCGTCTGCAATGTTTTATAGAAATGTAACTAAAGGGGAAGAGAAAGGAGAAAAATAGCTTTCCTCCCATTGCGAGCACCAACAAGCAGAAAACACTAACCTCAGTGGTCGGATCAAACATATTCTTTAACAATAAACATTCACTGGGGGTTCCAATAGGTTCTGGAGCCATGGAAACAACCTGTGCCGGAAGAACTGGAGTTGGAAGGACTGATGTTGGGTTAATGGGCATAGCAATAGCTTGTTGTGAAGGAACTGATCCATTCAGCGCAGGCACTCCAAGTGGCCCTACAACACTGCACAAAAGATCATCCTATCATTCTCTGCATTCTCTGCATTCATGATGCAACCCCATAGTAGTCAATGACTCATGGCGCACCATGACGCAAAGGGTTCCTGGATCCATGATGGCAAGGGCTCCTGAAGCCACAAACAGTGCAGTACGCACCTTTTCGAAGGACGGCGCTAATGCACCAAAATAATTTGTATGTTTGTATATTAAATATTTTTCAATGAGAATAATGTAAAAGAAGTTAATATAAAGGTTAAACAACAAATTGAACGTTTAAAAAAAACTAATGTTAAAGCCTTAAAGAAACAAATTTCTACTATTTGTAAGAAATTAAAATATATAATACTTGCTCTAAATTTTCCAGATTTTAGAAATTAATGCATTAAACTGTTGAGGAAGAATGAGAAGAAAGAAAACAGATTCTGTAACCGAGAAGGTCCAGAGCAAAAGCAGTGCTGAAGTCGAAGAGTCACCGAAGTCCAAGAGGCACGCGCACCATTGCCAAAGTGTAAGAAGCGCACCTGGGCAACAGCCCAGATTGCGACCAAGTGCATGGCAGGGCAGCGCTAGGACAAAGCCCCTTCGCCACAAACTCTAAATGGCAAAGAGGCCGCGCCTTCAGCATGTACCTATGACTACTATGATCCAACCATGAGAAAACTATTGATCTAATAAGATCCTACATACAGACCTTGAAGCTATACCACTGCGATCCAGCTTTGCCATGAGCATTGCTCTTGACTGAGCATTTAAAGCCTGCAAAGGTTGCAGACAATTATTAGATGAGAAGAGGCAGAACATTATTAGATGAGACATTATTAAAAAGAAATAATAAATGATGAATATTCTATGCTTGGGTATTTTAGTCTCAACAATGGGGAAAAGAAGAAACAATAATGTAATGGTTCTCATTCTACCACATTCCACTCCATAAAGAAGCAAAAAAACCCACTACCTTCAAATCTACAGGCTACTTTGTGTTTGCTTGAACATGACCATACGAGAAAACAAGCAACTTTCCTCCAGAAGAGGATCAGCGCTAAAAATTTGTAATACACTCTAAACTTAACTTCTGCAATCACACTCATGCTTCAGTTTTAACAGTCGCCAATTACCATGGAATAGGACAAGTTAAAAGGTCTCTAATCTGACAAGCCAGTCCCAAAAACGTGTGTGCTGAAACGGACATGAGAAATATAATGACACAATAAAGTACATATTAAAGAAACCAATAAACTCCTCTCAAAGAAAAGTCATCAATGAATTGAATCAGGATCAAATGTCAATCTTATATTCAGAGTTCAGCAACCTAGTTGGACTGCCATCCACGCCATTGACCACTGTCACGCCTGTCCTCTTAGTCAAGATTTTATGCTTATATTGACACCAATTGTGAATGACTGAAGAAACTTCTTGTCATAAGAATAGATGAAACGAAGACGATCATTTAGCCATGTTGGTGGTTGAAACAATTAAAAAACTCAACCCAGCAGATATCAGGACTCTATGAGAGTGTTTTCTAGCGCATCGGAAAAGTACTTTTCAGCTTTGTAGCTTCGGGGTTTCGGATGCCAACTTCTGATTCTGGGACTACCAAAAAAGCGCTCCCTCAAGTGCTTCTAGATGCTTCGGCCTTTTTGTAAATAAATTCAAACTTTTTATTTGGGCTATATTACCCTTATTACAATAATCTTAATTCAAATTTACCTTTTCCAATTTATTTCCCAAATTACACATCTGAGGCTGATATAGAGTTTTCAAAAAAATTAACAATAATAAAATTTACACTCACATTTTAATGTCTTAGGATTTTATATTATAATTGCTATATCATCTGATATTTTCCTGTATCATAAATTGAATTGCTATAATTAATTAATAAAATAAATATTATTTTGGCAATCATGCAAGTTTATTTATTGTGTTTGAATGAACAATTATATTATTTAGTAGAAGCATTATCGAATTAAATATTCAGTTTTTCTTTAGTATTCAATATTTTAACAATACAAATGACAAATATATGTAAAAGATTAAATATAAAATATACTAATTGAAATAAAATTTATGATTTTATGAGATAAAATAATTGCTATTGACAAAAGACAAATGCAAATATTAAGTGAAAATAGGCTATTTAACACATACAGACAAAACAGTCTTTAATCATTAAGCTTGTTTAGAATTGCTTTTTCCCCCGACCATTATCCAATTTTAACTTTTATATGTTTTTCACTTTTTTTACAATCATTACCCACTTTTGATTCTGATTGTGCTATAACTTCCCACTTTATTCCACAAAAATCACTTCTCTACAAGCACAAGTTTTTGGAAACACCCCCTAAATCATGTAACCAACAACTAAACATTTTACAAAGCAATTACTGCCCCTGCGACATAAATAATCACAGTTTAAACAATAATTATAGCTGATTAACCTAGTAATGCAATTCAAAAGTTTTACTCACCAAACCGCCTCCATCATCATCATCAAAATCTGCAGTTTTTGCCCCTGAATCTTGTACTCCAACATGATCAGTAACAGAGGAAACCTGAAGTCAAAACATAAAGTGGAAAGTCAAGATAATAAAACCGCACGCAGAAGTTGTAATAATGCAACTTATGGATCAGAAAGCAAGAGAAACCATTTTCAGGAATAGGAGAGCTCAGTTGTAAACCAGAGCACAATACCTTAATGGTCCGACCAGCAATTTCCAATTTCCCATTCAAACTTTGTGCTGCCTTTGCATGTTCAAGTTGTGCAAACTGCAATGATGTTTATTAAATATAAAGTTTCTAGGGTCAGAAAGCGAAAAGCAAGACTCCTTGAGATTGAAATATTTATAACTATTGAAACAATTAACATTCAGAAAATACTGACTTGAACAAACCCAAACCCTTTGCAATGTCCCGTCTCTGGATCTGTAGGAAGTTGGACAAGTTCAACTGGACCAAACGCTTCAAAAATCTAGAGAAGTATCAAAGTTAACTTTCGAACATTTGAAGCTAAAAATAACATAAAAACACAAATAATATAGTACACTAACAATAACAAATAAGAAATCAATAGCCTAATCTCATATGATAAATTTGACAAGCTGCATAGTAAATGAAAATAATTTCAAGCCATATAATGCACTGTGGCTAGTAGCGAATGAAGAGGTAATCAAAGGATAAAATACATATTGCCCCTCATTTATGGCAACCTAATGAACAGATCAATTGATAATTCCCCAAACCGGTAATTAAAGAACAAAACAAACACCCCAAGCAATAAGTAACAATCCTACGACTCATGGTTCTCAGACATAATTATACAGAAGGTTCAGCAATTAACTTGCTACTGCCAAAGCATGATGCCGTCGAACCAATTCTTCAAAGGCAAATGACACCAAGAAAAACAATAAAGTATAAACCACCGTGAAAAAACAATAACGATACTAATTACAGCCTCAACACCCACTCCCAAAAAAAATTAACATCCACCATTATATCATAATGAACTTGAGTTCACAAGAACACGATGCTATAATTCCAGCACATTGAACTGGGAGTCAATGATTCCTAAAATGAATGCTAAGGAGAAAAGCTTCACGGCAAGAAGCTAGCACTGTCAACTGGAACAGCAGAATGCACCAACTTACTAGAAGATGTAGTAGTAATGGCAGAACAGTTAAATGCATGCTAAATAGATCAGACCAAAAAGTCCCATACCTGTTTAAGCTGAAATTCTGTCATGTTGAAATGTAAATTGCCAACATAAAGCTTCCTATCTGTTGCACCATATGGTCCAGCAACTCCTGCACCACCAGCGGAAGTATTTGATTGAACAAGATTCTTTTCTGCCTCTGAAGGTTTTACCATTACAGGTTGTCCGAGGAATAGGTGGCCGGATAGAGCTATAGCCATTGGTACAGACATGGCATCATAAAATTCAATATACCTGTAATAGTGTACACAGGTTCAATCACAATAGAACAGAACACCAAAAAATCATACAGCAAGACTAGGGTTACAGAAAGCCCATAAAATCCTAACACATAACGTCACACTGGCTTTCTAGCAAAATGAAGCAGATCAACAGTCGTCAAGTCACAAATTTCCCACAATTAATACATCAGCTGAGAAATATCCTGCATCGAGGGATCTGGAGGACATTTAGACATCAATTTCCACCTTGACTTTATCATAGTAAGCAGATGAACACCAGGATTTGATCACAGTAAGACACTAATCTATAACCTCATTATCTCCATGAGATGTATCATACCACTGTTAAACGATATAGAAGCTACAGCAATGAAAGCCAGCCCAGATCTGGAAGATATATTTGCACCGACAACCTCATCCTAATTCGAAAATAAATGCATTGAACCTAAAACATAATTTCATGAATACCAAACAGAGATAATGTGGAACGATAAAGCAATCAATTCTTTCTCTCCTTTATTTCTTCTTCCTTTTTTTTATGTGGGGGGGGGGGGGGAGGGCGGTCGAGGAAGGTAAGCACAAAGAAACATACCCAACTCCTTTTGATCGCCTCGAGTTCCTATCCATAATGAGTTTTACATCCCTTACCTGAAGATGCAAAATGAAGAAAAGGTGAATTAAAAAGATGAAGTAAATCAACAAAGGAAAATAATCACCACCAACCTTTCCAGCTTGTGAAAAGAATTCAAAAACATCTCTCTCCGTAGCCTTAAGTGGCATCTGCAATAAACAAAAATTAGTGAATCATGTTGTTAGAGATGTAGGACTTCAAAAAGTTCAAGTTTTAGAGGATCACTGAATACAGGCATCTAAGGTTCAAACTCATACTTGATATGCAAAAACAGTTCTCTGGTCCCTTTCTGGATCAGCTTCAGGCTCCACGGCTTCCTTTTTATCCTTAAATCTCCTGCATACATAACTCAAAGTAAAATAAGAACAAATCCAATGGTAGGAACAGGTGGCATTGCAATAAATGCAGCCTTATCAGTCTGCTAGAGACTTGTTGTAACTTGTACGATATATAATCTCAAACCCCTTCTCATACTCCCCCGGAGTTCATGTACTTTCACCCCCACAAACTCCTGCCAGCACCTTGTTTGGGCCCAATTACAAGGCTAATCCTAAACCAGAACAGTGGATTTAATCACAAGTAAAACAAGAAAAGATACTTGCATATATACATTTATATCGGTCACAACAAGCCCTTAATAGTTATCACCAGTCACAGACATATATTATAACCATTGAGCAACGAAAACCAAAATACTAGCTGGACCACAAACAATAAGAATACCTAGTGAACATGAGCAACAAAATTGATGTTATCTATAAATGACCAATTATTTCGAAATCCAGTTGGTGAAGTATACCAGACTGTCCTCAAGCTTTATAATCTAGTATTCTAGTTGCCTACAAAAAGTAAAATATATAGCCTTTGGCCATCATTTGTTACCAAGGAACACCTTTACATGAATTTTAAACTACAGCTCTGAACCTATGCTGCACACATTAAAAAGTCCTTCATCATCTATACTAAAAGTGACTGTAGGGAGAAAGTCTCTCTTGATGTTACAGCTAGGGGAAATTTGGGAAGCCAATCTCCATTCCACATTTCAAAAGACCAGCAAGCAAAATTTGGACATCTTCAATTTTTTCCCCTGTAAATTCATGAATTAATATGCATTATTAACTGTATTGCAATTTCAAGGTCAAGTTAAACACTAAACCTAATCACAATATCTTATATTTGGGCCCCACATATAAAACATTTGCTATTTAAGATCCCTGTTCAAAGCAGAGGGAAGGCCACAATTATGGAGCTAAAGCATTTTCGTCTTGGAAGTGAAGAAAATGTTGGAAAACTGATACAGCTTCACCACAAGCGTTGCCGACCTAAAAATCGAATACACCATTGGTCAACATCTCAGCTCAGAGGTAAGAAAGTAACCTTAAATCCAGCCATGCAAAAACATTAGAAGGATGGAAGAGTGAGCCAACTCAAAAAGCCTATAACAAAGAAACACGACAGACCTTATCAAACTCAATATGTGGAAATCCACTTTCTTCCATGGAGAAGCCATCAAGGGGTTTCCGCATTATTAGCCCATTAAGATGTGCAAACATCCATCTACGATTTCAACCCAAGTTAGAATACTATATCCTCCAAGTATAAACTTACACTTTTTCTGCACTTAGACCCTTTTTATGCATTTCCTTCATGCTTCAACTCTACCGACAAGACCAAGGTGATAGAACATACACTCAGGTCAAATTTAAATGAAGCATCGTACTTGTATCTCAAAACCAGAGAAAATTTAGAGGGCAAATCCGAAGTTTATTATAGTACAATATGAACGACCTTAGAGAAGGGGAAAAACAAAAAAAGAGACAGCCATCAATAGCTTCCAACTGAATGACACTTTCTTACACCAATATAAACCCTTAAAACTTTGCACAGAGCAAAACAAAAACAAAAAACAAGAAGTGCCACCCCACTCATTTAAGGATATTAGTGCAAATCAACTTCCAAATATTATTTTGAGGTTCGCATTAGATATCAAACTTCATAGGCGATCAAGTGCAAACCAAGCATGAAGTAAAATAATTTTTGCTCAGGCTATGCAGTATAGACAGAAAAAATAAAGTTTCAATAAGGAAACAAAGGTGCTTGACATCACCTGCTCTCTTCACGCTCCCTTTCTCTCATCAATTCCCTCTCTCTTTCACGGTCCAGCCTCGATCGGCTCCTACTCCTCCTCTCCCTCTCTCGCTCCTTCTCCCTCTCCTTCTCCTTTTCCTTATCCCTCTCTCTCCTCTCTCTCTCCCTCTCCTTCTCTCTATCCCTCTCTCTCCTCTCTCTATCCTTGTCCTTATCCCTTTCCCTCTCTCTATCCCTCTCCTTCTCCTTATCCCTCGAGCTGCGTCTCTCCCTATCAGAATCCCGCTCTCGACTCCGATGCCTGGAGCTCCTCTCCCTATCCCTATCCCTATCTCTATCCCTGTCCCTATCCCTCTCCCTCTCTCTATCCCTATCCCGATCCCTCTCCTTCTCCCTATCGCGCCCGTTTTCTTCACTCCGCGATTTCTTGCTGCTGCTCTTCCTCTCCTTCTCTTCTTCATCAAATTCATCGTCGTCGCTCCTATCTCTTCTTCTGTACCCCTTCTCGCTCTTCTCTCTATCCTTCTCCTTGTCCGGAGTTTCCTTCTTCGACGGGCCGTTGGTTTCTTCCACGGCCTTCTCGAGGTAATCGTACTCGTCGAAATCCATTCAATTCCGAGATTAGAAGCTACAGAAAATGATGCGTCAGCGCAGGACACTGGAAGCTATTGGATTATCTTATCGGAACCCTAGCTCGCTGAGATTATCTTTAGGGTTTTGGGGAGGAGAAGTGCACACAATGGCAAAGGATGGGAATGTAAATTGCATTTGGCGTTACACTCGGCAGTTTATTGGGTGGGCTCTTGGGCCTTTTGAGACAAAAAGGGCTGAGATCAAAAGGTGGGCCATCTTGAGGCCCGATTAGGGCCTTTCATCAGACCAAAATAATTTTATTCTCAGGGCCCATATTGCTTTATATTGTTTGGATTTTAACAAATATCCATAGTGTTTGGTTTCATTTTTGATCCATCTCAAAGATGGGCCAAGACATGATAAATGTTTGACTTGATTTGTTTTGGAAATTCTAATAGTGTTTTGAAATTTTTTAAAATAATGCCTCATTTATATTTTGTCCAAATAAGTCTATACTAATTATAGGCCCTACAACTAAAAAATTATATACATACTCATATATATATATAAAGATATATATAAAAGAGGCATGATTTGACAATGGACATTAGTTTTTGTCTCTCACTGAACAACATCAAATATACCATATTTATTTTATCCAAAAATAAATCCAAACATAATCACTATCTCTAACGCATCCTTATTTATCTTTATTTTTCTCTCTCTATCTCCACAAAACACACCAAAATAAGTCAAAAATAAAATCAAATATAGTGATCAATTCTTTTATCATTGTTTTTGTCAAAAATTTTAATATGATGATCTATTAGAAATCAAAACGCCCTTTATTTACATAACATTTGGATTAGTATTTTGAGTGTTTTGGAGATAGAGAAAAAAAAATAGAAATAAGTAATATGTGTTTGAGTAGATTGTATGTTTGGATTTGTGTTTTGATATAATATAAAATAGTTTAAAATAAGTGGTGTAGGTTTGATGTTGGGATTTGAGAGACAGGAGTAACTACTCATTGTCAAATCATGTCTTTGAATATATATTTATTAATATCAATGTGTATGTATATAGTATTTTGTTTATAGTGAAATATAATATATATATATATATGTTAAGTAATTTTCTTTGTTGAGGAATTTCTTTTATATTTTAAATAATAATTATAATTTGAATGAATAATTAAATGCATTGTAGTATTGTCTCCAAAATAATTTTGTTACACTTAATATTTAGACTAAAAAAATATAATAGATAAAATTCAAATAAAAATATTAGAATTAAGTATGTATTGTTGGTATATTGTCCTCAATTTTCAAATTTCTCAAATATTTCATTAAAATAGAAAAAAATTTCAGTGCAAAAGATTAAATAGTCTAAGTTGAAAAAATTTGTAATTAAGAGTTAAATGCACTATAGTAATGTGTTGAAAATACATTCGTTAGACTTTTATATTCAAACTGATAAATTTTAATAGATAATTAAAGTAACAAAAAATACAAATTAGGTATATAGTAATGGTATATTGTCCTCAACATACCAAACTACTAAAGTATTTCAGTGAGGTAGAAAATTTTTAAATATTTTTACTAAGTAGCAATGATAGTAAATATGTTTAATATCAATGGTTCCATAAGTTTATAATTATACTTTAGTAGTAATTATTGATGAGATTTTACATATATTATATGTTAAATAATATATGATACATATAATACAAATAATTTTTAAAAAAACAAATAAATCTCATTTGCTTTGGTGTGGAATTTATTTGTTTATATTAAATAATAATTATAAATTTAATAAATAAGTACATGCACTACATCGGTGTGTTGAAAATGATTTCATTGGTGTTTATATTCGTGGTGAAAATATTTATTTGATAAATCGAACAATAAACAGTTTGCACCATGCATGTAGTAATGGTATATTGTCCAAAATTTTTCAAATATTTCGTTCAAGTAGAGAATGATATATTGAGTCCAAAATATTTAAATAGTTAAAGTTGAGTGAATTAGTATTGATTAGTTTAAAACAGAACAGAGTGAATATTTTTACTCATACCATATAAGGCTGTCAATTTCTAAGGTTGTCTAATTCTAATTGCACATTTGCACGACATATAAGAAACGAATGCGTTTGACACTCACAAAATGCTCGAGTAGTTGTTCCATTTTTACTGATTAAATTAGTATTTGACTCAAAATTTTCATATTCGGCCATTGTATTTCTAAGGACCGTCATGCCGCTGTGGTGGAAGTCCTTGTGGTTGGCGTGAGCGCGCTATGTTGTCTCCCTCACTATACGTCCGGGCATCTTGATCAGACTGCACGCCAAATCAACGAATGTAGTCAGTCCACGATCCAATCTCCCCCACTTTCGATCCCATGTCGAGATTGCAACGTGAGGCTAATGAGGTACTGCGTACCAACAATGGGCCACCATCACCTCACACTACATGTTCCACTACATCCCAACTAGCGATGTGTGTACGCGTCTGCACCAATTGGGTAGTAGAATCCGATATGACAATCGGTGCATCCTCCCCTCCTCTCAGTAAAATATGCACGGATGTTACTACTCTCGCTATTCAGTGCATCACCCTAGGCCTCAGTAGGACACTCGGCAACATGATTGGGCCCCTCACCTCTAGCATGATGGGATAATGTGGCTCTAGGTACTGATAGTACCGTCTAGCCAATGAGAAATGCTGGCCCAATGGAAGATTTGATTGCGTTACAAATTAATATATGTAATTTGAAATGGCAATTGTTAAGTGGATGTCATCATATTCGAAATAACATGACGCACCCATGACGTACGTGGTCGTAGTTCGGAGGGAAACACCATAACAAGTATTTCAATATCATAATAAATCCCTAGTATCTAAGTGATGTCGTAAAACTGGCGAAATCGACTTTTAAGCTCGTAGAATTTATCACGGACCTGGTTTCAGGTATAGGGATATCCAAAATATCTTTGTAATGCACGTGCCCAATGACCAATGTATGCCTCCGCACGTGTATCATCTCTCATCGACGTTCGGGTGTTGTCGTCCAATACCATCCACATGAAATGTTGCTCAATATTTAAAGTCCAGTGGTCCTCCTATGGAAATTCAACACTCTCCAGATATATGGGATATGTCATGGCTGCACAGAATTATGGTTAGAAAATCGTAATGTGCAACATCGTATCACATGGAGGGTTGCAAATGTAGAAAATCTCATTTTGCTTGAATTACTATGTCATAAATTTTTAGAACTGTCATACATTCTACTCTTGATTACTACTAAATAATCTTATAACGTAATAATTTGATCCAAAGTGAAAATCGGAAAAGGTTTTAATAGTTTAGATATGAATCAACTGTGTTCAATACTTTCATTCCTAGTTCGGATGGTGGACTGCCCATATTTGCATCGCTATGCTATCTCGAAGGGTGCGTTGAGCTACTAACTCAGAAGCGGTTGGATGTCCTATATGGTAAAATGAATCTATGTCAAGAGGAGTGTCTTCATCCAGTTTGTTGAATATGATGTCATCGTTGCTATATCTACAGATGAAGTTATGAAGTGTGCAACATGCAATTACTATATTGATCTGGTGATTTTGAAGGTAGCTCGGCATCCCCTACTGTAGTATTGGAAACGTTTTTTCATTACACCGAAATATCATTCAATTACATTTCACAACCTTGAATGTGCATGGTTAAATATGTCCTGTGGGATATGATATCGACGACCATGTCCCTTCTACTCAGGTAGGTGATACATTGTTTCTCGATAAAGAGTCAGGAAATATTGGTAGTTTGCGAAAGCCGCATCTACCAAATAATACTTACTTGTGTTGTCAAAAAACATTGTCATAAGGAGAACCACTAACACCACGTATTTTATTTTTAAGCAAGATATTTGATGAGGGGGTTTTTTATCTTTGGACGAATATGCCCCTCACATTAATTGGGGAACCTCTATGGAAAGATTCCAGGATCCCACATAATGCTCAAATGGAGAAATTTACGGCTGCCATAACAGTGGTTAGCTACGATTTTGGGCATAACTTGAGCTCTCAGACCCGGATATTGGCACTCACCAAAAATATCTTTTGGAGACATATAAGAACAGCAAATGAAGGCCTGAGAAGGGAAGTTTTTCACTTGCTAACAGACGCATTCTATTCACTATCAACGGATATCTCTGATCTAGGGACTGACTTGAGCGTCGGAGAGCCATAGCCGGGACTACACCCGGCCGGCTTAACCGTTTCTTTTGTTCTCAGGGATCGCGTTTCGGGAGCCGAGGTCGGATCGCGGATCAAAACTTCGACCACCGAGTGAATTCGATCAAATCTCCCCACGCATTTTCAATATTCATTGGAATGTAGCTTATATGTTATGTGTATCAGAAGACACCATCATAAATCATTATTGATTTAGCATGGAGTGTACTTTTTTACAGGATTAGTACTCTTATAATTTTAAAATTTTCTTAAAAATTTTGAACTTTGTAGTTTGGCAAAAAATCTGATACATAATTGGCACGTTTATGAAAAACACATGAACTTTAGCGTGAAAAATAACGACGATTTCTAGTAAAGGAGGTGAGAAGGGATCCAAGCTCTCGATTCAACAGCTGGATCCATTGCTATAAATCCACTTTTCCATGAGCAGCTGCCTTAGTTTATCATGGAAACATCAATTCAACCCTCCGCGGCTTCTGCTCCCCTAAATATTCCAAAAAAGTCGGCTGTTTTTCTCAGTCACTTCAAGAAGTTGATTTTTAAAGTTGAATTTTAACCCGTTGAAGTCTACAAGAACCTGAATTTCAAATTTTCGTCTCCCATAATATCTTTCATCGAGAATCCAAATGAATGGCATCATGATCCGCACCTTAAAGCACCAGAAATTAGTGTGTGTATGCCGCAAATTCACGTCCTCCGCTGCATTGCTCGAAGGCCCGGCAGTTGAATATGGTGAAAATCAGGGAAAGCTCGAAGCACTTCACTTGGTCAGCAACCCCTCAAATTTGAGAGGATTGACATTCATAGAAAGCAAAGCAGCGCATGCCCTTCTACTGAGATGCGGCGTAATATACTCTGACATTTACGCTGCAAACAATTTGCTTGATGCTTACTCGGAGTTCTGTCACATGGATTATGCATTTAAGCTGTTTGAGGAAATTCCATTACGGAATGTAGTAACGTGGAATTTGATGATTTTGGGGTGTAATAAAAACTTCCTTTTCGATGACGCGTGGCAAGTTTATTGCCGAATGCATAAAATGGGAGTGGGTATGGATGAGTTTACTTATGGCAGTGTTCTGTCTGCTTGTGGTTCTTTGGAGCATATAACAAGTGGGAAGCAGGTTTATGGGTTCGTTCTGAAAAACGGGTTCTTTACAAACGGGTATGTGAGGGCTGGAATGATTGATTTGTTCTCAAGGAGTTGTAGGGTTGAGGATGCTTTGAGGGTATTGTATGATGTTCACTGCAAGAATGTGGTTTGTTGGAATGCTGTAGTATCTGGAGCAGTCAAGAATAAGGATAATTGGGTTGCTTTGGGAATTTTCAGCCAAATGTTCCGCCAAGGCTCCATGACCCCAAATGCTTTTACATTTTCGAGTGTTTTGACTGCATGTGCTGCAGTTAAGGAGCTTGAATTGGGTAAAAGTATTCATGGACAGGTGATCAAAGGTGGTGCCGGAGCAGATGTTTTTGTGGGAACTGCTGTTGTTGATTTATATGCCAAATCTGGGGCTATGTCTGATGCTATTAAGCAATTTAGGCTAATGCCGGTGCGCAATGTTGTCTCTTGGACTTCCATCATCTCTGGGTTTGTTCAGAAGGGTGATTCAGCTTCTGCTCTTGGGGTCCTTAAGGACATGCGTAAGACAGGAGAGGAGATAAACACCTTGACAGTCTCAAGTGTTCTTGCAGCCTGTGCAAATCCTTCTATGTTTAAAGACGCACTACAGGTCCATTGTTGGATTTTCAAGATTGGGCTCCATTTGAACCCAGTAGTAAAAGCATCTCTAATAAACACATACTCAAAAATTGGTGCCATTGACTTATCTGAAATAGCATTTGCAGAGGCTCAGGACCTGAAACAAGTAGGTGTCTGGGCTAATATGATTTCTGCATTTGTTCATAGTGGAAATTATGAAAAAGCAATCACTTTGTTTGAAAGAATGCTAAAAGAAGGTATTACACCCGATAAATTCATTGCTTCCAGTATCTTAAGCCTAATCGACAGCTTAATTCTAGGGAGACAAGTACATGGATTTGCTCTGAAAGTGGGTATGGTGTCTGAAGTTTCTGTTGGCAGTTCAATTTTCACTATGTATTCAAAATGTGGTGACTTGGAGGAGTCTTTAAAAGCATTTGAGCAACTTGAAACGAAAGACAATATTTCATGGACCTCTATGATTGCCGGTCTTGCAGAACATGGGTGTGCAGATAAGGCTGTTCAAATGTTTAGACAGATGGAATTTGAGAATTTGGTTCCTGACGAAAAAATTCTAGCTACTATTCTAAATTCATGTTCTGCTCTTCATTCCTTGAAGCTAGGTAGAGAAATTCATGGATTTGCTCTTCGATGTGGGTTTGCCAAGCATACCATCATCGATGATGCACTTGTGAATATGTATTCAAAATGTGGTGATCTCAATTCAGCCAAGATAGTTTTTCACGCAATGCCTTTCAAGGACCAGGTTTCTTGGTCCTCTCTAATTTCAGGATTTGCCCAAAGGGGGTACATTGAGGAGGCTCTTCAGCTTTTCCACGACATGCTTCTGTCTGGTATTATTACAGTTGATGCCTTCACAATCTCGTCGGTGCTTGGGGCTCTTGCAATTTTAAGTACACCAGGCATTGGTACTCTGTTGCACGCATATATCATTAAAAAGGGTATAGAATTAGAAGCTTCCATAGGAAGTTCACTTATCATGATGTATTCAAAATGTGGAAGTATTGGTGATTGCAGTAAAGTGTTTCAGCAGATTAAATATCCTGATTTAGTTAGCTGGACAACGATGATCACTAGCTATGCACATCATGGAAAAGGATTGGAGGCCTTACAATTATTTGACCTTATGAAGAAATCAGGAATAGAGCCTGATGATGTTACTTTTGTTGGTGTTCTATCCGCCTGTAGTCACACTGGTTTGGTTGGAGAAGGGTATCTTCATCTAAATTCAATGATCAGAGACTATGGAATTGAGCCTGGTTACAAGCATTACATGTGTATGGTGGATCTTCTTGGCCGTGCAGGAAGACTAGAAGAGGCTCAAAGGTTTATTGTCAACATGCCTATAGAACCTAATACTTTAGTGTGGGAAACTCTACTTGCTGCTTGCAAAGTGCATGGTAATCATGAGGTTGGAAAGCTAGCTGCTGAGAAGATTAAGGAATTGCAGCCCTCTGGTGCTGGAACATATGTTTCAGTTTCAAATATGTGGGCTGAAGCAGGAGAGTGGGAACATGTTCTGAAAATCAGAGGTTCAATGAAGGAAACAGGAGTAACAAAGAAGGAACCAGGGTGGAGTTTCATATGAAATATAAGTGTTAACTGATATGATTTTTTCTCCATCCGATCACCCAAAGTAAGATTACAAAGTAAAGAACTGCAAGTCCCACTTGGGAAGTATTCCATAAGCAACCGCTCAACCTAGTATATATATGGAAATGAATCAGTTCCACACTCTCACTTAGCTTCCTGGGTCCAAAGCAACGTGAAAAATGGCTTCTTGTTTCCGGTTACTGCTTCTGTTTTGGATGGCTATTGAAAAGGAGCGGAGTTGAGCTGCTGGAAACAGAGCTCAACCTCAGAATGACATGACTGATAAATTTAGCAAGAGCCAATTTTCCTTAATTCAATCCACAGAAATTCGACAAGCCCAAGGAGTTAAAGGACTGGAAATGCTTCCAATTTAGGTAATTTGCAGTAAACATAGTGAGTTTGCATCAGGTGAGGGATATCCTCTCATGCTATGTGTGAGTATGTTAGGTAGCTTGAGTCATTGATGCTTGATTGCTAAAATATGTGTCGGTCATTAGCAAGTGCACTATCTATCAAGTAGTATAATAAATATCGTTCCCACGATAATTTAAACGAAATAATTACCAAAATTATGATAATCTACAATTATCTGGATGATTCGTAAAGCAGGTGATAGACTACTACTACTATTACTAAAAATAATTACTAACGAAAATAAGCTAAAAGAATGTGTTGGAAAAGATTTAGGAGTGAGAAAGATGCGAAGGCTATTGGTCTACTTAATTGATCCAATGAATGCAAAATTCACAAATTAATCTAGCAAGCAATGTTTTCATACACTAAGGTTTTTCCCAAGTTAATTCAATATATTCTCTCGAGCTATATCAAACCTATTATTATCAAGGAAACAGTGGATCTCTCCAATCGATCTAAAACTCTGGACAACATTATGATTCTTTGGTCTTGTGTTCTATTGTGATTGAACCTGTGTACACTGATGATAGGTAATTGAATTTTATGGTGCCATGTCCGTACCAATGGCTATAGCTCTATCCGGCCCCTATTCCTTGGACAACCTGTAATGGTAAAACCTTCAGAGGCAGAAAAGAATCTTGTTCAATCAAATACTTCTGCTGGTGGTGCAGGAGTTGCTGGACGATATGGTGCAACAGATAGGAAGCTTTATGTTGGCAATTTACATTTCAACATGACA
Organism: Sesamum indicum; assembly: GCF_026168435.1. Lineage (NCBI taxonomy): Eukaryota > Viridiplantae > Streptophyta > Magnoliopsida > Lamiales > Pedaliaceae > Sesamum > Sesamum indicum. Next base: position 19,187,862 of record NC_142669.1, on the reverse strand, counting down.
CAATTTCAGCTTAAAAGGTATGTGGCTTTCTGGTCTGATCTATTTACCATGCATTTAACTGTTCTGCCACTACTACTACATCTTCTAGTAACTTGGTGCCGTCTGCTGTGCCAGTTGACAGTGCTAGCTTCTTGCTGTGAATCTTTTCTCCTTAGCATTCTTTTTAGGAACCATCGACGCCCAGTTCAATGTGCTGAAATTATAGTATCATGTTCTTGTAAACTCCAGGTCAATGGGAAGTTTCAAGCAGCGTTGGATCATTTTGTTTGGGTTTCAAGCCTGCTGCACTCATGCTGGTCTGTTGGAGAAAGGATGGGAAGTTTTCAATTTGATGAGTAATACATATAGCATAGATCCCGGACTTGATCATTACGCTTGCATAACTGACCTCCTTGGACATCGAGGAAAGCTGAAAGAAGCATTGGAGTTTATTCAAGACATGCCCATCAAACCAGATTCTGGGATTTGGGGTACTTTGCTCAGTGCCTGCAAAATTCATCACAACTTAGAGATTGCTGAGCATGCAGCATACCATCTTCTTCAACTAGAACCACATGCTGCGGCTCCTTACGTAGAAATGGCTAATATATATGCATCAGCAAGAGACTGGAACGGGGTTGCTGTAATGCGTATAAGAAAATAAAGAGCAAACAGGTGACAAATCCCCTGGGCAAAGTGTCATACAAGTTGATGGCAAATTTCGTTCGTTTACTTTCTGAAGGGTTGCAAATATTTGAGACTTTGGATTGCTTAGTCCTGCAGCTAAAAGATGAAATAGATTTGTTAGCTCCCGAGGAACTCTTGTCGTGACTCAACCTTGGCGTTTAAGTGATTCCCTAGCACTCCTGTCTTGGAGATGAAAACGAGTTCCTTGTTTCTCCATGGCAATATAAAATTCCATAGAAATAAGAGGCCGTTTTTGATAGTTTACTAACTGCCGATTGGAAAGTACATAGAAATCAACATGTAGAATCCAATGTTGTGAAATTGTAATTGAAGTGCCAAAAAAGGCAGCTTCAACAGAAGGCCCAAAGCTCACGTGCACATTGAAACCACACCCAGACAGATGTCTGTTATGAGGCAGTAAAAATTGCAAGCACTAGATAAAATCAGCAGGAGGCTGCTTAATTCACTATCTACTCTATTTATGTTAAGGGGGTGTTTGGAAGGGCTTAAAATAAGCAATTATAAACTTATTACTGAAAATGAAATGAAAAGAGTATTTTTATTTTACAAATTTTGCTTTTGAACTACTAAAATTAAGTTGATTTAATTCAAAAGTTCTAAAGAGCTCCCTATAATTTTTTTGAGAAAATTGTAAATATTAAGTTGGTTTTTCAAACATTTCTAACTTTTTTCACTTTTAACTTTTGTTTTCAAACACTTTGAACTTTTAGTACGTCTTAATCACAAAAATAAAAGTTATTGCAAACACCCTCAAGTCGTTTTATACCATCATTAGAATAAGCCCAGAACAGATGAACAAAAGCAAAACAAGATGAAATGCGTCCATTAGAACCTTAAAAACCACGCAGCAAATTTCATGTTGGCCATCCAAACAACTAATTAAGAGAACAAGCTAGAGTTAGTTTCTTACATGAAACTAGCTATATTATTTCTTCCCTTGCAAGAAATTTATTGGGTTTGTAGCCAAGTAGAGATTATGAATACTCCTATACCTGCGCTTCTTCAAGCTTCTCTCTTCTAACGAAATTTCAATGCAATTAGGAATCTTTCTCTTCTTGTTGATGGAGATATTGGAGTGGTTTGCAGCATTGGCCGTCGTCTGATCAATATCTTCATCTCCAAACAACTGTATGAGCATACCTGCGATGATCCCCGTCATACGATCAAACCCCCGGAAGCCCTTTTTATCATCATCATCATCGTGATCAGACTCGTTTGATCTAGGCAAGGATTCTGATGATAGAGACATATATCATGAAGACCTCACAAAGAAGTTAACAGCTATCTTGTAATGCATTGGTGTGTGTCAGTGTTGTTTTTATATATATATATATGTTTTAAGGGCTTTCAATTTGGAGTAAGTGCGTTATATATATATGAGGCCAGGTATATATATATATATATATAGTTATTCGAACTAAACATTAACTATGTTGGCGGCCATGAAGGTGACAGGAAGTTGTGAGGATGATTGATCTGATCTCCATCCAAGAACAGAAAACACAGACACCCACATGTGTGCGTGTGTGTGTGTACTTTTGTGTTGTATAAGTGGGACAGACATGTAATAGATAGATAAGCAGGTGGGATTTTTTCATGGCAAAGAAATGAGGAGGTCTGTCTTCTCACTTGTGTCCTAATTTGAAGTTTATTGTAGTTGGGAGGGATTTCATAGTTGGATCGTTTGACTTTGTTGATGTCTGCCGTGTGACCGTGTCCCTCAATTTACTAACTGTCTGTCTGTACAGATCAACTTTTTCTAGTCAGTCTTGTTTTCATTGCTTTTAAGCTCTTTCACAATTGCCCTCTAAAATTTAACTAAAGCCCATTTTTTATTTCATGCTTTTGAAGCTTATTACTTTCAAGAACAAATAACGAGTTAGAAGGTGTTTGTCTAAATTTTTTTAAAATATTTTATAAACACGTACATCTTATAAAATATTTTAGAAACTTATAAAATATTAGATTTTATTGAGGATTTACAATCCATCTAATACACAATCCATTTCCGAACGAGCCTAACCATCAATTAGCTTCAAGCAAGATGTAGTAAAATTACTCTTTTACCACTCTGCCATGAGACAATTTACACAACCACTACAATTGATCTTTTCTGCAAGAAAAGGGCACAACCGTATCTTCCTTGATCTCCAAATATAAGTTCCAAGGACATACAAAAAGGGTCCTACTCAAACTATTCTCTTCCAAGACACAGTAAACACATTTTACCAACAAAAGAATAAAAGGAACCATTTTCAGACAAGCAATCAATGAGTCAGTTCCACCGGTTGCCTATCTACACAGCTCTTATGGTGAAGTAATGTTTATGTTCTTTCTACCTTAGGGACATCGAATCAGAGCAAAAATGTTTCAGAGATATGTCTGGCAAATAATATTAATCATCACAGTTGAGGCCGCAGATTTCAAGTATTGGACCATCTGTGGAAACAAACAGCTTGACCCATACCCATACAAGGTTCATGATGGATGCAAGTAGCATCGACCAGATCACATTTACAGTTGGCACTCTGTCTTGCTTCCCTGTCAAACCCTTGAGGAATGGGTAGAGCTGCATGATGACCCAAATGGCAAAGAATAGTTTACCAAACAATGGACCCCAAGAATCGTACCCGTTATTAACAGCGACTGCAATGCCGACCACAACCCCCATGATGTTTATTACGAGCAATGTCGTTGGGGGGGGGGGGGGGGGTCATCCACTTTGAAGACATATAGCTCGGAAAATTCTCCATCATCGCCTCCTTTTGAGGTAACTGTCAAACCTGTGCTGACACCGGCAAGAACCTTGAGTAATCCTTGGAGGAGAGCAAAGACGTGTGAGTTAACACCTCCAATAACCCAGAATTGTTCGTTCCTCCACCAGTCGTCAATTCCTACACCACCCCATTGCATTTCAAGGATACCGGTTGCGGCAATGGAGATGAAGAGGGCCATGAATACGATGCTTGCATAATTACTAATCTGTCAATTGTGAATTTGGATGATGCATTATTAGGTAAAGCATTTAGAAACAAAAACTGACGTTCAATAATGCTATGGTATCACATACCTCAGGGACAATAAATTTCCCAGTGAGCAGGCAGATAGCAGGAAATGTATGGTATACGAGCAATGGAATGGAAGTCCAGGGATATACAACAGAATTTATATAAGAAAATCGTTCCAACCACTTCAATCCACCTCCATACCCATACCAGATTGGGCAATGTTTGCTTAGAAAAATCTCCACGGATCCAAGAGCCCATCGAAGAACCTGATGAAGACGATCTGAGAGGTTAATAGAAGCTGATCCCTTAAATGCAGGCCTCTTAGGTATGCAACAGACAGACCGCCAGCCGTGGCAGTGCATTTTGAACCCCGTCAATATATCTTCTGTAACGGAGCCATATATCCAGCCAACCTGGTTTAGCACTCGAACATTTAGAAGGTGGCTAGAAAACACATAGATCAAAGTAATATAAAGCAGAAGACCAAACAGTTGGTTTACCTCCTTTCCCCATTGGGTCTTGTCTTCATAACCACGGCTGATAAGATGCATGGCCTCTTCCAAGGGTGATGTTAAACTCACTTGGTAGGGTTGAAGACACAAATACGGGCGACTGCCCAGACCTCTTCTCGAGTTTCTCTTGGGAGACAGGAGGCGAGCTGACAATATTTGTGTCCGAGAATGAAGAAATGAAACTGATCTCTGTCAGATGTTACGGGTGTTTTTGCTTACTCTTGTTTCTTTCTTTGGTGTAAAGACAGTAAATTTTGGTTTTCTCAAACTAAAGTTTTACCTTTTTCTATACCTTCTTCAATGGTTTCAAGAGCATGTATCTGCTTGGAGGCCTCTTTGTGCTTTAACTTCTTTTTTTTATCTTTCTTTGTTTTTCCTCCCTTCTTCTCTCTAGAACCACAACAAAACAGCACCACTTGGGCCAGTAGTTACAGTCTTGCTAGGTGGTTTCTTCTTGGCTGGAGCATCATATCCGTAGAGAGCTTGCCTTCTAAAGACACATCCAGTTCCAACATATATAGGTCCTTAAAGACCATCCAAACCCTTCGTATTGACCTGTTTAAAGTTATAGAAGTCAGTTACCTCCATATTACCTCCACTCAGAAATATAATTTTTTGGTCCAAATTCACTCCAAATGCAAGTACCATAAGGGCAGATCTTACAATCAAAACAACTCTTGTCAGATCAATAGAACAATTTAAGCCAAATGATTAAAATGTTTAATTCTATTTGGCTCATAAGATGCTACTAATACCTATACAACCAGCAGCGGAACTGTTGATAGATTTCTTCACCATCCACAAAAATCCTGAAACGCCAATAAGAATGTATTACTTGGCCTGGAAACAACAAGATAACGAACTAAAATAGTAACACAAGGTACCATGACATAAGCAGTTACTCTTCATCAATGTCCCATGATGCAATCTCCAGTAAAATAACGCCAGAGGCACATCTCTCAGTTCCCATTGAAACTTTTGAATAGTTAAGAGTGGCCATTTCTAGAACCATGCTTTTTCTTTAACAGATTCTTATCTCTAATAGCTTCATGCAAGAGTTCATAGGCATAATAAGTTATATGTGACTTCCTCAACAAGTCTTCAACAACTATCTTAGGTGCTACAACTTGTTTCTTGTCAGCTTCAAAGATCGTGTTCACAGCTTCAGGGACAACACCCTTGCGCACCATAAGGTGTATGATTTCAACTGCCTCACGCAATCTGTGCTTCACACATAGGCAATTCAGCACTCGTCCAAATGTTGTTGGTGATGGGATGAACCCTTTCATAATGTCGTCAAGAAGAAAGCGATATCCAGAATCAATGTTTCCAGTTTTGCAGAAACCATCTATCATACAGCGGTAAGTGTAGTTATCTGGTGGACAGCCACTATCACCCATTTCATGGAATAGTTTTGCCGCCATATCCATACTCAACCTTTCGGAAAATGCATTGATCAGGATATTATATGTTGCTAATGTAGGGGAAAGTTTATACTGTTTTTCCATCCTTCTGAACAATACATAGGCTTCATCTAAATCCCCATTTTCACAAAAACCATTGATCAAGGTACCAAAAGTTACCGTATCTGGATGCATACCACTTTGCTGAATCTCAGTAAAAAACTCTACAGCTATCGCCAGTTTTCGAGCTTTGCAAAAACTCTCTATGAGTATGTTATAAGTAATAACATTGGGTATACAACCCTTCTCCATCATTGCTTTGAAAGTTTCCAATACATTATCAGAACTCGAACACTTGCAGAGCCCATCCAATATGATGTTATATGTGATGATATCTGGAGTAATGTCATGCTCCCACATGGTGTTGACAATTTCAAGTGCCTCACCCATCTTTAACTGTTTGCAGTAACCATCAATCAAAGTATTAAAGGTGAATATGTCTGGAAGAAACCCTTTGGTGATAGCATCATTCATAACAGTACTTGCATCAGCTAAACAGCCCATCTTGCACATGCCATTTATAACTAAATTATAGGTCCAGATATCAGGACTGCAACCATTTTGCTGCATCTCATTCATCAAGTGCAATGCTTCGAAAATTAGTCCCTGTCTACACAATCCTTTAATTAAAGTGTTGTAGAGAATAACATTAGGCTTTACTCTTTTTCCAGCAGCTTCACTAAATATGCTTATGGCCCTGTCTATGTCACCATCCTCACACAACCCATTCAATAAGGAACAGTATGTGAACTCGTCGGGCACAAACCCTCTAAATTGTGCATCAAGAAGAATCTTGTCTGCCTTTTGCACCATATTCAGTTTGCAGTATCCATCAATAATTGTATTGTATGTGAAAGCATCAGGCTTCAGACCACTATTGACCATTTTATTCATGTAATTCTCTGCTTCCACCACTTTTGAGTTCTTGCACAAGCCACATATAAGTGTATTATATGTCACAACATCAGGACAAAGACCTTCTCCCATCGCACCATCCAACATCCTGGCAGCCTCATCATGCAAGCCTTTCTTGCAAAGACCTTGGATGAAGATGTTAAACGTGAATAAATTTGGAAACACACCCCTTTTAAGAACCTTATCTAGTAGTATTTCACTCTCTTTTACATCTCCCTTCTTACAAAGTGTATGTAATAGCTTATTAAACGTAGCAACATTAGGGACTATCCCAAGCCTAAGCATCTGATCAAACAAACCATAGGCTTCCATTCTATAATCGCCTTCATAAAATCCACTTATCACTGTACAGTATGTTACCGAGTTAAACTTGCATCCCTGAGAAGGCATGTTATTCAGAAGCCTGAGAGCAGCATGCGGCCGATTTGTTCTACAAAATGATTTTATCCTAATTGTATATGTATATACATCAGGTGCAATCCCTTTATCTTTCAGTCTCATATAAACTTTATGGGCCTGATTAAAATACCCATTTTCCACCAAAATATTCATAATAACATTGTACGAAAAAACTGTCGGCTCACAATTATAAAAGTCCATCCTCTCAAACACATTGACGGCTTCTTGAATCTTCCTTTTCCTCCCATAATTTCTCATGACACAAATGTACACTCCTTCCAACCACCTGTTATCAAATTCTTCCCTCATCTCCGCCACAATATTCTCCATGGCCTCAAACTCCCCATAGCTACCAAGCTTTTCAACCATGCATTTATAAGTTAACAAAGTGTGTCTGTAGCCATCTTCCTTCTTCACCGTATTAAACATCTCCAGAGCCCTTAATGGGTCTTTCTGGTATCTTATGACGGCGGCTACATGTTTAGGAAGGACAGCAGAACTCATTCCACTCCAAAACTTAACCTAATCAATATTTCGATCAAAATCCATTACACCAGTTTGAACATTAAGCTCAAAGTTGCAGTATTCCATCACCAAAATTTCCACTTGAATCCTTCTACCCACGCCCATCTCAAATCGTTTGAACCTTATAATCAATTGGCCCAGCAAAAATCAGGAACAAAAGATCATCTCCAAATCAAAAGGATTGCTTAAACAACACAGACACTCACAAGAACGATAACAAAAATCCAGCCAAAGTCCAATAACAACCTAACAATGTGGACAAAAATTCAATCAGGCATTTCATCAATCACCTTGAACGCAAAACTTGCTCAGAAAATTTCTTCTACAAACGTTAAAAGAAATTTAGCAAAAACAAAAATCACGAGTTAAGGAATATGGAATTTTTTCTTGGAAGGTGTGCCGTGTGCCGATGGATTCGTGGACATGAAGCTAGAGATATGGAATTTTTTCTTCACTTCGCGCGACAGACAGAGAGAAAGAGTTCTCACTTCTCAATAGTGAAGAGACAGTTCTCAATTTCTCACATTGCATATTTACTACCTTTTTAGCTTTTCTTTTTTATTTCTAATTTTAATTTTAATAAATTACTTTGTTGATTTATTTATTTAATAAATATAGATATAACTAATATATTTATTTATATACATCAAATAAATATAGAATTAAGATAACTAATAACAACTGTATTTTATTATAATGGATAGTACATAACAGTACAATTCATATATATTATATTAAATATTTATTTATAAAAAATTTATCAAAACGTATTAAATTATTGATTAAGCTTATTTTTAAATAATACAAATCAAAATACCATACTTTGGTATTATCTAAAGTTAAAATATGAGATATTAACTAATGATTCTAATTTATGATGAATTTTAAACATAATATTTTATTTTAGTGGATATTGAAATTATAACGATAAAATTCATATGCATTATATTAAATATTTATTTATAAAAATGATTAAAATATACTAAATTATTGATTAAGCTTATTTTAGATAGTATAAACTAAAATACATATTTTAACATTATCTAAAATCAAAATATGAGATATGGACTAATAATTCTAATATATAGCGAATAAATGTTTTTTGTCGTGATGGATTGAAATTGTAATGATAAAATTCATATGTCTTATATTAAATATTTATTTACAAAGAAATTATCAAAACGTACTAATTTTTTATTAAGCTTGTTTTTAGACGATATAAACCAAAATACCGTATTTTAATATCATCTAAAACTAAAATATGATACATTGACTAACCATTCTAACATATGGTGAATTTATATATAAATGCATTTTATTGCAGTGGATATTGAAATTATGACGATAAAATTTATATACATTAATCAAATATGTATTTATAAAAAAATTACAAAATATACTAAATTATTGATTAAACTTGATTTTTGGATTATATAAACTAAATTATCACATTTCACATCATTTAAAACTAGAATATGAGATATTAACTAATAATTCTAATTTATGGTGAATTTTAAATATTTATTTACAAAAAAAAGTATCAGAACTTATTAAATTATTGCTTAAGTTTGTTTTTAAACAATATAAATAAAAATAGTATATCTTATTATTATATAAAATTAAAATAAGTGATATATTAACTAATAATTCTAAATTGTAGTGAATTTTGAATATAAACTTGATATAATATTAAATATGTACTTAAGTAATATTTAAAAATAAATAATAATAATAAGGAATATAGCTCTAATGTTTGTGAGTCAGCTCGACTCATCTTGCACCCCTATTCTTATTATGCAGGTTCGCTTCAATATTTTTTGCCATTTCTTTCCTCTAGTTAATAAAGAACTAAAAGTATCGCGTTTGAAAAACATACAAGATCAAATATGTTTAATTGAAATACATACAGAATTAAAATCGACGATTATATGATTATAGCATTAAATATGTCAAAAATATAAAAATTACAGGATCAAATATATATTTTTAAAAAGGTAAAGAATCAAAAGTAAAATAACTCTATACGTACCGGACAAAAATTAATTTGGCAACAGTTTAATAGGAATTTGAGTGAGAAAAACATCCGACTTGTGTAACACCAACCTCCATGCTAAAGAAAACAAAATCCGAGAAAGAAATGATGTTGCTGTTCCTCCATGCTAAACAAAATTTGCACACCCTGAGAAGGCTGTCTATACCTTTTTTGTGTCTTTCTTTTGTTAAAGCTGCCATCTTTTAATTTTTAACTTATTTTTGTTTTCCTCATCTCAACTTCCCAATTTTTTCTTTTTTCAAATTTGAACCTTCACATTGCTTTATCTTCTTTCACTCTTTTTCCGATGACTTCTTATAATTTCTTCTATTTCTTTCAATATTTTGTATTTATTCAATTAAGACATATGATTTTAAAATAATATGTTTTAAAACTTTAATCAATTACGCATATATATATATATATATATAAGCATGTATCCACCAACTTTAGAGGAATCAAGGACTTAACCAGCATTAAGGTGGGATAACAAATGTTACAGTCCATGTTCATAAAAAATTACAAGGTGGCAAAGTGGGATTTCTTGAAAAAAGTCGAGATCTCGAAAATGGTTGGAAATTCATGAATATAACAACAATGGGTTCTTACAATAATAATGACAGCTTAGGGATTCAATTCTTTTCAGAAAGAATATCATCAACTCATGAAAGATATCTATTACATATGTAGCTTGTTAACAGAATGGTGAAAGTGCCAAGACATGGAAATTGTTCCAGCAGATACTCTCGCATTTGCTCTTTTGCAGCTGGAGAGAAATGCCCTTGCAGTTGCAGTTGTTCTGTTCTATTGCCTATTCAACCTATCCTTCTCTCCTATTCGCATTTGCTCAGCTGCCTTTCATGTCTTCATAGGCAGGGAATTTGCATCTTCACTGCTCCATTTCCTGCGATGCACGGATGAAACAATACCTCCAGCATTCCTTCATGATTGTTTAATATCATTTTAGCAGGATGTCTTCATTCTATTTTTTTTATGTACAATATCATAAATTCATTAACCAGAATGGGAGGGAAACAAACAAGAAAGCAACAGCTTATTGCAAGAAAGACTTATGAAATAGAGTAAAATTAGTCTCAGACATCCAAGGAAGGAAGTAAAGCAGCAGAAGCTCTCAAGCCCGGCGAAAGGCGAAAGCTCTCAGGCGGCCACTGCGAATGTTCTGAGAAACAAGCCTTTGGATTTATCATCATCGACATAATCCGACAATTAATTAAACCTTAATAAACAACCAAAAAATAATGATCAATTAATTTCCCATCCCTGCATGGCCAGCAAAAAACTCTTTAAGTGCAAATGCTGGCTAAAATAGGGATGGATTCGGGAAACTCTGTATTCGAGGGACTTGTTCATCCCCCAAGCTCCCTGAATCTTCCACGCCAGAGGGGCAGACATCCAAGTCCCAACTATTTCCCCAATTACAGAAAAGAAGACATTATATATATCCAAAACCATGAATCCATGTACATACGCATGTATAATATCTACAAAAAAGCACATACGAAAACGTAAATAAACAACATACATGTAGTATTGGAACAATCTCAGACATCCAAGGAAGGATGGGAGCAGCAGAAACTCTCAAGCCCGGCGAAAGGCGAAAGTTCTCAGGCGGCCGCTGCGAATGTTTTTTGAGAAACCGGCCTTGAATTTCTCATCATCGATGACAAAAACTCTCGACAAAAAATAAGAAAAATTCGCCAAATTATCAATGCAATCTACGATCATGAACACAATCACTGAGAAAATTGTTAGCGTGAAACAACAATTAAGGAAATTAAGTTTGACAGACTGGAGGAAGAGGAGCTGGGGGGATTGGATTTATATAGAAAAAAATGGTGATTTAGGGTTTATTGTGATTGGAACAATCTAGAAGTTTGGGCCCATTTTTTGGAGTGGGTTTATGGGTCTATCGTTGGGCTGTGGAAATGGTCCACCCAGAGAAATTTATGGCCAATACTTATTTAATAAACAAGCCCTTGAAGTATAAATATTTATGCGTTAGTGTTGTTGAAAAAAGTAATCAAATATCCTTTAAAATAAGGTATAAAATGCTATTATCTAAAGCAAAAAACAATATACTTTTGTTTTTCCAACTAAATTTCGTACAACTAAATCTCATCTAACAAATAAATTCATTTGTTAGTCAAAATTCATTGAATTTGCTGATATTAACAAAAAAAAATGAAAAGAAAAAATCTATATTTACTATCGGTTGACTTATCACTGACTTACTGCAAGTCAAATAAATCTTTTTATTATCAAATTATCATCATACGTCTTCACTCGTTAATGCATGTGAGGAGGTATATTTTCACAGTTATGTGGGTATTTTAGTCCTAAAAAATTATTTGACCTGTAATAAATCGGGTAATAAATTAATCGAGGGCAAATATAAATTTTCATTCAATTTCTTTTGTTAAATATCATCAGCAAATTCAGTGATTTTTTACCAATAGGAGACTTATTTGTCAAACGAAAATAAATTTCAAATGTACTATATGTAATTTCTCAAACCACAGAAAATTTATATGTAATTACACCAAATCTCAAGGGAGAGTGATTGTAATTATCCCTTATCTTAATTATATGTCCCCCCCATCCTCTTCTTTTCCTCACTAATCTTAACTTTGTAAAGAACTGCTATATCATATAATTTTTATTCTTGTATATTAACTTAATTTTAATGCCTAAATTATATATTGAAAAATATTGTTCAATGAAAAAATAAATCGAGCTGATTAATTTACTCATATACAATTAGTAATGTCAATTACGATTTCAAATCTTTTAAAATATCTTTAGAATGCTCTAAAATTAAATTCAACATCAGATTATTACAGCAGCTATATAATTTCCAATATAAAAATTCAATATTATTGTATATAGAATTATTGCTGATCATATATGATAATTGCGGTGCGCACATATATTAAGACATTAATGTTTCTTGATTAACATATATCCCTCAAATCGTAATTCATATATGCACTTTTCTTTTGTATACGTATGTATCTAATAATACGTACGATGCATACCATACTATTTTTTGCTTGATACATGTGATCGAAAATTATATATATGTGTGTAATTATGCATCAATAAAAATAGGGTAAATTATATTTTGTCATCCAAACTATGTTCGTTTTCACACATTGTCATCAATTTTTTTTTTTGTGTCAATTTATCATCTCAACTTTGTAAAATTGCACTTTGCCATACATAACCCCTTTTTTTGTTGATTCTTTTGCCAAAAGAATTCACATGTTGTGAATCTATGAAAAATAATCACATCTCATAATCCTTAAATATCACATGTACACTACATGTGATATTTTTTGGGCAAAGTGTAAAGTTGAGATGGTAAGTTGAAACAAAAAAAGAATTAAATACCAGTGTAAAAACAATCATAATTTAGATGGAAAAACACAATTAACCGATAAAAGTATGATAAATTTGAGTGGCAGTAGCTAGCTAGTATTGATGATCTAGTTATGAATGGGACTTTTCTTTCGTGCAGGAGTGTAATCCATTGCTGCTAATTCTTGAGCATCTCCCGCCTCCTCTTCCGTCACTACCACCATCGACTCCTTTCCTCTCTCGTTTGCTGGATTTGGGGATTGAAGAATCCTCCTTACATTTCTTGCTGCAATAATCAAATCAGATCAATACACAAATTGGATGAGTTGTGTTAATAACGAAATGGATAGTATATATATGTAGTTGAAAAAACAAGTGAATTAAGTACCTGGGACTCGAGTAGTAGTGGTTGAGATGAAGCAAACTAGGAAGAGAAGTGAGAGCAGAAGGAGTTGTTTGGAAATTACTACACCCATCTATCTGATCTCTTCTCTCTCTCTCTCTCTCTCTCTCTCTCTATTTTTATGACAATACTCAAATGTTTTGATGAGCAGAGAAATTAAGTTCCAATAATGAATTCACATTCAAATGAATTACTAAGTGCTGCTATTTATACACAAATTCACTCCAACAAATTGTAAACCCATAGCTCGCTTGTGACATGAATTAATATCTATACACACCACATTAAAATCTCTATAAATTAATAATATCGGAACCACGTAATTTATTGATTTAAAGTGGTATTAATTAATTGATAAATTAATAACGGATTACTTTCAAGAGATTTTTTTCGATTCAACAAACCTTCATTCTTCATAAATGAAATGCTTTTGCGACGAATTACACGTTAAGAAAGCACTCGTTGCGGCAACAACTCTTCCTGTAGCAGTATGAGAACGCAAAATCGGAGTTTTTGGAGGTAGTAAGGAAAGTTAGAGATGAAATACCGTTAGATTTAAAGTTTAAGAAGAAACAAACAATAATGAAATCATACTTTAGTAAGTTGTCTTAGTTATATTTGTAATTTTATAAAATTATTAATTTATAACATTGAAGGGACCATAATTTGTATAGGGGTTTTTTGAAAAAATATTATCTTATTAATTTATCAAAAAAAATTATAATGTAATATTAATTTGTTGGTAATAAATTATTTTTTAATCAATAATTATAGTAAATTAAGATGTATTAATCATAAAATTATTATCTTTTTATTATAAATACAAATATTAAGATATTCAATATTTATATATACTATTTTTATTATATTTATATAATATGATATATATTTTTCAAAGTAGAATATTTGGTTCGATTCAATTAACCAGGACAAGAATTTAAAACCAAGTCGCATATCATAATTTTAAAAAATAAATAATTTTTTATTTGATATTCGACAAAAATATCGAATTGTTATTTTGTTGGATTAGTTGTACATTGCACACCCAAATAAAAATAAAAATAAAAAGATACAAATAATAGAGATACAGCCTTAATTAAGTAGGCATCAAAAAAAAGTTGAGTGATTAATAAGCAGCACAGCAAGCAATTGAAAAGAGCAGCAAATCAGAGCAGACAGGCTAATCCGGATAAGTCGCTCTGAGAGCGGCTGTTGTGAGGATTTCACATGACGCGCTTTCTTCTTTCATTGGTGGGACTGAAGCGCGCTTCTTGTCTCGCCACAACCCACACCCCTCAGACATTCTGTTCCTCCTGAGTTGACCTTTGGAAAGTGAGGGACATTGATTTTTTTCAATAATAAATAAATGGGATAATTATATCTTTTTTCACCAAAGATATAATGTAATTACACGTAAATGTTTTGTAGTTTAGAAAATTACATCAAGCACTTTTGAGATTTACTTTCGTCTAATAAATAAACCACTTTGATGATATTTATAAAAAACAAAAAAAAATCGATATTTACCCTCAATTGTAATTTATTGCAGGTCAGATAGATGTTTTATGACCAAAACCCTCATACGTCTTCACGCATTAATGCATGTGAAGGAGTTATATCATCATCGTTATAAGGGTATTTTAGTTGGAAAAAAAATATTTGACTTGCAATAAGTCAGTTGAGGGTAACTATCTATATTCGTTCATTTTGTTTGTTATTATCAATAAATTCAGTGAATTTTGACTAACAAAGGGACTCATTTATTAGATGGAAGCAAATATCAGGAGTGCTAGATGTAATTTCCCAAACCACATGAAATTTAGATGTAATTTCCCAAACCACATGAAATTTAGATGTAATTACACCAAACCTTAGGGGCAGGGGAGTGTAATTATCTCTAAATAAATTCATTCTCAAGCATATCATTACACTAGCTATTCTAACATGTTGCTTGTGCGTGCATATAGTAAATGATTTTACGTTTTAAAATATATCATAAATAAGAGTAAAATGTATAAACCAATACATTATATTAAAAATATAAAGTCCTATTCCTCAAGCCTTCTCCCAACACACATACTCCACACATACTCTTGTAAATATTCATTTTGGATAAGTCTTTCAATTTATTTTTTAGGTGTTGACATTCCTCGATAGTGTGGTCGTAGTCATTATAAAAACGGCAGAACTTATCAGATTTAGGGTGATGAGGGCCATCCCTCAATGACTTGGGACGAGCCAATTTACTTTCTCCCTCTATTGCCATGAGGGCTGAGTAATGGGTACAATCAATAGGGTGTACATAACGCTTATCTTTTGAAAAGGTCGCTTCCTATCTTGGAAATCCGTTCGAGATTTCTTGGAGGGAGCTTCCTCATTCGTTTTCTTCCTTTTCTCTCCACGGTTCTCCCTTTTGGAGGTTTGGGCGTATTCCATATTCATGTATTTTGCTTGCAGCACGAGCTACGAAGGCATCGAACTTGGAGACGGGCTTCTTAGCCAAGGACTTAAAGAAATCTCTATCCAAGAGTCCTTGGAGGAAGGAGTTGGCTTTTACCTCCTGGGTAGTGAAGGGCACCTCCAGTGCAGCTGCGTTGAATCTTTGCAGGTACCCTTCAAAAGCTCATTCTCCTTCTATCGCACAACAAAGAGACTAGACTCTAGCTTTTGAAGCTTTCGGCTATTAGCAAACTGGTTCAAAAAGAGGGATCAAAATTGTTGAAAACTTCCCATCGCTCCACGAGCAACTGATTGAACCATTATTGAGTTGTCCTGGCAAATGTGTTGCCGAAGACACGACAATTCATCCCATTCGTATATCAATGTAGGAGTGCTGGCATCTCAAAGCGAGAGAGATGCTCCTGGGGGTCGATGGTACCATCGTATTCAGTGCTAGCTAGGGTGCGACAATTTGCTGGGAGTTTGTTTGACATTACTGCCTCTATGAAGGTGACACCCTGTTGTTCCTCCGGGGAGGTCCTTGTGATCTGATGTTGGACGTCTTGGAGACTTTTTTGTAGACATTCCAAGTGTGCGAGCCACTGTAGAGGGACCTCCAGTTGGGCTGGCAAAGGAGGTCCCTGTCCTCCTATCATTGGAGGTACAGGAGCAAGGATGCTTCCCTCACCATCTTTTCTTGGGGCGTCCATGTTAGATAGAGTGGCTGTACGAGCAAGGACCGGTGCTGCCACCTACTCCCGAATGGCTATCGAGATCATTCGTTGGATGGTTGCCAAGAGCACCGGGGACAACTCTCTCGAGGATGTATCAGAGGAGGTGTTGCGTTATGGAGGATCAGCCACAGGAGTTGCAAGTCTGGGAAGTGGTGGAATTGGTGCCAAGGGTGCTGGAACTGGTATTCCACTAACGAGGGTCAAGGATGTTCCTGCGACAATTTGCAAGGCCTGGGTGTTACCAGGTGTCTCCACAGCTTTCTGCTTGTTCGTTGCATTGCTGGGAGCTTTTGAGACTCACGTATTCACTTTATGATTTCTCAAAGACGGGAGCCAATTGATGCATGCGAAAATGGCACGGGTCCAACAAGCTACAACTTTCTTTTTGGATTTGGACCAACAAGTGTAAAAACCTGAAAAACGGAACATGCAAAACAACACGTTAGCACTCCGACGCCCAAGTTAATGTTGGATTTAAGAAAAGATAATCGTAAAAAATGAAATATAATTAGAAATCGAGATATGGTGATCGAATTGCGAGATGAGCTCTGCTAAATTCACGAAAGAGTGCTTGATGAAAGTTGATAATAATGCTCGAGAGTTTGGAGAGTGCCCACCGCATGAGGGACCAAATATGCATTTACAGAGGGGTGCCCCCATACGATGGGGGTCTACACGTCTCCTTTCATTTTCGGAGGAAGTGGATAAGGGCGGTTAGATAAATCATAATCTATTTTTATCTTCTGTTGAAATTACTTTTGACCGCATATCTTCGAGTCGAGGGAGACCTCTTGCTAGTGAGGACTCCTGGTGGCCAGGGAATCCCAGCCGCCACGGAGTCTAAGCTTTGGGGAAACCTCCCTTGATCTATTCCTTCCAAGCTGGCGAGGAGGTACACTTGGCCGGCTAGGTCTACGTCACGTGGGAGCAGCTAAGTGTGGACCTTGGACCAATTATCCTTATTGATCAATGTTCCTAGGCTGAATCTAGAGATGCCTTCGGCTCCTTCTCTCCTTCCTGGGCTGATAAGCCTCCTAGGTCGTTGGGGTGCTCTGGATCTTTTTATTCTGCTTGGGCTTGGCTTTTCTTGAGCCATATGAATCACCGACCATTTCTATTTTCAATGTACGAATTGTAAAATTGAATTAATGTATGATTAAAACTGTCACCCGCATACTTACAATAAAATTGTAATTTTCCCATATAACAATCATGTTTAGGTCTTTTTTAGTTGTAATATCATCTACCCGAAAAACAAGAAGCGTATATGTTTTATGTTTAAAAGTAATTTTATTACCAATCATTATTTCTCTCTATATATATGTTTTTAATTACTATTTAATAAATAATAATATATACTTTTAACAACTGATCACAAAATATGTACTAAGTACTGCATAAAATACAAATTTGTGTTAAAAAAATCAATAAAATACAAATTATATACCAGTTCCGTTCAATTTTTTTAAAAATATGAATCTAACACCGTAAATGAAATGAAAATTTGCAATTTTATTCCTCCAAGGATGAAGAAGACGATTAGCAAATTCTGAACATTTTTATTTGCAAATGTACGAGATTTCTAAAATCGCAAATAAATATTATCAAATTATACATGACTAAAAATCATCACCACAATATTTACAAGATTAAAATTGTAATATTCCCAAAACAAAAAGGAATTATAAATGAAAATGCAACCCTAGGTTTTGGGATTACTATTTATAAGTAGACAAAAAAAATTGATAGATTATGATCATCTTATGAAGACCGAAGAAGTAAGCTCGAGGAAGCAGACGCCATCTAGATCTCAATGTAAGTACATACATATAATCAAAATACGTACATAAACATACAAACAACTCATGTCGGACCAGCTTGTTCAATATTTAGCCATTGCCCACCCAACCAATTGTCGATCAGTTGTCTGGATGTGAGGAATATTATTACAAGAGATAGATCATGAATCGATCGTCTCGTGAAAACTGAACCTTATGTTTGGTATAAGTGTATTAGGACCCGCGGGGGTTAAGATAGGGCTGTTGGCATTTACTGTCAGGTGCGCATGTCATTCTTGGATTTGATACGGATTGGGGTCGTACGTTGCCACCTCATGCCAACACTTACGTTAATATCATGCTCAAATTTTTTGCTGCTATAAACAAATATATATGAATGTCAAAATTATGTCTTGTCAGTCTCACATTTTTCAGTACATCCAATTCCAACCCATCTGATCTATGCTTGCTTAAAGATCCGAGTCTTTGATTTCTTGACATGTCGGGCAGTTTGTGTTGAATAAATGGTTCTCACATTTTATTTTGTAGTTAGAGTGGATATGAGATAAATTGTGACCACGATTTATTGTATATCTGCTAATTTTATTTCTCACTGTAGAAGCGTGCATGATTTAAGCCGTGTACACAATCTATCTCTACATGGTAATTTTTCTGATACGATCTACTATCCAATTTAAGTAACTTTCAGTAACCGCCGAATAAGAATATATGAGAGATTTTTTATGGAAAAATATTAATTTTTGCTGCAGGTCTCGCTCTCTCATTTTTTTTTTTTTTTTGAAATTTTGAATTAAAGGCTTGGGTTCCTAGAAATCCTCTGATTGTAAGGAGACACACTACCGATTTGATTGTACCAGATTTCAGAAGAATCCAAACATTATTTTTTCTGAAGACTTTCAATTTTTTTTTTTTTTTATAGATTTGCATTTAAATCAATGGTTTGATGGTAAGTATCTTAAAGTATTTCGCTTCCGCACTTAATAATCTTAATATGTATATGATGTGATGGATACATATATATTAGATATAATTTATTTTTTTCCGGCAACTATGTTGAATTACATTGATGTTTAGATGGATTTATAGTTCGACCATCTTATTTCTTATAGTGTATTTGTTATGCTTACAGTTCGGTCCCAAGAACCAAACTTATATCATACTGGTCCAAAATCTAAAAATGCCTAACATAAACACCGGACAAGATATTATATCTACTCGCTCTCTATTATCAAAGTGTCTGTCTTCATCTGGAAAAACTCATTAGCTCTTGAACTTCTTGTGATTTCTCGATAATATCCCTGATTGTGGATAGACTACCACGACACTAGATCGAGTTCCAATTTGGACTCTAGAGTCAACGTCTTATCAATATAATAAGCAAGGTTATGTGTTTGAATTTTCCTAGCCGTCTTTAATTGATAATCACCCAATCACATCTCGCCACATGAAACTTAGTGGACAAATACATATATCACTCGAAAAAATTTCATCTAAATCAAATTTTATTGAATTTAATTAACTACCAAATAAATGTAATATACTTGTTATGTAATTAAATATTTTTTTTAAAATATATATTAACTACACAATAAATATATTATATTTATTATATAATTAGTTAAAATTCAATTAAATCCTATTGATAGGTGACTTTTGGAGTCCTTAGGGAAACAGAAAATAGAGTTGAGTGGTAGTACTATGTAACGATGG